>NC_135371.1:128363214-128667857 GCF_049243985.1 Paroedura picta
GAATATACTTTCCTCTGAATGATGGCTGTGATCAGGGTAAAGACTCTTGGTGGTGAGGGTAGGCCAGAAGGTAAGGCCCTTACATTGAAGTGTTGTTCCATGTTTAGAATGTGGAGTTATGCATCCAAGAACATTAGGAAATCAGGTAATCATTCCTCTGGATAGCCTGAGAGATGGTATGCAGTGCTTCCATTCTGATTTCCATGGGAATAGGAATAGAACAGATAATACGCCCTTGTAGCAATGAAGGGATGGAGCCTGCTCTTTGTCCCTATGCCCAAGAGATGCTAAATAGTCTCTTGAACAAGGGTCAGCTTCCTCTTGTTCTGTGGGATTGGACAATATAGGAACCTGTGAAGAAAAAAACACTGTCATTCTCTCCCGTATATACGCCCCAAGGTATATCAAGACCCAGTGTTGTCATGGATTATTTCCAGATTACTTCCAGACCTCTGGGTATGTGAAAACCTGCTTCTGCAATTCCTACTCTCTTCATGAGTGCTTCTCTATGTGCTCCCGAAGAGAGTGCCCCCATCCCTCCATTATATCCAATGGAGAGTCCGTCCCATAGGATATAATTGGGCGGATGGGAGCACCCTCTTTGGGAACCCCTAGACATGGAGCCCTTGGACCAATCATTTAGAAATTTGGAGGGAAGTCAGGGAAGAGCCTCCCGGAGATACCCTGAAAGTTTGGAGGCTTTACTTCAAACCCCCATCCCAGCCCCAGGTAAAGGTGGGAATGCAGAAATTCCCATTGGTCTATGGCACCATTGACTTCCATGGGCACCAAAGCCAAGGCAGCTGAGTCCTTTGATAAATTAGTAGATTAATATTGTTCCTGATTTTTTGGGGTAGAAAACTTTCAAGAGGCATGCTTTGTTGAATGAAATATTATTTTATTTCTAGCATCACCTACATGTGTGTCTGCCTATTCATTACTCTAGGAAGTTCGCCATTTTTAAAAAAGAAATTTCTGTGCCCAGGATCAAGGGAGAGGGAGGTGGGAGTGAGGGTGGGAAACAACAGATGACTTTTGCATATTTGAGCATCTATACCTTCCTTCTGCTGATTGTTCTCCATAAGCTAGTGCTTTTTAGGGTGGGGAATCCACTTTTTGGGATTCCCAGAGAAGCGATTTAAAATTGAGGACGTAGCAAGCAATTTGCTGCCCAGACGCGGGATGTGGGCAATGTCATGTGGAGAGACCGGAATATAGTATCTTCATTAGGTAAGTATTAAGCTACATTCATGGTGTGCAGAAATGCCCTTGCTTTCTGCTCCTGATGAAAAGCAGTGAGGAACAGAAAGCAGGGGTCACAAACTGCTTTGAACCAGTTCATTTCACAAACCAACCATGAACTGAAATCAATGCCAAATAGTGCAGTTTGTGGCCATCCCTAACCAGAGGTGCTAGCAAGTGATACTAGGGCCTTCCATTTATAAAACCTGTGCTCTACCACTTAGCCACAGAAACTCCATTGACTTATCCAAGTACATGTAAAGAAATTAACCCTGCAAACTACAAGCCTAGCATTCTAACTTTGTTCTAAAATTATAAGACATTGCACTTCTATATCAGTATTTTAAATATTCACATAGGAGGTAGATTCCAGTTTGCAAAAGAGGAATATGAGGCACAGAAAAAAATATATATATTAAGAATCACATGCTAGACTAGCGACAGAACAAGGAAAAGAACATGTGATCACTTAGCCACTGGGCTCTGCCATGTGTATGACAGCCTTGCTTGCCATCTGCTGACCTAAAATGCTTTAAGACCATTTTACATAGTGTTATTAATCAGGGGAGAGACTTCAGCTTATTTCTCAACAACATATACATATGCACACTCTCCTCCTCACCCACCTTGATTCAGCAGATGAAAAGCAAAGGAGATTTAATTGAATTATTTAGGGGTATACGAGATGTTAAGTGGGAAGATTACCCTCTTTGGAAAAGAGGAGCAAGGCAAAGCATCTGAGAAAAAAAACACATCTACGGAAGATGTGCTGTCGGACCCAAAACTCAGATGAGAATCCTTCACCTTTATAAATTTGAATTTTTTAAAAGCTGTCTCCATGCTAATGAACAAACAATTGGCATGTACTTGAATGAATTTGCATGTACAATTATACTTGTCATCATGTTTTGCAGGGGTGCATATGAAATGGCTGTGTCTAATCCTGCTAGTTGGCAAATCTAAACCAGTTATTACAAGCCATGCAGAATAGAGTATGAATTCTAAACAGCATTCGTGGCTGGTCACCAGCTATGTTTGACGAGACAGTGGAAAGTGGCCTGCCTGAAAATCCTACTGGTACGGCTCCTGTTCATGAGCTTGTCTCTTTGTTCTCTCTAGAAAGACACTGCTTGGTAGGAGAGATTTTGATTGGCAATGGCTTTGTGTTTTTGTTTCCAATTCTCCAGGACGCAGCAAAAAAAGCAGGTGAGATCACATATAAAAACAGTTCTCCCTCCTTTTCCCCAAAGAGACAGATTGTAGAGATGATCGGAACTCCTGGACTTAGTTCTGAAATTAGTTAAGCAGAATGTGACTTTTTCTCTAGCTGGTCATTGACTTTTGGATTGGTGTTGTCATCCTGGATGTGTGTTTTATATGGAAGCTTTTTTCAGCTCACACAGGGTGATGACACTAGCAGTTA
Source organism: Paroedura picta (assembly GCF_049243985.1). Taxonomy (NCBI): domain Eukaryota; kingdom Metazoa; phylum Chordata; class Lepidosauria; order Squamata; family Gekkonidae; genus Paroedura; species Paroedura picta. Next base: position 128,365,880 of record NC_135371.1, read on the forward strand.
GAAGGAGAAGGCATGGGAGGACTCCACACAGGCATGACTATGTTCAGAGAAGCATAGATGCTTACCAGAGATTTATGTACCCAGGGAAAGCCAGTAATCTCCTGCAGGTAGTGTTACCTGCTGGTAGGATTTCTGACCTCCAGGTAATGACTGTAGATCTCCTGGAATTACAGCTAGGCTCCAGGTGAGTTCCTCTGGAGAAAATGGCTGCTTTGGAAATTGGTCTCTATATAGAATTATGTCCTGCTGAAGTCCCACCCCTCCCTCCCCAAACTCCACCCCCAAATTCTCCAGGAATTTCTCAAGTCTGCCTGCCAGCTCCCAGGAGTTCTACAAACAGATCAGTTCCCCTGGAGATAATTGACCCTCCCCCCAAATCTCCAGAAATTTAACACTGGAATAAGCAAACCTAAATGCAAATTCTAGTTGTGCCATAATGTGGTCACATCTGTAGGGATATGCCAGAGAGAGGCCCACTTTTGATCTTGCTTCCTTCCTTCCTATCATTGCAAGTTGCTTGCAGAGCTGGATTTGTGCAGAGTCTACAATAGGGATGCCAGTCCTCAAGTGGGATCTGGGGATCCCCTGGAATTATAACTCATCTCCAGACTACCTCTGCATTGCAGCCCTGGACTTCCTTGGGGGTCTTCCATCCAAGTGTCAACTAGGTCTGACCCTGCTTAGTTTCCAAGCTCTCCCAAGCCATCTCAGGAGTCTTGGCTATTCAGATTGTTTCCCTCCCTTATTAGCAATGTTAATAAATTAATAAATAAATGGTTGTGCCTGTCACCAACCAAGTAAAGATGTCGAGACCAACATGAGGCTGTCTTGTGCAGGGACCACCTCCGACAGGCACAGCCGTGTAGGAAGCAAACAATGTTAGACAACAGTGGTCTTGTTCACACAGTAAACTGACACTTCCTTTGCAAAGTCAGCTGCCTCCTAAGTCAAGCACTGCTTTTCAGTCAGACAAGCTCCTGATTAATGGGCAGGGGAGGGGTGTTATCCCAGCTGCTTGGCAAGAGGAGGGGGAGGGTGGAGATACCAGGGCTGCCAGATCTTTCTTAATTTAAGAGCTTCCTTGTTTTTTCTGGGCGGGGGTATATATGTATGAGTCTCTTTTTCAGAATATCTTTCTTTTTTAGAACACAGTTGCTGCACTGAGGTTTATACTGACAGAAAAGATTTCTATTTGTGATCTTGTATTTTGGTTGAATAGAAATATGGGGGCCAATTCTTCAGCATAAGTCTGTGTGTGGATTGAGTTGTAGGAAAACGGGAGGATGATATCTCAAATAATGGTACCGAGATAAGCTTCTGAATTAATTATGATTATTTTACATGTATTCAGTTAAAATCACTATAGCCCAGCTGATTATGTAGGGTCACTGTACAGATTAAGTGGCCCATTGACTAAAATGTTCAGCAATACAAGGTGTGCTTAACACCAAATTCTTATCAGCATCTTAATAGCTGATGGCTCTGTGTTGCTTTGTTGTGCATTTCCTTTCACTTCACACACTGAGTAACTTTTCTAGGCTCTTAAATACAGTTGACAGGCAAACCATTTAAAAGTATTTGTCTTCCATTCCTAATACAGCATTCAACTTTCCCAAACCAAGAAGTTATGAACTCAGCAAAGAGTTCCATGTTCTTGTAACAAACAATTAGTTAGAGCTGCCATTCTTGTAACATCCTTTGTAATATGGCGAGAGCAGAGGAGGTTTGAGTCCCCACTCCTCCACATGCAGCCTGCTGGGTGACCTTGGGCTAGTCACAGTTCTCTCAGAGCTCTCTCAGCCCCACCTTCCTCACAGAATGTCTGTTGTGGGGAGAGGGTGTGTAGGTGATGGTAAGCCACTCTGAGACTCCTTCAGGTAGTGAAAAGCAGGATTACAAAAAACAGCTCTTCTTTTTGCTAGAGATGCTGCTGCAGTCAGGAGGTCGAAGCAGAAGCCGCCTGAACAGGCAGCTATCAGATTAATGTTAGTGTCCAGGAATGCAGCAAACCAGTTCTGCCTGTGCATGGAACACGTTGCTTGATAGTGTGACAGTAAGGAGAAACATAGCACAGCTTCTTCTCAAAAACTTTCCCACAAACCCTTTGGTAGAAAAGCCAAATCTAACTATATTTGAGGAAAATGCAACCTTAAAATATTTGCTCTGATATAAATTTCATTTATTTGACACTTACATCCAAATATCAGTGCTTAGTACAGCCTTTCTCAACTTTTTTACCATGGAGAAACCCCTGAAACATCCTTCAGGCTTCAAGAAACCCCCAAAGTGGCATGATAGTGCAGAATATGCTTGGGAAGCGTAACTATGTTCACACTCACCCGGGGCACCTCCTCTTCCCACCTCCTCTGGGCCCGTAATTGGCCATTTTAGGAATTGAGGAGCAGGTTGACATGCCAATATATAGTCATATCACCTAATAAATGTTTGACAAATTAAAAAATATATCCTTAACACAACCCGCGCCTCGGGCGCCGCGGACTAAATAATCCGCTAAGGGCTGGGGGGGGAGGAGTTAGGGCGGGCTTTGTCCGTGATGAGGAAGGGGCCCGATTGGCCCTTTCCTCCGGACTGACAAGCGCAGGGCCAATCGGAAGGCGCTTTGCGCCTGCCAATTGGCCTTTTCGATTGCTGCCATGGGAGCAATTGCAAGCCGCGTGCAGCGCGGCTCGCAGTTGCTCCCTTACCACCACCATGACGCGTCGGGAGGCGCAAAGCGCCTCAGACACATCAGGGTGCCGGCTACAGAGCCTCCGCCAGGCTCGCCGTGCGCGGCTGGTGGCTGCTCCCTGGCCGGTGGCCAGGGAGCAGCTGCCAGCTGCGCGCAGCGCGCCCGGCGGGTGCTCTCTCGCCACCGCCGCCGCCCTGAAGACTTGGAGCCACCTGCTCCCTCGTTGCCGACGCCGCCCTGACGAGCCGGACCACCAGCCGCGCACAGCACGGCTGGTGGGTGCTCTCTCGCCGCCGCCTCGCCGCTGCCCTGCTCGCTGCTGCCCTCAAAACTCGCCGCCGCCTGCTCCCTCGTCGGCGGCGCCCTGACAAGATGGAGCCGGGTGCTCCCTCACCGCCACCTCGCCGCAGCCCTGCACCTCAGGGGCACCTGCACCTCCGCTAGCGCCCGCTGTATCCAAGGTACAGCGGGCTATATTACTAGTATATATATAAAACATTCATTCCCACCCACCAGAGAGAACGTTCTTTCTGATATGAAACATGAGATTGCACTTGTGAATGAGAGCTGGGCAGATACAGAGAATGATGGTCTGTGGAATCATATTTCAAAGTGTGGTCTCCATGCCAGAATATGATTTATATATATTACATAGAAGATTAGTAGGAGTTTCACCATAAAGACTTTCTTAACCACCCATTAAGTCCTAAATTTTACATTTTAAAATAACTTGACCACTGAGGAAAACCCTTTGGATGCAAATGCATTTGGTCTCAGTTCCACATATTATTGAGTAACTAGGAATTAAGCCAGCTGTGGTAAAAATACAGTAGGCTCTAGCTGGGGGAGAAATTGGGGGTGGGCGGCAGATGGACGGGCCCTGGCTTGGGGGGGGTGGCGGCTGGCGGCACGCGGCGCCCTTCCCGTTGTGGAAACTCACCAGGGCTCGGGCAGCTGGCAGCATCGAGGATCCAAGGTGGGCAGCGGGAGGGCAGGCGGCTGAAGGTCGGTACACCATGGTTGGGCGTGGCGGTGTGTGGGCAGCGGCTCCGCAGCAGTCCCCAGAGCAGCAGCGCCATTTTGAGAGGGCCATCGGAGGCATTGGGCGGCCGCTGCCGGCGGTCTCACGGCTCCGCGGCAGCGGCTCCACGGCGGTTCTCGTTACAGCGGTGGCATGTTGTCTCGGCTGTTAGAGGCGTCGGCAGGCCGCTGGCGGGGGAGCGGGTCGCAGCCGTCGTTGTCCACGGCGCCCTCTTGTGTGGGCGCAATTGGCGGTGGCGGTGGTGGCAAAGTCTCGAGGAAGCGGTGCAGCGGGGAAGCATGGGCCAAAGGTCTATTGTCGGCGCGGCAGTGGGCAATTCCGGGGCCAGCCAGCCAAACGGGCGCATATGAGTGGGGTTTTGGGGGTGGGAAGGGCGAGGATGTGGGCGGCCAGGGACGGACGCTCGGGGTGGGGGTGGGAAGGGCTCGGGCGAAGGTCTGTCGTCGGCGCGGCAGCAGGCAATTCCGGGGCCGGTGGGGTTTTGGGGGTGGGAAGGGTGTGGACGTGGGCGGCCGGGGAGGGACGCTCGGGGTGGGGGTGGGAAGGGCTCGGGTGGCGGCTGGCGGCTGGCAGCTGGCGGGGTAGGGCATCATAGAAGTGCATTTGCAGAGAAGGGCAGTGGCTGGGTGGAGGGAAAGCGTTTTTCCCCGAGCCCAGGGAAGTGGGGCGAGCCTCCTGCCTGGCTGCCATCCGGGCAGGATGGCGGCTCGTGAGGAGTGGAGTCTGTGGTGCGGCGTTCGGGAGACCGGCCAAGTGTCTAGTAGGGAGGCACGCGAGTGCCACTTGGAGGAGCGGCTCCTGATTCGTTCCTCCGAGTTTTTATCCCGGACAGAGCCCGCCCTAACTCCTCCCCAACAGCCCTTACTCTTTAATTTAATCCGCTCTGCAGGAGCGGATTAAAGATACACAATATATTATCTTGATTTATTGATGTTTTTAAAATGTTTAATATGTGTACTTTATTGTAACAAATATTTGTATGTTATACTTTTTTCTAGGTCAAGTTAGGTTCCTAACTTGTCTAATTAGATTTAGCTTTGTTTCCATTTTTGGTTTTGTATTGTATGGTAGTTAATGGAGCCAGATTTATTTATTCTTCACTTTACATATTATTAGCTCTGTCTTCCTCCAAGAAAACAAAGCTGTCGGACAGGCATTATACCATTTTATCCTAACATTTTATCCTTTGAAATAGCTTAGGCTTGGTAATTTTACCAAGGCTACCTAATGAGCTTCATAGAGAACCCTAGGTCTCCCACATTAATTTCTAAACACTCAAAAAAAATTGTAAAAGACTTTAGGCTATCCCCAGACAAAGGTGGCTAGTGTCTGGTATCCATAAGTAAAATTAGAAATATTGTTAAAATTAGCAGACTCAGACAGCTTGTGTAAAGTATAATAAGGCACTGGGTGGGGTGCAGAGACCTTTGTTAGGTCATTGCTTCTTAACAAAGCAGGGACAAATGGAGGCGAGGAATAAATAACAGGTTTGGGGTGGTTCCTGTTTGATGATAGTAAAGAATTTGTCTAGGGATGGCTTTAATTATCAACCTGAGGATGTTTGCACCTAGGTGCAGCTGCAAGTATCCAGCCCTTGAAGGCCAAAGGGTCAGAGCCCTTCCTTAGAAGAGCTGTGTATATAGGCTTCTTGGGCTGGAAAAAAATGACAAACCCTTTTAAAAAAAGAAATATGGACCTCAGCAATCCAATCTTAGTCATACCTAGTATTAACATAACAGTTATATGAGACCACTGTCTCAGCCTGTTTAGGAAATGTAATCTAATTTTATGCACACACATGTCTCTTTAAAATGTGTTTCAGTTCTTATCCCATTCTTCATCACCACTGCAAGGCAAGTCGTCATTCTATTTTACAGGTGGAAGACCAACACAAATATATCCTCAGATGTAGATCCCTCTCGATTCAACAGCATCGATAGCCACAGGTTGGACCCAGGGCCTGTAATGTCTAGGTTGGCCCTTGGTGTCTTATTGTACTGAGGCATTACTTGCAGCTGTGATTCATACCTGGATGGGGAGTTCCCTCCCTTCTGTTGGGAGACCTATTCTGCCTGCCCGATGCCTTTAATAACTGTGTAGAAGAAAAGCTGAAGGCAGGGAGAGCTTGTCTTGAGGGTGTGAGAAAAGGCTGTTTATATTAGGAACACCTGAAATGGCCTTCTAACACCCCATCTAGCTCAGTCTTGCCTCCTCTGATTGGCAGTAGCCCTCAGGCAGAAGGGTTCTTTCCCAACACCCAAACATTCTTTAATGAGACATGCCAGAAACTGAACCTGAGATTGTATAATTCCAAAATTTGTGCTCTGACACTGACCAGAACAACTGTGAAAGATAAAGGATTGGGAAATACTTAGAGACAGATTCCTGTTCTCCTTAGCATCTGGTCACCAGTTCTCACCAGTAATCAGGAAAAAAGAGAGGTATTTATTTTCTCCTTCATTTCTATGGAACTCCTTCTTTGAGTTCAACTTATGTGTATCCATGCACATCATGTATGCACCTGCACAAACAGGACAGCAATCTCACTTGACTGTTTCCTTCCTTTTGCTGTCTGCAGGACCAGCTCCTTTCTTGTAAACGAGACTTCACTCTCTTAGGTATACCTCCCGTTGGCCCCTCACATCTCCTTTAGATCAGCAACTCATCCAGCTGGGGTATCTGCTTTTGCAGCTTTGTCCTTTAATAGAAGAGATGTAGATGCAGGATGAGGGTGAAAGGGAACAGTCCATGAGGTAACTGTTTATCTGGCCATTCTCCTTGAAGCAAAAGGCTACCTCTCCCCTGCTTTCATTTCCAGACTCCATTCTCCCCTTTCCTCTTGCAACGTCTTGCATCAGGCTGAGATCAGAAAGCAGAGCCATAAATGGCAACTTGCAGCATACTTCAGTAATACTGCCAAGAGTTATTTTTCCAAGCTGTGGCTTCCCTTAAACTCCCCTTTCAAAGTTCAGTGTTTGCATTCCCTTCACACCCTTCCCTCCTCTCTTGGATGGAGGGATTATATATCTTTCTCTTCCAGCCCTTCTGCTTGAAATTGCGGCTTCACCTTTAATATTATTTTTTTAAAGGCCAGCAGGCTGACTTTACTTCTTGTTTTTCTTCTGTAAGAAACTTCTGGCATTTACCTGTTGAAGGTTGTGTATGGTCTGGGATGTGTGTGTCTGTGTGAAAGAGAACAAAAAAAGGTGATATCATGGGTCTTTCAGCGAGAAACTAAAAAATAGATTGCTGACTAGTTTCAGGGAAAAGGATCCCAGAATAGCTGATGTCTGCTCTTTTGCTCACTATTTCCTTCTGTCATAAGGTTAGAATCATGGCTGTCAGTACTGAACATACCTGGATTCCTTGGGAATTGATCTAGCAGTAGGCAGGATTTGGGGTGGGGAGGGACCTCAATGGTATATAAAGCTATAGAATCCACCCTCCAAAGCAGTCATTTTCTCCAGGGGTACTGATCTCTGTTGCCTGGAAATGAGCCGTAATACTGCGGGAATCTCCAGATCCCACCTGGGGATTGGCATCCCTATTCCAGAGGGGCAGGTCAAGATGGGTAGCTGAGTGAGTATAGCAAACGAAAAGAGCAAGAATCCAATTGCACCTTAAATATTAACTATTTGTGGCAGAGGATGGGCTTTCACGAGTCTGAAAAAGTTAGCAGTGACTCCTGAAAGTCTTTAAGGTGCTACGGGACTCTTGCTCTTTTCTGCTGGAAAAGAGGCAGGACTTGGCTTCTGCTTTCACTCTTCCTGTTACATTCAGATGTCCCTGACCCCAAATTCATCATTGTTTGGCAGAAAACAAAAAAGAAAAAACAATTTGCCTTTAACCCTAACTCCTAAAAAATCCAAAAGATGTTTTACTAAATAATGGTGCTTTAATTCTTTCAATCCCTGACTAGTTTTTCCTCCAGGTGTTTCATGCAGTTGCACACAAGTTAGTTATGCCCAGTAAAAAAAAAAGTATAACTTTTAGAGGGAGGGATCATCTTACAATCAGGGACACCTTCCTTTTGAGTAAGTACGGTAAACGCATCAAACATATTTGATCGTATAAGTTCCCATTTTATGCAACTTATACTTCTTTCAGTTTAACAGACAGAGAGGCCAAGTTCCAGCAAGGAACTTTGGTCTGATTTAGCAGATGAGGTCTTGCAAAGTTCATTGTCTATAGCACTGGTTGGATCACCTCAATAAAGAAACATTCCCCAGGTACTATCTTACAAGTAAGTGATGTGGGGGTGGGCAAAATTGATCCTTAAAATAATTTTTTTGGGAGTCAGGGCAGCCGTCCATCAAGAGATAGAGCTGGGTGTCATCAGCATACTAATGACAGCCCTGTCCAAAACTCTGGCCCACCTGGGCAGAGGGTGCATAAAGATGTTGAACAATGTGAGGAACAGTATCACACCTTGATTGAAGCCATCCAGCTGACAAGTCTAGGGCATTGGGTTGAATCCTGCCCTACCCCTATTCTTCTCCATGGAGCAAAAGTTGAAGGCTTCCTCCAACTTAAGTGGCTCTCCAGTTGGAAAAGGGCTATATGGAAGATGCAACAAGGTTTCTAATTCTTTTGAGGAAACCATGTAGATAGGGTTGCCAGGTCCCCCAGGTCAATTGGTGGGGGTTGGGGTTAGGGTTGTCAGCTCTAGATGGGGAAACTCCTGGATATTTGGGGATGGAGCCCCCTCCAAAGCATCTACTTTCTCCGGGGGAACTGATCTCTGTAGTCTGTAATTCTGGGGGATCCCAGGTCCCACCTAAAGACTGGCATCCATAAACATTGGGTGCATTGGAACTAGGGTTGCCAACCTCCAGGTGCTGGCTAGAGATCTCCTGGGATTACAACTGAGGCAATAGAGATCAGTTCACCTGGAGAACTGATCCGTGGTATTATATCCTATTGAAGTTCCTCCCCTCCCATCAGTGGAAATGTTGCTCTGGTGTCCATTTTGGAAGCTGACTTATACAGCTCTGACAGAGATCTAGCCTAGGCCCAGGGGCCCAGAGTGGTCCACATTTGGTATTCAGTACTTTGCACCCTAAAGAACCATAATGATTACAGTTGCCAGCACTGGGTTGGGAAAAACCTAGAGACCTTGGGAATGGAGCCTGCTGAAGACAAGATTTGGGGAAGGGAGGGACTTAAATGGGGGTTTAATGCTATACAGTCCACCTTCCAAGTGGCCGTTTTCTCCAGGGGAACTGATCTCTGTTGCCTGGAGATGAGCTGTAATTTCAGGGGATCCCTAGGTCCCGCCTGGAGGCTGGTATCAGCTGTGCTTTGGAGTCAGGTTTGGTAGAAAAGGCTGCAAAAACCAAACATCTGCTAGGCCCTTCTGTGGCCAGACGAGTACTGGGAGAGTGAGATTGATGCAAAGAGAGAACACAAACACAGCTGTGGCCATCCAGAAGCTGACTCAGTAGCCTGGGGCAGCTGTTGGGGAAGGAGGCCCCATTATTAAGCCTCCAGAAAAGTGATCTTTGTCTGTCACGGCAGCTGTCTGAATTGCCAGTGGATGTGGCAGGCCTCCAGATGTCCCCTTGATGTGCCTCTTCCCCCAGGCAGGAAAGTTTCCTTTGCCCTCTTTCCTAAAAGGAAGACTCCTTCCTTGCTATTTGTGTAGATGCCATTCTCCAAGCCACAGCAAACATCAAAAGGCCCCAAGTCCAAGGGTGCCACAGCCCATGATCTTAGAAAAGCTGAGTGGATGCTCCTTCGCCAAGAGTCAAGGCCTCCCCACCAGGTTTCCCTCATCACATTTCAGCTTACAGGGAGATTTCACTTAATAACTCTATGGGAATTTCTGTACAGCATGGAGTTACTCTGTGGGGTTGAGTGGATCCCAGGATCCAGCTGCTACCCAGCACACTAGACTGAAGGGGATAACAGGCTGGGCATGAGTTGGGCCAGAATTACAGCTCATCTACAGACTACAGAGATCAGTTCCCCTGGAGAAAACAGATGCGTTGGAAGGAGGACTCTGTGGCATTGTACTCTACTGAGATCCCTCTCCTCCTCAGGCTACATTCCCAAATCTCCAGTAATTACCCAAACTGGAGCTGGCAACCATACCCCTCATACCCTGCCAGTGGCCAAAGGGGATCTGGCAACCCTTATATCAAAATGTCACAAACTGAAAACAAAGTCCGTGTGCAACAAGGCCAATTATTTATAGCACCACTAGCAATAATGGCCATTGTGTGAAAAAACGCAATGGACTGTAGCAAACTGGAGATAGGATCTGAGCCAGCAAGAATCTTAATGGAGAAGTAATTGTGCAATAAATGAGCAGGCAGTGTGATGCAGCGGTAAAAAAGGCGAATGCAATTTTGGGCTGTATCAACAGGGGCATCACATCAAAATCACAAGATGTCATAGTCCCATTGTATACGGCACTGATCAGACCACACCTGGAGTACTGTGTGCAGTTCTGGAGGCCTCACTTCAAGAAGGATGTAGATAAAATTGAAAGGGTAGAGAGGAGAGCGACGAAGATGATCTGGGGCCAAGGGACCAAGCCCTATGAAGATAGGTTGAGGGACTTGGGAATGTTCAGCCTGGAGAAAAGGAGGTTGAGAGGGGACATGATAGCCCTCTTTAAGTATTTGAAAGGTTGTCACTTGGAGGAGGGCAGAATGCTGTTTCCGTTGGCTGCAGAGGAGAGGACACGCAGTAATGGGTTTAAACTACAAGTACAACGATATAGGCTAGATATCAGGGGCAAAAAATTTCACAGTCAGAGTAGTTCAGCAGTGGAATAGGCTGCCTAAGGAGGTGGTGAGCTCCCTCTCACTGGCAATCTTCAAGCAAAGGTTGGATACATACTTTTCTTGGATGCTTTAGGATGCTTTGGGCTGATCCTGCGTTGTGCAGGGGGTTGGACTAGATGGCCTGAATGGCCCCTTCCAACTCTATGATTCTATGATTCTAAAGCCTGTTGTACAAAGAAATACAACAGGCTCTAGAAAACTGTTGATGCTCAGGAGAAAATGGGCGTATAAGTATTATATATATATTTATATATATAATCTAAGAAATTAAATAAACCCTTCCCTTAAAATGTAGAACAATTCTATCTCACTCTTCCTCCAAGGATCTCATATATGGTTCTACCCTTCCTCATCCACCCACCCACCCTTAGGTGTGTTAGGCTGAAAGTGGGAAAGAGAGAAAGAGAGCAACTGGCAGACTCCAGAAGAGGCTTGCTCATCCATGAAGTAAGGCAAGGCATGTCATTGGTTCTCAGAGGACAGCTCAGATGGTGAAATGGACATCACTGGACTTTTAAAAAGAGTGGCAGGCTCATCATGGCCTGTCCTTGCCTTGCTAATTTCAGGCTGGGAAATTCCTGGCAGTTTGGGGATGGAGCCACAGGAGGGCAAGGACCTCAAAAGGGTATAACGCAACAGAGCTTACCTTTTCAAACAGTCACTACACTCTGCTATTTCTGTCTGCTACATAGCTGATGATGTCTGCCCTTCTGAAGCCTGGGGCCTATTGCTGGCAACTGCAGTTATTATTTTTGTCTGCAAAGTTAAGTTGTTGCCCGTTAAAGTTGGAACATTTAATTCTCCCCAAACTCCTACTGTCCACTTCTCTGTAAAGCCTTTTTATTTGAGTTCCCAAGCTAACTCTGCTTGCAGTTCTGGGCCACTCACTTATGCCTTTGATTTTGTAGGACCTTCCTGGCAAATGCTGATTTTTATTTACCAGGCCTGGCTTTACCAAAGTCGCTTCAGCCCGTGTCTCTCCAGACATTTACTTGTTTACCATTTACAGTTATAGGCTCTAAATATTCCTAAATATTGCTCTCAAGACCCTTGCTGGTCTGTCTGTTTGTACTTCCTGTGGCTCAGAGTCTATCACTGGGGTTTCAATGGCTGTTCTGCCCTTTCTGTGGACAATAAGCCTTTTGGACAATAAGCCTGGCAGTCATAACAGACTATCCCTAGTTTATAGTTACCAGGCGTCCTGACTCTGGCGTGAGAGCCCCGCCTTCTTCTGGAAAGTCCCGCATCCCGCTGGACTCTCCAGAAGTCCCACTGTCCCTCAAATGGGGGAGTGGCAGGGCTCCACGCAAGCCAACTCATGGTCAGCCAGGCAAAGTCGATCTGGAGCAGTGCGGCTGGCTGAGGGGAGGCAGGAAGGATGGAGGCCAGCCGTGACGTCACCGCTTCCGTCCCTCCTTCCCACGGCCTCCCTGAGGCTGGCCCAGAAGTGCCCGCTGTGGGGGTGCCGGCCCAGTCCTTGCTGTCCCTCAAGCGGGCAGGAGGGGCCTCGGCGGTGCAGCTGCACACTGCAAAGCACATGGAGCCATCACCGCTCTCCCTGAAAGATGCCCAGAGTGGGCAGGGGAGGAGAGGGCGGAGAGCAGATGGCCAGGAGGAGGAGGAGGAGGAGGAGGTGGCAGCGGGAGGCAGCCGTCTCATTGGAGCATCCCCTGTCGCCCGTCGTCCCTGCCTTTCCCTTCATTGTGCTGGGATGCTGCCCCCCTCTCGCAGTTGTGCACTCCCCAGTCAGCCCACCCGCGGTTTGTGCGTGTTTCCTGGTGAGTCGCCCAGAGCACCTCGATGCAGAAGGATTCAAGTGGGTAGCCATGTTGCTCTCAAGTAGCACAACAACATCTGAGTCCAGGGTCGCCTTTTAAGTCCAACAAAGATCTGTTCAAGGCATGAGCACCACTGTGCATGCACACCTCCTCAGACCAAGGAAGCGTGCATGCACGCAGAAGCTCATGCCTTGAATAAATCTTTGATTCCAAGAATACGCTTTTGCGAGGGACAGAGGTTTTAGGCGGGTAGAATTTGAGTCCAGTGGTAGAATTTTTAAAAAGCAATAACACATTCTGGGGTATCAACTTTCACGAGTCAATGCTTATCTACCTGTAGAAATGAGGTTTTTTTTTTTACTTTGAAGAAACTATGTGGCTGTGACCTTGGACTTATGAAAGCTTAAACCATGGAAAATTTAGATGTATTTTCCTTTTCCATAACAAGTACCATAGAAAGAAAAGTAATCTGAGAGGGGTGTGTTGTTGTGTCTCTGGACTGACCCTTTTATAAAATAAATTAAAAAAAAAAGCTAATTGCACTGGGAAAGCAGGTAGCAAGTAGGAGAGAAAGCTCTCCAGGTATCTTAAAAGGTTTTAACAATTTAACACATTCATGTTGTATATACCTTTAAGTTTTTTCCAGCTGATGCCTGGCTAATGCTGTCTTGTGAGATCTCTGACAGACATTGTCCTGAAGTGCACATACCTCCTTTCCCATGGACTGAAACCCAGTGAGAAGATCATTTTTTTCTATTCTGACTGTGTGCTTCAGGACCCCTCTGCCTGGCTTTGCTGACTTGGAGATCTCATTTTTTTGTATCTTTTCGGTATATTTGTCTCTAGCTTCCGTTGGTGCTTTAAAATATATTTTAAATTCATCTTGGGATTTTTTCATAACTGGTTCAATTTTTAATAATATGTTAAATCAGACACTCTTCCTGTCTCTTTTGTTCTGTTAACATCTGCATGGTGACCATTCTGAGAATACAATCACATACAACTACAACAGTCTATAGCCTGGTTCTTAAAAATGCAAAATACATGAACAGAATTAATTAATATACTTCTTGTAAGTATGGGAGGTGAAATGAAGTTATAATGAAGAGAGGATGTGGGGGCGTGCATGTTTGTGTGCCCATGTGTGTGTAAATCAAATGAAAGCAACAGACCAAACTTTTAATTAGGAACCCCCCACCACCACCACCACCACGCTTGATCTCCAAGCTGTGGAGGCTTGAGTGGTGATTCCAGACCTTCAGGCCATGCCTGGAGGCTGGCAACCCCCCCCCCCCCCCGGTGTCTCCAAGCTGTTCAGGATTAAGTGGTGATTCCAGAAGTCCAGGCTATGCCTGGAGGTTGGCAACCCCCCCGGTCAATGGTGTCCCTCTTTACCAATCTTAAAATCTGGTCACCTTATCCTAGTTGTCTATTTTGTATGGGAGTGTTCTGCCTGAGAGGGTTGGTGTTTGATGGCTTCATATTCTCTGTGGTACTCCAAACTTTATTTTTCTTGATGGGAGGTGAGAAAAGAGATTCCCTCCCCCCCCCAGTGCCCCCCAATCTCATCTAATAAATTGATTTCAGCATGGTTTTTGGTTTTTTATCCCTCAGGAACCATTTAAAATTGTGAGGGAACTTTCGTATAGAAGGGCCCTAAGCCTATCAGTTGCTTTGGTTCTTCAAAAGTTTTTATTTTACTCCCTTCAACCCACCTTTTCAAGGCTCTGTCTAGGCAACAACCTAGGCAACAATATATATATATATTACAATACTATGTTTGCATTCTATGAAACTTTTTGTTGCTCCATATAGACCAAATTTTTAATCAAGACCCCCCCCCCCCAGTCAATGTTGTCCTGCTTTACCAATGTTAAAATCTGGTCACCTTAAGGTAGTCCCTTCTCTACGCATCAGCTGCCCAAAGTGCTCCTTAGAAGAAAAACTGGATTTTTATACCCTGTTGTTTACTACCCAAAGGAGTCTCAAAGCGGTTTACAAACACCTTTTCCGTTCGTCTCCCCACAATAGACAACCTGTGAGTTATGTGGGGCCGTGAGAGGTCTGAGAGAACTGGGAATGGACTGCAGTGACCCAGCAGGCCTCAGGTGTTTCAAAGCATTTTCCAATCGTCTTCCCTTCCTGTCCCCATAGCAGACTCCTGATGAGGGAGGTGGGGTAGCGAGCCTCACAGGGAAGCTGGCAACCCTAAGAGGAAGACTGTCTGTATACAGCAGTCTTGACCTTAGTAAGGTTTTTTTATATTGGTTTATTTGCCAGGCCAATGTTGGAAAAAGTCAAGTCAGTTCCCATGTGTCCAGCCATTTGCTTGTTCACTATTTACAGTTTCAGTCTTTAAATATTTATTTAGATCTTCCTGCACTTTCCAAACTCACAGGACTGATGCTGGTCTGCCTGTCTGTGCTCCAGAATACAAACAGTTGCTGGTAAGGACTGGACATAGCCCATAGCCCAGGAGGGACACACCTGCACCACTCCCTTCCCAACTGCAGACAAAAATGGCTCCTTTGAAGGCTGGACTCTGAGGCATTGTACGATTTTGAAGTCCCATCTCCAAACCTCCAGGAATATTTCCAACCCAGGGGTAGCCAACCTCCAGGTGGGGCCTGGAGAGCTCCTGGAATTACAGCTCACCTGCAGAGTATAAAGATCAGCTCCCCAGGCAGAAAGGGCTACTTTGGACAGGGTTGTGGTAGAGAAGAAACGTTTAAGGCCTCCCACACAGGTTGATGTTGAATTGAAAGACTTGAGGCCTACTGCACAGGGTTGTTATGCAGATGAAACAGGAGACAAAAGAACCAGTATTGTCTGCAGAATAACGTTGTACAGCAGCCTCAAATCTGCAGAAAGTTGCAAAGAAGAAACAAACATGTTTTGGCTGTGTCTAAACCCTGGGCAGAGCAGTATTTTAAGTGAGAAGGGGCTTTTCTGTGGCCTCCCTGTCAGCCAATTGTTTGGCAGAAGGGGAAAGTTGCCCACCCTTGAAAGGAATGCCCTGAGGCTCCCCTGCGTTGCTCTTGGAAAGGCCTCCCTCCCCTCAGTCAGAGCCTGTTAGAGGCTCCTTCACAGCAGGCCTGAAAGGGAGGGAGGGGGAAGGAGAGCACTCTCCAGCCTCCTGCCAGCTCTGTCAGGGTTCTGAGGCAATTTGCAGTTGGACTTGACAGTTAGGACAGCCTTGGGGTGAAAAGGGCTGATGCAGCCTGTGTTCTCATTCCCCTGAGCAGCCTTGCTGACCTCCTCTCCCTGCAGTGGTCAGGAGCAGACTGGCAGCCATGTCTCCAGATTGCCCTGGAACTCGGGTCTGTCCTGGTGAGGTCCCACGATCCCCCTTCCGATTGGCCCCTCTGCTTGCCATTCCAGGGCCAAGGGGCCAATCTGGGAGTTTTGATCACGGACACAGCCCACCCCAACACCCCTTACTGTTTTATTAAGAGGGAACATGATGATTAGGTAGATACCCCTGGGAAATTTACAGTATGGCACAATAGAGAGTCCATGTTTTTTGTCCCTATAAGCTTTAAACTAAGTGCATATGCATAGCACTTAAGAACATTTTGCAGAAGCCTTTACACTCTTGGAACAGGCTGTCTTCCATCACAGAATTACTGGACTTGTGGTGGTCTTGAACATTTCTCTTATCTTCAGCTTCCCTGTCAGTCTAATAGTATCAAGAGTCAGTGTGGTGTTGTGGTTAAGAGCAGCAGTCTCTAATCCGAAGAGCGTGGTTTGATTTTCCCCTCCTCCACATCCAGCCATCTGGGTGACCTTGGGCCACAGTTCTCTTAGAGCTCTCTCAGCCCCACCTACCTCACAGGGTGTCTGTCGTGGGGAGAGGAAAGGAAAGGTTTTTGTAAGCAGTTTTGGGACTTTTGGGTAGTAAAAAGTAGGGTTATAAAACCCACATCTTCTCCTGGACCAAAGCTTTCACACCAAATGCTATCCTTGCATGAAGAATATAGAACCAAGACTGAGAGCGTGCTGGATACTCCAGCCTCATGAAAGAGCAGTCAGCATTGGCACAGCTTTTAAGAAGCTAATGTTTTCCAAGTCCTTGGAGTATAATACTGAAAAGACAGGTGTCCCAGATAATGCAATCATGATGGTTTCAAATGGTATTATAATTAGGAAGCAGTTAAAATGACCAAAAAGATTCCTCATCACATAGTCAACAATTAATCTTTAAATTCATTGCGGTGTGATGTGGGCCTTCACATGAACACATTAAGCTGCCTTCTACTGAATCCGTTAGCGGCCCAGGCCAGTTCAGAAGCTAAACAGGGTCAACCCCAGCTAGTATTTGGATGGGAGGCCACCAAAGAATACTAGGGCGATAGCAAACCACCTCCGAATGTCCCTTGCCTGGCTGCCAGACAATCCTAGGATCTCCCAGCTATGCAACACTTGCCATATGATGATAAGTACTAAATACAATAATCAATGGTTCTCTAGGATTCTACAGGCAGGGGACTTTTATATTACTTAATACCCGACTCTTAACTGAAGATGCAGGGATTGAACCTGGGCCCATGCGCAGACCAAATAGGCACTCTGCAACCGAGGTGGGTGGGTTTGTCTTC
This sequence comes from Paroedura picta, assembly GCF_049243985.1. Classification (NCBI taxonomy): domain Eukaryota; kingdom Metazoa; phylum Chordata; class Lepidosauria; order Squamata; family Gekkonidae; genus Paroedura; species Paroedura picta. Next base: position 128,382,778 of record NC_135371.1, read on the forward strand.
TGGTTATTTTAAATGTGTACATTTACATTGATGTGAACCACCTTGAACCAGCTGGCTGGAAGTGACTGTATATTAGGATAATAAATAAAACATAAATAAAACCACTGGAGATGGCTAACAACTTGGTATTCCAAAAGCGCTAGACAAATATTCCCTTAGGTCTGGAAAAATGTGTTCCAGTCTTGTCAGTATTGTGCCATATCCATGGAGCAATTTGGTGGTGACACAGGGACTCCACTTCTTAGGTCTACTTTAGGTCCACCTGCTTGTCTGAACCTCTTTTTCCCCCAGGCATTGTACATGTCTGGTGACCACACCAAGAGAGATGATAAATAAAGGTGGGGCAGGTGAATGATTCTACAGATTGGATGAGGATCGAAAACTTAACCAGTGGGATGAAACTGCTATGTGCCATAGCCAGAACGGTATAATCACCCCGCCCCCACCACAATGAACAGCAGAAGTATTTCTTTGGTCGGGTGTATCCCTCACTGTGCAAAAGGACCAAGCTGAGCCGTCTGGTCCCTGGCATTCTTTCCACAAGGAAATCCTAGCTTGTTGGGTCATAGCTTCCTCTTCCCTTCAAATATGGGCTGGGAAAAAAGATGAATGAGAATGCTAAGGGAGCTTCCATTTTTGGAAGCACAGACTAAAATAAAGATGTGTGTATAGGAGGTGGAGATGCGGGGCTTGTGCCTGTTTGGTGAGTCAGGGGCCAGAGAATGTAAGAAGCAACTACAAAGCAAATGAATAATACACATTCCCCAGTAGTGACATCACTTGCCCAGGATACAGCAATTTTTAAAGATATTTTTCTCCACTTGCTTTTAGAGTCCCCAAGACCCTTCCTGGAAGGAGGTAACTCCTGTTTTAGCTCCTTTCTCTCCGCATTCTTGACAAAGGCAAACTGTTTATGCCTGCATTAGCTGCCTTTGTTTCTTCTTCATCTTGATTCTGTCTCTCTAATTGAGGTTGGCAGCTTCCTGCGGCTTTCCTCTCTACCCACACTGTCCTTTACAAAGAGAACAAAGTGTAGCAGCTGTAAAGGACCCATCCCCTTGAATCAAACATAGGAGATTAGATGTGCTCCTGACAGGCCCACACACCATCTGGAATCTGACCTGCCGTTCTATTTCTCTCCAGGGATACAGAGACACAGAGAGAGAATGTGTGGTACTTTCTATCTTGTTGTTGCACATTCCTGCATTTAAGTGCTAATAAAAAAGTAAGTGTGTGTGTTTGTGTGTGCTTGTGCTGTGTTCAAGGGGACTATTTGATTCGGTGACTAGGGCACTTCCAAGCATGGACTCTTCAGTGACATCTTTGCAAACTTGGAAGAGGGAAACGCAAAGTAGCTCATGGCACAAACTCTGCACTACACATGAATATTGAGCTGGCTTCCCCCACAACACCCCCAGAACTCTGGGATTCACAATGGGGCTAGAGAAGAAATGTTCTGCATCTTTAGCAGAGGCTTAATGGGATATTATTCACAAGATGGTTTTGTTTACTCCCATGTCATGAAAAGCATCAACTGCCCCCTCCCACGTGTTAAGCCTTTATTACAGAGACAAGACATTTTTGGCATTGTGTTCTTTCCATGAGCCTTCATAGAACTATTGACTCTTAAGACAAGGAATAAGTATTAAACCAGCTTTAGTCTGTTGAATTTTGTTTATTTATTGCTGTCAAGTTAGGGTGACGCCATAGGGTTTTCAAGGCAAAAGACATCCACAGGTGGTTTGCCCTTGCCTATTCCTGCATTGCAACCCTGGACTTTGTTGGTGGTCTCCCATCCAGGTAATAACCAGGGCCAACCCTGCTTACCTTCCAAGGCCTGACAAGAACAGGCTAGCCTGGGCTACGCAGATTAAGGCAGTCTGTTGTCTAAATAGGCTTAATATAAAGAAGAAGCAGTTATTCCAGTAGTTTCATCATCTTCGTTTTGCTCACCGCACTCACCGCACACACACTCTGCTGAGATGACCACTCAAAAAAGCTCTGTAAAGGAAGGAAGGCTTATCATGAATGTCTGCTTGTTCTCTACGAAGCCAAAGTGGTGGCACACTTATGATTCTCTTCTCTTTTTCTTCTCGAGGTAGGGAAAGTAGTCTTTAAAGCCCCCTCAGGACACCCCCCTCCCCGAACCTGGTGCCTACCCCAAGAGCCGCAACATTCTTATAGGACGACCCTAAGCAGAATTGCACTCTCTTAAGCTTGTTGACTAAAATGGCCTAGATTCTTCAGACTTTCAACTATACAAGCCATGAAAGACTTCTTTAAAAATCTTGTCACAGCCAATCTCAAGGAGAGAAGATCTCAAGGAGATGGTAAAGATGGCCACGAAGCAGCAGAGGAATGGAAAAGATCAAGAGAGCACTAAATTCTAGCAGTCTTATTTTGCCTTCATTCCCTCTCTGAGGAATTACATTGGCTGTTCAACTTCTTCGTTTTGCTGGTCACATTCAGAGATCAATTGGTGACAACTTCTCCAAACCATAGTTACTATTGTTCCCTCTTATATTTTGGGAAAGCCCCTGTGGGCAGAGCACTGTCTGGGCCACGTCCACCTGCATGGGCCAATCCGGTCCCTGGAGCGTCCGCCTCCAGACTTCCAGGTACTCCACAATCTGTATCATTTTCAGCTTTGCCTGTCTTCACCTGAGGCTGTCTTAGAAAGAATAAAACCATTGGTGAATCTAGCCTGGAACTGTTTACTCTCAAGCTGTTTCCAAATGGAAGATTTTTTTAGCTTTCTTACTATGGTGTGGCTAGGAGGCAGATCCACAGGACAATGTCCTCTATTCCAGTGGCCCCCAATCTTTTTCAGTCTGGGGACCAGGGGGGGGGAGGGAAGCGTGCCGGTGGCCGCAAACCAGCAGGCATGCCCCCCGCCCCTTCGTGGCACAGCGCTAGCTGTGCTGGGAGTGCAGCGAGCGCCATGCTGCAGGGGGGGGAGGTGCAGGCACTGGCATGCCAGCGCCCACAAAGCACTGCCATGCCTGCGCTTTTGCTGGCACCCGCGCCTCCCCCCGCAGCGTGCTGCTCACTCCCGGCACAGCGAGCGCACGCTGTGGGGGGGGGGGGAGAGAGGCACGTCTGCTTGCACGCCAGTGCCCGCTGCGGCCCGGTGGTTGGGGAACACCGCTTTGTCAGTCTCCTCCCCCCCAGGATTGCCAGGTCCCTCCTAGCCACCAGCAGGGGACAAGGGATAAGGGTGGTAGATCCAGGTTGGGAAACTCCTGAAGATTTGGAGCTGGAGCCTGTGGAGACCAGGGACCTCACTGGACTACAGTGCCATAGAGGCCATCCTCCAAAGCATCCATTCCCTCCAGGAAAAATGATTTCTTTAGATTGATGAACCAGAATTCTGAGAGGCTGGCATCCCTACAGCCACCTTGTTGTAATAATTCCAAAACCTGGTTTGGTGTGTTCTTTTCTAAAAAGACCAAAGTCCCTTTGCATGCTGCAAGGTAGAGAAGCAGTGAGTTTTTGCAGCTCCTGTCCACTTCAGTGTCATTTTCCTTGCCTGCCTGCCATTAGAGTGTTTGGGGTGTGTGTGTGTGTTAAAAATCAGTAACTGATACACTAGCAACAACTGATTTATTACCAAGCTGAAAAAAGCCTTCCTGAGGTGCAGGCAAAGGAGGCAGTGGCTGCAGAGGGTTGAGGCAAGGAAAATGCAGGGGAAACTATTGTGTGGATACTTCTTTGCCACTGAAAATGCCTCTGCATTCACAAAGGAAGGAACATGGGAAATCAGCACTCTGTGGAAGCGCTTACCTGCAGTTGTCTAAAGCAGGCATTCCCAAACCATGGACCTCTGGGGGTCCATATGAACTCCAGAAGGGGGGCGTGGACTTTCCCCTCCTGCCTTAATGGACTTGGCCACAAGTGAGGGAACTGGCCACCTCTGCCCAGAGGGCTCAGTGGGTCGGCTGTGGGTGTAAAAATCAAAGGGAGGAGAGTCAGGTGTGGTGTGATGTGGGGGTTCTGGGCAGTCTTCTTGGCTCCTGCCCTTCTTTTTGGCCTCCTTGAGGCAGAGCCACCATAGCAGTAGTAAAGGCAGAGGAAGAGAGAAAACGGAGGGCGATGGGTGCAGATGGTTATGTCACTTCTGGGGGCATGGCAGGAAGGCGTGGCCAGAAGACATCACTTCCAGGGGTTATCAAAGCCTGAAAATTTTGTTTCAGGGGCTCCTTCACAGTAAAAAAGAATAGTTGGAAAAGGGTGGCCTAAGGTTTCAGGCAATAGTTTGTCCCAGCCCTAGTACTGAGATTCTTCCATGACAGAAGTTGTTGCTGTTGGGGGGGGGGGGGAGGGGGAGGTCCCTCTGGAACTGTTTGCATTGCATCCTTCCGTGCCTCTAAAGCAGAATCATCTGAGTCATGGCATTTCCCTATGATATTACAGACAGTTTTCCATGCAACATCTAATACAGATGCCCGAGTGTGAGGGATGCCTGGTGAAAGATGCCACAGGCAGGAGGATTTGTACTGGTACAGGAATACCAGTCCATGAACTATAGTCTTTAAAAGAATGTTAAAGTTACATTGTGTTCTTAGAACATTGGCAAAAGAGTTGAAGGGCAGTGTGTTGTACTGGTTAAGAGCGGCAAATTTTCGTCTAGAGAACCAGGTTTGATTCCCTACTCCTACACATGCAGCCAAGTTGGGTGACCTTGTACCAGTTACAGTTCTCTCAGAGCTCTCTCAGCCCCACCTACCTCATAAGTCGCTTGTTGTGGGGAGAGGAAAGGAAGGCAGTTGTAAGCTGCTTTGAGAATCATTAGGGTAGGGGAAAGCAGCATATAAGAACCAACTCTTCTTTCAAAAGAGAAGTGCTCAGGCTGGAGGTCTGCATGGAAGTTCTGCTTTCAGTCCTCAGTCTTAATTCTGAAGTGTTTGGAGAAAGGCTGCAGCTGCTGAGCAATGAGGGGATCTCTGTTTCTTGAGTGTTTTTAAATAAAGGACGTGGAGAAAAAAAAGGAAAAGGTGGGACTAAGAGGGGTAGTTTTAAAAGGAAGGGCAGAATTACACAGCCACTGATTTACCTAGAGGGGCATCTGTGTCCAGGAGCACCGGTTTCTTCTACAAAACACAAAGAAGATGCACCCAGGAAAGTCTGAAGTTCCGCTTTCACATGCACTGAATAATGTACTTTCCATCCACTCTCAATGCATTTTGCAACTGGATTTTACTGCATGGAACAACAAAATTCACTTGCAAATGACTGCTAAAGTGGATTCAAAGTATATTATTTAGCACAAAAGTCTCTCCAAGGAAAGAAAGGCACTTTATACAAGTATAACCTTCACAACAGATGCCACATTATTCTGACACAGTGAGAAGTTGTCCAACCTATTTTGTTTTGTGCACTTGTAAATATGTCAAATGTAAAGGAGAATATGGCCTTTTAAGATTGGATGTACATGCTAGCCAAGGAAGGTTTTACCTCTGCTTTATAAAGTCCCCTTCCCCCCGATCATATACATAGTTAATGTCATATGGGAAAACATCCACAGTACCCTCCATTTCAGACTTGTCCCTTGGGTCTACTTTGGCTGTGACTGTGTTTTAAAAAATAGTAGTTGTGCACCCAGGGTTTCCTACAGTGTGGATTTTTGGTAGGGTTGCCAGCTCTGGGTTGGGACATACCTGGCAATTTTAGCGGGGGTGGGGAGAGGAGGCATTCCAGTGGGTATAATACGATCCATCACCCATAGCCATTTTATCCAGGCGAATTGATCTGTCACTTGGAAATCTGTTGTACTCCAAGGAGATCTCCAGCCACCACCTGGAGGTTGGCAACCCTAAAACTTACATTGCCTTGCCTTTTTTTTTTTTTTTGGTGCGGATTTACTTGAGGGAGACTGACTGCTTTTCTGTGGGATTGAAGGATACTTATGCCTCTGAGCTGTCATGCTTTGAGATATATGGTGGTTCTGTTTGTTTTTCAAGGACCCTTTGCAATCAGGAACTTTAAAACAGGTCTGTTTTTAATTCTGTTGCAGGAGGAAGACCAAGAATCAGAAACTGAGAAACTGGTGGTGAGGGAACCTGAGTCTGAAAACGGTACGTTCTGGGCTGTATCATGATTGGTGGTGAGGAATGGAAGCCTTCAACAGTGAAGCAAAGAATAGCATTCCTAAATGCAGTTAATACAAAGAGCCATTTAAACATCAAATGCATGTTGATTTACAGATGTGATTCCATCATACCCACCTTCCAAAACTGCCATTTCTTCCAGGAGAATGGTTTTATGTCATCTTGAGATCAGTTGTAATTCCAGGAGAAATTCAGGCCCTAGCCAGAATGATCCATGACCAACAAGGAAAGAGATATTGGGTTTGTGGTGGGAACCTGCTCTTAGCCGAAAAACAGTCCTTCTAAAATATGCATCTTAAATATGAACTATCAATGCCTGATGAAAGTGTCCAGTGGTTTTAATCCCTTTGACTTTTAAAGTCTCATCCAGACGAGCTTCTAGTATATCTCTAAGCAGGCCTTTCTCTGATGGTGTCCTGTTTTTGGCCCAACCAAACAATTTTGGGAAAGTTGGTGCCTTCCCAAAATATGAAGCTTACCCCTCCCTCTTATCATGTACAATGAGATTGTACGAACCATCGTGGAAGAGCTGGAAAGTTCCCCAGTGGCAAACCTCTGTTGTATTGCTCCCACATTAAAAGAATACCAGAAACCCTACCAAGAGATTAGTAATGTCATGAGAACACTTAAGCGGGATTTCAATTTTGTTGCCACCTCCTCCCCCACCCTTAGGATGCAATGGAAGGGGCTGATAAAGAAATGTAGCTGGTGTTACAGATCAGAATAGGATATACTTTATGTCCAGGCCTCTCCCCTGACCCAGTAAAGAGGAAAGTCCAGTGAGCTGTCGCTTTCCATTTCTTTCTTCCTAACAGAGAAGCGGAAAGGCAGAGGGAGGAGGAAGAATGTGGCAGGCCAAGCATTCCTCTCTGTGTCCGTCAGAGCCCTGCCTGCTATGTGTGAGCTGGAGAGTCTGCCTTAAATCCTAGGCTCTGCTGAAGGACTAGGGCAAAGCTGTCACTTTCTATAAATATGGCTTCCAGTGAAGCAGGTCAGGGCATGGCACTGCCACATCCCTCTCAGGGGAAGGCAGGGGATTAACTGCATGCCCCCCAGCAGCTGAAACTCAAAGCAGGCCGCTTCTTCCTCCTGATTATTGAGCTGTTAATTCTTTCAATTGCCATGCAAAGCAGGAGAAGCACAAAAGGCAAGACTGTGGCTGGAATTCCCCCCCCCCCCCAATGAGAAACCTGGCCATTCTCCATGCATTCTGTGTCAGTAGGCCTGTGCAATAGCAGAGGGGAGAGAGATCCTTAGGATAAGTTATGGTGCTGTGGAATTAACTGAACAAAAGATGGGAAACTGAGGGCCTTTTCGCACAGGGATCTTTGTTGCAAATTGTTTGCGGAATGAAAAATCGCCATTTAAAATAGTGGAATTCGCCGTTATGCATACCTGCCTTTGTAGTGGAATCAGTTGCGTTTTTTAGCGTTTCCCACAGGCTTCCGGTCTCGGCAGAAATCGCTAGAAAGGAAGCGCTATTGCCAAGCTCGTCCCGCCCCTGGCCGTCAAGCAGCCAATGGGCAGCCGTTAGCATGCTCCCAAACAGCCCCTTTCCCTTTAAGAAAGGTTTAAAAAAAAAAAAAAACGACCCATAGCAACGAATCTAGGTAGATTCGTTGCTACGGAGAGACCCATCCAGCTGCCTAATGTGAGCTGTCGTTTGATTGTATGATCGTTTGCACGCTGCCTCGAGTGATAAAAAAAAAATCCCCCCCCCCTCTCACGGGCCCGATTTTCGGCTGAATTTATTTGTAAAAAATAAAGGGACTTTATTTCAGCAAACGGGCTTTTCAGTGGTTTGTGCTTAGTGACTAAAGGTGAAGGACTGAAGCCAGGGAAGCCTCTAAACAGAAAGAGGCTCGCCAGTGCGTTTATCCCCGCTCGCTCGGAGAAAAAAAAATGGCGATCGCTTCGCCGGAAGTTTGGAGGAGAGAGCCAGGGGGAGGGACTTTGAAGAACCAGCAACAATGGTAACGCACAGGTCTTTAGCGCTACTGTTGCAGATTGGTTGCAGGAGTGTATCGCTATCCGGAGGGTGAATCCACTTTTCTGGATTCCCCTGAAAGCGCCACAACGAAGCGCTTTTTGCTGATTGGTTTCAGGATTGTTGCAGATTGTCTACGACGTCGTGGGTTATGGCAAATTAGTAGCGTTTCCAAATAGCAACCATTCTGCTACTTTGAAGCCGTGCGAAATGGCCCTGGGTGTTTGCCAAGCCTGCAAGTTAACGGCCAAGTGGATGGATGTCACATTAATGTAGCTGCCAGGCCTGCTTAGCCCTTAATTCTGTAAGGCTGCATGCAGTGAATGAGGCTGGATGCTCTTACAAGATTCTTGCTACCATCCCATATCCCTTTTGTAATCCCAGGACAGGATTTTCACATGTCCTAGCTCAACTGTAAAACAGATATTGGGACTACTGTCTTTCCCATATGGTTACATTTCATCAAACTAGAATAAAGAAATCTTGTGCAGATTTTACTAACTGATTCAAGGTCTCCTAGTGGCATTGCTTTACAAAAGGATGGAACAATTGAAGCATTTTTGGTGGATTTTTTAATTAAAAACTAACAAAAAAAGGAACATTAGGCTTGCAAACAAACAAAAGTGTATAAAAAATATCACCTCTAGACATCTCATTAGAATCTCAGTTTTTATTTTGTTTCAAATTAAGTTCTAGTCCTCATGGTTTCAGAGAAAATGTTGAAATATAGGTATGTACACTTTTTAAAAAATTGCTATTTTTCACATTTGGATTTCAGGAAAGGATCCAAATGCTAATGTTCAGGTACATTCAAGTCCCCCGATACCATTCTGGAATATGAGTTCAGTTTTTAGGGGGATTCTGGAATTGTTCAGGTTACATTATTCCCTATGGGGATATTTTTCTGGAAAACTGCAGAGGCTGTTTTTCAGCCAAATGAAACTAAAACTGTGGCAGAGCTGGTGCTGCCTAGCCACTACAGCTCCTCCAAGTTTCAAGCAATTTAGACCAAAGAGACTGATAACATAGGCTCCTAAACTAGGTGTCCCCAGGCATCTAACTTGTATCAATTCTTATGGCAGGGAGGGACTTCAAAAGCCAAATACGAAAGTCAAGATTTAAAAACCAGTAGCTAAAACACAAAAAGCAACTACTGGCCAAAAGCCTCCACAGGCAAACAGAACCAACAAGCCCAATAGAGCCATCATCAAACCAGAGAATCACAGGAGACAGAGATATAAACCAGAAGTGACACAATATAGTACTCTGCATAAATTCTATGGTAAATTCATAAATTCTTTGTGCAATGCTAGAGCATTCCTTTATGTCACTTTCAGTTTAAAGCAGAAGTGATATAGGCGTGCCGGCATAAAGTCGATGCACTTTGCCCTGCCCTCAGTTGCTCTTGGGGGTTGCTAGCAGCAGCCTGGCAACCTGAATTCTTCATTACTGGCACACTCCTTCATGTCCCTGACTCCCAACTCCGGCCTGTTGCCATGCCATGCCATGCCATGCCAGCCAACTCTGATGTAAGATAAGTTGCCCATTCTAGCTCCAAAATGAAAATTTTTAACATCAAGGGCTTTCTTGAAGCCCATCTTTATATCTCAGTGATATCCCTCAACATCCAGCTTAGAGGTGTTTTCAGCTATTGCCACCCCCCCCCACACCATATTTTGTTTTACAAAAATTTTAAAAGCCAACTCAAATACAACTTGCCAAGTCTAGAAAGGATCTCTGGAGTGGTTTGTCTGGTGTGGGGTTTAAGGGATTAGTCTATCAGTTGATTAGTATATGATTAATTGATTAATTTGAGAGGGTAACACAAACATTTATCCAGCTCAGACAGATGGTGACATACAAAGCATGTATTCAAATGAGTAGCCGCGTTGGTCTGAAGTAGCACAATAAAATCAGAGTCCAGTAGCACCTTTAAAACCAACAAAGATTTACTCAAGGCATGAGCTTTCGAGTGCAAGCACTCTTCCTCAGACTACAAACTGACCATCATAACAGTAGGAATATATAAACAAAAGTTAATCTTGTTACATTATTAAACTGTGTCATAGCATCCACCAATCAAACCCCTCGAACCCTTTTGTAGTTCACACGGACATATTAGAAATAAAACTGTCAAAGCCAGTGATCCATTGCTCACACCCTGTGACTGTTAGTAATATGTAATATGTAATGTAATTTTGAATTCTACTTTCTGGTCCCAGGACAAGATAGCTGCCAGCTTAGCTTCTACTTGTAAGAAAGTTTCACACTGGTATGGAGACTGATGGGGCCCAACAGTAAATAGTAGAGTGTGAACCATGGATAATGTCCGCAAGCATACTTTTAGCACAAGCATACCTTTAACACAGCACCAGATTGAGGAAGGGATTCCAAATAAATGGGTAAAACACAATTCCTCTGTCCCTCCCTCTAAACATGCCCTATCAGATGTTAAAATATAGGACAGTCTCCTTAGTTTAGGATGTTATAAATCTTTACAGAGTTTCCATTATTTTGCAACTTCTTCCATCTCTTCCAGCCATCACATAGTTCATGGCTACCTCCTCCAGGGTTGAATCTGCATGGAGCTTTTATTCCAATCCCAGGTCAATTCAATCCCTGCCATCGACACTGAATGCAATTTCCATTTTGATTTGGGGTGATTTAAATTTTCCCTCTGCAACAAGCATGATTTATGTGACCCTACCTTTCCCCAGCAATATCCTGGAGTGGATATAACCCTTGATATTTGAAAAATTGGCATCAGTCCGCATGTAGCTGTCTGCTTTCCCTGAAATAACTTGCTGCTGAGCCTCCAACATTGTAGAAAAGCCCTGATTGGCCAGGACGTGAGTTCAAAAGGCTTCCTCCTTCACTGGTTGCAAGGCTTCCCTTAAAGGGGAACCCCTAACTTCTCTCAGCAGAAGTTCTAGAAGCCCTAACTTCTCTTGGCAGATATTTGCCTCTTGGATTTTTTCCCCCTCCTCTGCTGTCTCCAATCCTCCCTTCCCCCAGTTCAAGAAAAGAAAGAGGCTCCTGCTGCGCTTGGCTTCCCTAACCTCGTGCAGAACACTTTTCTGTTTCAATGGGGGGGGGGTAGAGGAAAACCCGAGTTCAAATTGATCTGAATTCAGCAAGATCCACAACGGAATAAACTAAGTAAGTGCAGAATCAGCCCAGAACTCAGCTGAGTTCTATCAGTTATTATGGACACAAGCAACCAAGATCTTCCTCCTTGCTTCCAGGGGTTTTATCTCCTTTTCCCCTCCCACTGACCTAGTCAGGCCATATCAAGGAAGCTTTTCCAAAGTCTCTAGAAATTTCTTCCTAAAGCCATTCTAGTCTTAATTCCTTCAAAAATCTCTTCCCTGCTTGGGTGTGTGTGTGGACTGGCCCATCCAATTGTCTCTATCTAGACACATGTGTGAAGGTAGACAGAGGCAAGTCTGGAAAGCAACTGAACTGACTTCCCACCTTTCTGCCCATTTTCTGCCCTCATTCACTGTTAAAATTCACAGTGAATGGTTTGCTCATTTCAAATCCCCAAAGAAAAAATGCATTTCTTCTCTCACTGATGCTTGCTTTCAAAAGAGCTTTCAAAGAGTTGTTAGTTTTTTCTTGGGAGAAGACTGATGTACTTACATAGCACACATTATTATCCCACTCTGCCGCTAAGGAGCTTAGGAGGATATACATGGAGTCAAACTCATTTTATCCTGAGCCCAACCTTTTGATGTAAATCAGGCTGAAAGACAGAGTCTTGATCAAGACCAGTGAGTGAGCTTTACAACAGAAAACAGGGCTTTGAGACCTAGGATTCCCCAGTCCAAGGCCAACCGGCTGCACTGTCATCTGAACATTCAAGAGCTACTCTTTCCTACTCCCCACTGACTAAATCATCATCATTGCCCATTTCTTGCTTTACCCATACTGTGTCTGTCTTGCAAAAAATAGGGAAGAACACAAATGGGAGCTCTGCCCTCCTTGTCCCACTTTCTTGTCCCCTTGAGGCCCCATGCATAGCTGCAATCCTACTGGCTCAGGAGGATTATAATATTTATAGATCACCTTTAATCCTCACCTACCATGGCTACAGAGGAGGATGAGCATTATTTCTGCATGCTAATGAAAGAAGAAGAAGAATGAAAAATGCTGTATATAACACTTGCTGAAGCTCATAACAAAAACTAGGATTTGCCCCCTTTCTTTACTGCCCCTGACCCTCTAGCATCATATTCACATTAGAAAGTAAGCACATGTATTTTCTTTACTACCAGGTCTTCAGCACTCCTAAAAAGATATCTGGAGAACACTTTAGAGTTGCCAAATTCAATCTGTTTGAAGGCTTTTTTGTTTTGATTATGTGATTTTGTCCACAGCAGTTGCGCCTTGCTGAACAGTCAAAATGAACGATCCCTTGAAATATTTGCTTCAAGGATTCCAAATGAAACAGGAAGGAAGGTGCCTATGCCTTTAATAATTCCTCCGTATAAAGGAGAATTTCACAACTACAGAGCAGAGGGGAAACCCAACTCTTGAATATTTGTTTGTAAGGCAAGTGTTAAAGAAAGCGGAGCCCTATCAAAATACAAAAATATGTACCCCCCTGTGTAACCCAGCAAAACCCTGGCTGAATAAATTTCACTGTTGAATCCTTCCAGATGACGAAATAAGAATGATTTAAGACAGACCTTTGTAGTTTTCATAGGAGCCAGTCAACTCTGAAGTTGCTCCAAAGACAGCAGACATTTAAAGATTATCCATTCCAGTATCAAATTGAAATGTAATAACTTACAACCACATGTATAACTAAGGTGTGAGTGTTGTATCTATAGCAGCCTTTCTAATAACAGTTTCTTCAGCTGTTCCAATGATTCTTCCAGAAAGAGTCATTGAAGCAACATGTGGGCCGTCTGTCTGAAAGAGTTTACAGTGGATATAATATGGGAACTGCATGCACTATGCAATATTTAACTGTATGCACTAAATGATCCCCCCTAAGTACAAACTAATTGGAGCCATTCTCTCAAACTTTAACTCCCATCTCCCCTCCCCCTTTTTATAAGGAAATAAAATGATAGCCGTCGACTTGAAATGGATAATAAAATAGTTACAACTAGATTTTATAGCTGAAACAGACTGTGTGGGTGGCACCTGCTGTGTGTGTGGGGTGAACTTTTTGTGTGCAACATGGTAGGTAATGAAGCAGAGTTCTCATGGGAAATTGCAGAGCTATTCATCCCGGGCAAGGTTCACATTGGCAAGGTAGTGGCAAAAAGCCAAAGATGACAGGACTTCTGAATCCTTAATAACTGTTTTGATGATGGAGTTTTGCAGTTGTCTTGCAGGCTTGAGCAGGGCTGCCTACAGAGGATGACTGGGGAGGAAATATTCAGGGAGCATCAGACAGCTGGAGGACCCCTGAAGAGGCAATACCCTGTATTCGCATGAAAGGCATTTAAAAGAATTGTTCCTAATTCTGGCTGCAGCCACTAGGGGTACAGGGAAGGCAGGGCACAATGAAGAGCCCCTCAGCCTTTCTGCAAAGTTTACCAGGAAGAACCCATTTGCTGATCAGATCTTGCTAAACCCATCATTGGCTAAGCCTGCACCGGAGCAAGGAAAGGCCAGCCAACATAGGATGCAGCCTCCTAACAAGGTCTATGTCTTTAGTTCCACCCACCTCCTGCACAGCCAGATCTTCCCAGGGCAGCCTTGCCTTGCTAGTGTGTGGTAATAAATCCCCCAACAAACTACCCAACGTCTAATTTTACTACCTCTCTAGGCATGTGCGCTTTGAATTGTTTCAGCCAAAAATGGGCCGAATCATGGTCGATTTGGGCACAAAACAGTCCGAAATGGTCCAGAACACCAACTGATTTGTATGGCTGAAACACAGCCATCCAAATTGGCTGAAAAGCGATTTGGATGTCTCTGAAACATTTCAGCCATTAAAGTCAATGGTGCCATTGAAGTCAATGGGAATTTTCCTGTTTCTGTCTTCTCTGAGGCCTGGGAGGCTGGGGGCCTGAGTTAGGGTCTCTAAACTTGGAGTGTAGCTTCAGGACCCTCTTCTCTAAAGACCCCCCCAGGTTTCAAGAAGATTGGATCAGGGCGGTCCAATTCTAGGAGCACCCAAATTGGGTGTCCCCATCCATCCCCATTACATTCTGTGATGGGGGAAAGATTCTCTGCTTTAGTCTTAGCTCAATAAACAACCCTGCAAGGAAGGTTAGGCCGAGAGGATGTGATGGGCCCAAGATCATCCATGACACGAGTGGGAATTTGGACCTGGGCTTTCCAGATCCTAGTCTGACACTTACCACTACACAGTTTTCATTGCAAATAGCGGGGGGGGAGGGGGGAGGTTGTCTGATGATAACCTGGAAGAAGATACTCCAGTTCCCTGTGACAAGTGGAATTGTTCCTTAGATACCATGGTGTGAGGGAAGAGACTCCATGAGGCTTTAGTCCCTAGAACAGATATAAAATTTCCAGCATTGCAAAAATACACACTGCTATTGTCTTCCCTCCATGCCTTGAAGGAAAGCACTCAATAACAGTTCAGGCCTCTTAAGGGACTAGGTAAGGCCAAGAAGCGAAGGCCTCCAGCAGAACCACATGGCCTTGCATTGTTAGCCAGAAAATGTTCTTTCCTAATGTGCTGTGTTCTCATGCATTTATTGTGCCTGCAGCACCCCAGATGTGAAGCTTCTGTCCCTTTCAAATGGATGTCTCTGCCTGCACGTCCTTAACTCTGTGGAGAGCAGCCCTTTTATGATAGTTTGAATTGTGTGTGTCTAACTCCCCCCCTCCCACCCCGCCCCATGAGAACTTGAGTTTGGATAAACATTCAACAAGATCTTGTGCCAACTTTCAGCACAAGAGGTCCTTGCTGGATTAGCTTTAGGCCAATCCATTTCAGTGTGCCTGCTGACCATGCAATACTATGTCAAAAACATATATTCCTCTGCCACACACGTGTACCCCCATCCTTTCTCCAAGGAGCTCAGGAAGCTTTCATATTTATATATTTATCTTTCGATTTATACCCCTTCTCTCCCAGCGTGCTCATTTCCTCAAGAGCCAGAAATCCCAGTGACAGTGTTATTTCTGTTGATTCCCTTTGGAGGATAAAGAACACTGGAGATTTGGATGGTTATGAACCATGATGGATATCTACTCCCTCCAGTGCCAGAGGCAATATGCTTCTTTGTATCAGCTGCTGATGACTGTGGGCGGGTGGATGGTGTTGCAGTCATTCTGCTTGTGCACTTCCTATAAAGGCACCAGTGTAGCTACAGTTGAGAACAGAATGCTAGATCTGGAGGGCCTTTGGGTCTGATCCAGCATGGTTTTTCTTATGTTCTTATATTATTAGTATATCTTCTCAAAGGCCTCATGGACAATTTACTAACAGTACTAGGGATGGGCACAAACTAGTTCACAAACCTAAATTCCTCATGGATTTGGCCAGTTTGTGCCCCCCAACTGAGGTTTAAGGGAGGTACCTCCAATTAATATTTTTGGGACTTTTTGTCTGGTTGGATAAAAGATTTGGGCCATTTTAACATAGCAGCTGTGGGGTGGGGCCACCAACGTGATAGGTTTAAATGGCTGCATGCCATTTCAGCATTCTCGTTCGCTTCCCTTGGTTTGTAAGGGGGGAAGCAAGACAGAATGGCTGAAAGCAGCCATTTTGTTTGGGGGCTTTTGGTTGAGTTGGGACTGGGGGTTTAGTTCAGGAACACCGTAAACTCTGAACCGATCCAGAATTTTCCAGTTCATACCCATCCCTAATTAGTACCCCTTGATGCCCTGGCCAATCAGGGCCATTCTGAGACATTACCTAAGAAAGGAAAGATGACTGGTTTAGGACAGTGGTCCCCAACCTTTTTATCACCAGGAACCATTCAATGCTGGGGACCACTCACCGGGGACCACTCAATGCCTTTTACTGAGGCCCGGTGGGGGGGGTAGTTTACTCCTCTACTCTCAACCTCATAGCTCTCTGATCGCTATGGTAATGTTTAAACATCCCTTCAAAATAAGATACAGACACACCACAACAATGAACATAAGGAACATTTTATTTTCACTCATGAAAATATTCACTATTTTAACTCATGACAATGACAAATCAATGGGAACCCTGAGCTTGTTTCTCTGCAACGAGGTAGTTCCATCTGGGAGTGATGGGAGACAATGACACCTGAAGTGTGTTGTAAAGGGCCGGGGGGGATGAAGTAAAGGGCCGGGGGGGAGGTGAGAAGGCATCCTTCGGGGCCCACCTCCAATTAGTCGAAGGACCACATGTGGTCCGCGGCTCACAGGTTGGGGATCGCTAGTTTAGGAGACTGATAGAGATTGTTAAAATTTTGCGTTTGTGATGGTAGATTAGGAGAACGTTCTCTTTTCCATAATAATTAATTAATTAATTGTATTGCAGTAGTACATCATAACAATGTAATCAGCAGAGTCAGCAACACATAAAAGAAAATATTTACATATGATAAAAATGTATCGTCTTGTCAAATAAATTTGCGTTATACATGTATAATCTTTAATACTTAGCTGCTCTTATAATATTTGATCAGAGGCCTCCTGAGTGGAGCCAGTCTGTGTACATCCAGCCCGGCCCCCAAAAAACCTAGCGAGTGGCAGTGTGGCACAAGCAGTGCCAGTCAGCCCCTGACCGCTACCAGGAGAGGAGGTTGGTGGGGCTGGGGGAAGAAGGGAGTTCTGTGGCTCGAAAATGCACACCGAACCTTGGAGAGACTGCGGCAGGCCTTTTGGGGGCAAGGGGGGGGAGGCTGGCGGGAGGCTTGCCATGTGTGTGTGGGGAAACAGAGTTCCTGCCACTGCCCTCCCCTTGCCCTTGAAAAGGCTTGGTGGGTACTTTTAGGGCAGAGGGCAGTCATGGAGGGAACTCCATGCCTCCCATGCCCCGAAAATGCCTTCTGAGCCTTGGAGATGCTGCAGCAGGCCTTTTCAGGGCAGCGGGAAGGGCTGGCAGGAGGGCTGCCTGGTGGGGGGAAACAGGGTTCCCACCATCACTCCCTCCTGCCCCAAAAAGGCCTGCTGCAGACTCACCATGGCTCAGCAGGCGTTTTCAGGACAGGGGGCAGGCATACTCCGAAAAGGCCCGCAGAGGTTTGGACAGGCCATGGCAGGCCTTTTCGGGGGAGGGCTGGTGGGAGGCTTGCCGGGGGGGAGGGGGAAAGAAAGGGATGCTAGTACCCGTTGTATTTATAGATGCAGCGGGCTTTAGTTTAATAATAAAACAATTAATTTTTAAAAATAACCAGGTGATTCCATATTAAACAGACTGAAGTACAGAATTTAGGTACCCTAAGGGTGGTTTCTATAGAATGATCTGAAAGGAAAGGGACAGATAAAAATTGTCATATCTGCCTGGAATGAATCTTGGTTTTGCAAGGGACATGGGTATATGTATATGTCCCTGCCAGAAGAACAGAAAATAAAATGTTATATCAGGCCAAAATGAATGCATAAAGGGATTCTCCTGGGACAAATTTTTTTTGCTGTGGTTCCATGCTGCCAGATAAGTTGAGCCTGTGCTCTGTAAACATGAAGGTCCTATAACACCAGGACTCAGGGGGATATAATGAATTTGTTAGGTAATTAAATACTTTTTTGCTCAAATGGTTATATCCCGCAGTAACTATTCTGGTTTTTGGTTTTATGCTTGTTTATATTATATGCTTTCATGAAATTATTTTATATATACTTTATTTTAAATATTGAACTTTATTTTTATTTTCCTGTCTTGCTGGATGGTGAGACCTGGTTTTCTTTCTCTATATAAATCATCAGGATGACTGCTGATGTGTAGGAATGGCTGTTTGAATCAGTTCTCCTAGCATTTACTGAGGAACTCCAAGATCAGTGACCCATTACAGCCCCTTTTCAAGATCTCTTTTAGTGTGTGATAATTAAATGAGCTAAATTTCTGTTCATTTCCAGTTGATCAGGCATATATGCCTGCCAGGGAACAGCATTGGTTTTTCCATTAAGGGAAATGAGACCTTACAAAACTGATTTTTTGTTGTTGTTGTTGATGCTACTGAACCAAGAATTAGGGTTTAAGGTAGTCGTGGTTATAGGAAATTGGGACGTTGGAAAGGAATGAGTTTGCATGGTGCCACTTTTCAATGCTCCGAACCAGCTGTTGAATTCTAAATTCAAGTGCTGACAAAGTGAGACAAATTGAGTTGGGGGGGGGGGGATGAAAAGAGAGGACATCTCCTTCAGAAGAGGTTTATGGTTTGTCCACCAGTGTCTTGTTTTAGAAGTTCTTTATGGCCATCTATCCCAAGTTATAGGTTTTTATATAGTGTACAAGACACAACAAAATTTGAGTCCAATAGCACCTTTAAGACCAACAAAGATTTATTCAAGGTGTGAGCTTTTATGTGCATGCACACTTTCTTAGACAGTTACTTGACAAATGTTACCATCCTTTGGGCCTCGTAAACATCTGAATGGCAACACAACAACTGATCACAACTAAGGAACAATCCACCAAAGGGTAGGAGAACCATGAAGCTGGACTAAATAAAACCAAATTGCTTCCTGGGAATTGGGGATTTCATCTTTGGGTCTGGCTGAAGATGCTTTGTTCCTCCCAGGAAACACCTGTAATCAAGCCAGTTCCATCAGAATACCTAATATTCCTTTCCCTGTGGCCCAATGTGCATTTTTAATCAGTTGCCTTTGAACTTGCATATTTTCATTGACAAAGTCATTTCATAGCAGAAGGGATTTGGGGATGTGATTATTATGTTCACAGCTATAGTTCTGTAAATGGCAGTTATAATACAGAGAGCTTGATGCATCATCATGGTGTTGTGGTACAGCTTATTAGAGTTGCCAACCTCAAGGTGGGGCTGGAAAACTCATGCCAGTACAACTGATCTCCATGCGATAGAGATGAGTTCCCCTTTAGAAAATGGCTGCTTTGGAGGGTGGACTCTATGCCACTGTACCCTGCTTAGGTTCCTCCCCACAACACCCCCTTCCCAGATTCAATCCCCCCCCCAAATCTTCAGATATTTCCAAATCCTACTTATTCTATGCCAATACATTTTTAAGATCACTAATTGCCTCTTCCTTGGTACTTGGATAGTCTAATCTGGGACTACAGCAAGTTGGGGCAGAGATAGGACAGGACTACGCATTATTTGGGGGCACCAATGACCACTGTGACCCTTTAAATTTATGCCTAACTGAGCCAAATTGAAGTAACCAGCCATGAAGTTATAGACCTACTGGGGTAAATTAAAAACCGATATGTCTCCAAGTCATGATGGCATATACTCAAGAGTTCTTAAGGAACTCAGATGTGAGGTTGTTAATCTAGTAACCTATCTATGTATAACCTATCATTAAAATCATATGCTGTTCCAGAAGAATGGAGATTATCCAATGTTACACCAATTTTTTTTTTTAAAAGATCCAGAGTGGAAACAGGAAATTACAGGCCAGTCAGCTTGTTCCAGGCAAATTAGTAGATACTGTAATCAAAGATAGAATTGTTAGGGACATAGAAGGACAAAGGCTACAGAAGGAAAATCAGCATGGTTTCTGCAAAGGGAAGTCTTGCCTCACCAACCCTTTACAGTTCTTTGAGAAAGTGAACAAGCATGTAGACAGTGGTGACCTGGTAGACATTATATACTTGGACTTTCAAAAGGCTTTTGACAGGGTATCTCACCAAAGACTCTTCAATAAACTTACCAGTCATGGGATAAGAGGATGGGTTCTCTTATGGATTAAAAACTGGTTGTAGACTAGGGTAGGAATCAATGGACAGTTCTCACAATGGAGGAGAATAAGTAGTAGAATCGATATTGGGGCCAGTATTATTTAATTTATTGATCAGTGATCTGGAACTAGGGGTGAGTAGTGGCCAGCTTTGCAGATGACACAAAATTATCCAGGATGTTGAAAACCAAGGCTGACTGCAAAGAGCTCTGTGAGGATCTCCACAAACTGGGTGAGTGGCCAACAGTGAGGCAAATGAAGTTCAGTGTTGGTAAGTGCAAGAGGATGCACAATTGGACAATTGGACAAAAAAAAATCCCAGCTTTAAGCATAGGCTAACTTACTGAGTCTGAAAGGAAAAAAGATCTCAAGGTTGTAGTGGATAGTTCAATGAAAGTGTCAACTCAGTGTGCCTCTTTGCCCCGTTTTTGGCTGTCTAGAAGAACTGGTTGGCCACTGTGTGAGACAGGATGCTGGACAAGATGGATGATTGGTCTGGTCCAGCAGGGTTCTTCTCATGGAAACGAATAAATTAGTTGCATACAGCAACACTGTTAATTCCTTTCCTTCTATTTGGCATTTGCTGTTTACAGTTGTACCAAGAAATCATGCTTGTTCTTATGGGAACAAATTTAGCAAAGCCTTTGATTTATACACTCCACCTTCCTTCTCCTCTGATTGTGGCTCAGAAGGTGAAGACATGATTTGCAATGGATCATAATTTGTTGTTTCATTTAAAGTAGAGGAATGAAGAACTATGATTATTACCTTTGTCTACAACCCAAGATTTCAGGTGGTTTGTAGGCAAGAGAATGAATTGTAGCTTTTCATCTGTCTGAGTCTAATGAAATAACAGCAGCATGGATTGTTGCAAATTAATCCTAGGTTTTACATGAAAGGAGGGGAGTGTGTAAACCCAAGGTCTTTCCAAGATCATTGCAATTCCTTAGTGCAGCATCTGTCAGCACTTGGTGCGGGTTATTCAACACTGGACTCTTCCCTTCAGTGTTCAGATCCCCATCTAGCTGTTGGGGTCCAGTAAGCATAGATTATCGCTAGGCAACCTCCTGGTTCTTGCTTCCTTCTCGCTTATTCTCTTTCCAAAAGATAAAGGCTGCTTGGGGTCTTAACTGAAGTAACATAATCCCATAATAGTTGATAGCGCAGAATATATTCAAAGTGTCAGTTGACCAGTCTGTGTTCTTCTAAATGAGATGCAAATTGCTGAAGGTATGTCATTATGCTGATGGCATGACATTAGCATATACAAATTAGCTGCAGTCTTCTGGCTCATGATGATTTTGTGTTGTTGCTCCCAGTGGTGAAAAATCTGCTTGAGTTAACAACAATACCTTTAGTAGAAAGGCGGCAAAGGCCCATCAATAAAACTACATTCTAAGAATAGATCTTTCTCCATTTCCCCCATCGCTCCAAAGAAGAGCCTGTGCCCCACTGGAATTTCTGACATGAGACAGCATCGCTCCACAGTCCATTACTTCCCATATTTATTTCAACCTTGGCCTCCTGTATGGGCACTTAAAAAACAAGGAAGGCTGATAGGCACAGGTGCAACCCTTGCTTTGATACGTTTTAATTGATCTCTGATGTTTACTGGCCTTGTAGAAAGATATCACAGAGGAGTGCTTTAAATGTAAACAAAGAGTTGCTGTATACTCTGCTTGAACCTCGGGCTGTATGTCAGCTAGCCCAAGTACTTTAATTAGAGGAGAAACACAGTCTATAGTCTCTAGAAAGTAAGGTAATAATTTACTCCAAAGAAGGGTGTCAGGCATAGATTATAGTTGTGGGGTTCTGTTCTTGTCACCTGGCAACAAGGAAAATTTAGCTCCATTCTTCTTTCTATTAACCTTTTGCTAATGGGTAGCTTTTCTGTGGCCCATGTTAGTATGCGACATTCACTCAGTGAGCATGTGATTTCCAGTTCTTCTGAGCATTAGACAAATACACTCTATCTCCAATGATTTCTCTTGTGGAACTGACCAAATATGGAATTGAAACATCCTATCCCTGTAATCTGATGTTAGCATTGGGGGTGGGGGGTAGGGAGGCATTTTCTTCTGTTACAACTAATTTTTTTTATCTGTTTGCATGAAACTATCATAGTTTGGCGCCCATCTTAAAAATACTAGGCACAATCCAATACAGAGTTTGTGTCTGTTTTGTGATACAACACAAAACCATAGTAGGATACTGAAGCATGGGAAGGGATTAAGAAAAAACTGAGACAAGAAGGAACAAAACAGTTACTCTGTGAGCTACTCAGTGGATTACTAGAGGGTGGTGGATCTGACCAACCTTAAAATATATGCCAGGAACAGAATACAATAACCAAGAATCCAATGTTAAATGTTTTGGGAACATTGCATTTTGAACGTTCAGGATTGAAAATTTTGAAGTAGATATTTCAGGACTAGATTTTCATCTGCTGTATAGTTTAGCCGTCATCTAGTTTCTGCTTGTTATCCTATATAGTTATGGATTTTTGTGAAGGAGAAACTAAATCATCTGAACACACAAGGAGAAAACCCTTAGTTTGGGGTATAAGAATGCAGGGAAATCAAAGTGAGCATTTGCTTCTTCCAGACAGCCCTGCAAAGGGCGGAACGGGGGAGAGAAGAAAGCAAAAAGGCAGTAAAAGCAAAGTCAGATTAAGTATGTAAATGACAGCCTGACAATTTTAGTTTGAGAATAAATTCCACTGAGTTCTGTGATGCCGAGTCCTGAATGGGTTTATGATCGAGGCCTTAGTTTATCTCATTCCATAGGGAGGTTATACAGCTTGAAAGTCATTGTGGATTAAGTCCAGTGCTGTTAGATTTGTAACTAAGAACTGCATTTGTATTTCCTTTGTTAGTGCTTTAAATAAAAAAGTGAGATGGTTCAGGATGTACATTAGATTCATAAAATGGATCTGTTCTGCTTTCTGTTTGCGCTGCCTCCCAGGGACAGTATTTCTTGACACTCTCTCCCTCTGTCTTCTATAGTAGATGAGCAGTTCTCCTTTAAATATAGTCCTGGAAAACTGAGGGGGAACCAGTACAAAACCCTACTGACCAAAGAAGAACTTGAAGAGGAACAAAGGTAGGTTGACTTTCCTTTCTTTTTGGCAGAACATTTGATGACTGACATACTTTAAATTGTTTGCAGCTAGCAATCTGGCTAGTACTTTTTATTCTGTCTTCTAAGGATAGCCTCTATTTGCACCAGGTATTTTCCTGGGAATTAAAGTGCAGGTAAGCCCTATACGATGTCCCCCAGCATGAGGAGCATCATTGCCCAATTCCTTGGAGGCTTTAGCCTCCCATTGCAAAGCAGGGTTGTGAAGATACCTCCAAGTAAAAATGTGTTGAGTATCTCACAATAGTAACATTAAAAAAAAATACTTATTACATTCTTGTATCAGCAGACACTATCAGACAAGCTCACACACACAGACACACACAGCCTATCTTTGAAAAATCAGGGTAGATTATAGTATAATAAAATACATAAATTTTATAAATACAAAGTAACTTTAAAACATTTAAAAATCTGTAAAATATTAGAGCCAGTTTGGTGTAGAGAGCCAGTTTGGTGTAGTGGTTAGGAGTGCGAACTTCTAAGCTGGCATGCCAGGTTCGATTCTGCGCTCCCCCACATGCATCCAGCTGGGTGACTTTGGGCTCGCCACGGCACTGATAAAACTGTTCTGACCGGGCAGTGATATCAGGGCTCTCTCAGCCTCACCCACCCCACAGGGTGTCTGTTGTGGGGAGAGGAATGGGAAGGCGACTGTAAGCCGCTTTGAGCCTCCTTCAGGTAGGGAAAAGCGGCAGATAAGAACCAACTCTTCTTCTTTTTCTTCTTAAATATTAAAACATTAAAATTGCCCCTAATGTTTCATATGGGGCATTGGGGGGGTCATATAAAAAGTTCTCAGTGCGGTTTTAGCAGAATCAGACAGAGAGGCCAACAGTTTCTGCTGTTACTTCTTGCCTCAACCAAAATAATCTCGGCATGCCCGTTGTAGGTAAAACTCCATCCACACAGTCCAAGTCAAGGCTGGGAGTCCCAAAAGAGCACAGGAAACCAAATCCGAGGAGCCAGGCAAAAGTTGAATCCAAAATTACAAGCCAAGGTCAAGACAGGAATACTAAACAGAGCCAGTGGCACTGCAGTATGAACACAATGTTGCTGCCACACCATAGCTCTATCTCCAGCCCTTTTTAAGCCAGAGGACTTGCATACCGGTTCTGATGCTATGCAGTTGGGTTGCTTCTCAGCCTAGCTCCTGTAAGTACTCTGTGTTGGAGTGAGGCTAGCTCGACCCTTTGGCTTCATCTCCACTCCTGCAAGCTGGCACGCAGCCTTCTCCTTCGCTGCTCACAAGGCTCAGGAGGTGAGGGGGTTGCTGGGACTCCTACCCTTCTGCTCAGTTGTGGCTCTGGGTCTGAGTCTGCCTGCACTTCCTGAGCCTCTGAGCCTGGTCCTTCAGAGACTCTGGGAGGTCCAGATTCTGATCCTGCAAGTCCAGCTTTCAGGTTCCAGACTGGATCCTGCAAATACTCCCATCTCTGGTTCTGTATCCGAAGAGTGGCTAGCTGTGCCTGATTGGGCCATGACAATGACCCCAAAATATTATTAATTATTTTGTTGCAGTGTTTTAATTTGGCAAGCTACTTCAAGCTGGTCTTTGGCAAATCAGCATATAGATTATCTAAACAGATAATGCGACAGAGTTCATCCATGTTCCCTTCATGAGCTCAGATTGCCTTGATACAAAGCACAGTCAGACCAAAAAACTAACCTGTTGCTCAGGTCAAACTAGGGATGCCAGGCCTCTACCAGAATGTACAGCTTCTTTATTGAGCACTGTTAGTCTTAACAGTGGATTTGTGAACTACAGGAATGCAAACATCCTAACTTAATCCCAGTTTATGCCTAGCTTTTTTGCTGGTGATGCCCTTCTGGCTGCATAGAAAAGCAGTGGAACTGGTATTCATTGAGGCAAACCAGGATCTGAATATCTGTGAGATCAGTCCTGGCTTCACAGTGACAGTTTTGTGTTATGTTTGAGCTGAACCAGGGGCTCCCTTCACAGACAGGTTATACAAAGGGATGAAGGAGCCCTACCCCCAGGAACTGGATTTCCTGATACTGGGTTGCTCTCTGCCATAGTGTTGCATGACCTCCCCGGAAAGGGAAGAGGTCATACCCATATAAGTAAAAGAAGTTGGTTTTATACCTCCCTTTTCACTACCTGAAGAAGTCTCAAAGTGGCTTACAATTACCTTCTCTTCCCAGCAACAGATTCCTGGTGAGGTAGGTGGGGCGGAGAGCTCTGGCAGGTCACTGAGCTGACTGCATGTGGAGGAGCAGGGAATCAAACCCAACTCGCGAGATTAGAGTTCTCCGCTCTCAACCATCATGCCAAGCACTCCAGTAACACAGTAGCAGGGCAGCTTCATCTGATCTGACATCTCAGGCACTATGATTTCACTGTCATCATCTCAGTGGTTGGGCTACTTTGGTGTCCCCAGGACAGAGGGTAAAGTTTAACAGCAGTCTGGCAGGCAAGCAGAGATTAAATAGTGATATTTTTTCTAGATTGGAGCTACATTGGTATGAACCTGTTATACTTCTGTTATGAAGATATTATGATCATGGTAACCCTACAAAAAAGGAAGATGGCAGCCTTTAATTCTGTGTGTGTGTGTGTGTTGTATGCCCATCTGAAGCTCTACCAGTAAACGCTATTGAAGTAATCCTGCACAATAGAACACATTTGAAATAATGCCTGCTAATGAATAGATTAAACAGGTTTCCTCCCTGTATCCATTGTTCACTTTTGCACATTCCTGACCACTGAATTCATCCTGCTGCTTGTATTCAAGTCCTGTGCAGCAAGCACTTACTAAGGGCAGGGTGCTCCACTTTGTAAACTGTACCTCATCTTGCAGATAAGCAGCTCCTGAGAAGCAACAAGGCTAACAAAGCTCCACTTTTGGAGATTTCACAGGGTTGACTCCAAAGCAGAAATTGATTAAGAATTAAGCATCATATCGAATCAGTTGCTTAAGCTTCTGGTGCAGCTGGTTAATGATATGGTTACTGGTTAATTATATGATCCTAGACAGTGAGGCAAGTTTAGGCCAAAGTTTATCCATATTTCCCCTATAGCAGGGGTAGTCAACGTGTGGTCCTCCAGATGTTCATGGACTACAATTCCCAGGAGCCCTTGCCAGCATTTGCTGGCAGGGGCTCCTGGGAATTGTAGTCCATGAACATCTGAAGGACCACACGTTGACTACCCCTGCCCTATAGCATTAGTCATAGGCTCACAGCTGATTGTTGGAATGTTTAGTCTTCAGAGGAGGCACCACGGCTTAGTGGTCAAGCATCTGTGAGTCTCCTGCATAGTGCAGGGGGTTGGACTAGATGACCCATGAGGTCCCTTCCATCTCTATGATTCTATGATCTGCTTAGCATGCTGAAGGCCCCAGGTTCAATCCACAGCATCTCCAGTTAAAAGGGCCAGAAAGTAGGTGATGTGAAAGATGTCTGCCTTGAAGAGCTGCTGCTAGTCTGAATAGATAGAATTGACTTGATGGACCAAAAGGCCTGAGTCAGTATAAAGCAGCTTCATGTGTTCATGTGCACCTGCCACATACAGCGCTGTATATTTCTTAACTGTGTAGTGGAGATAGGCAGGCAGACACTAGCAACTTGAAACTTCCACCATAGAAGAAGACACTGAACCATGCCCTCCCAGCTTTGGAAGGCATGAAGCTCAATCCTAAGCATGTTTACTCAGTAGGTCTCATTGCCCACATGGCGTGAATGACATCTGCTACTACTGAATTAGGTGTGATTAGGATGATAGATGCGGAGATTGACCAGCATACATCCATGTAGGTGGGGTTATCGTTTTCATATAATGATGTAATTCTTGTGACCCTGCCCTACTTGGTAGCATTTACAAGCATTCACATCAAGAAATTGACTCAAAAAAACAGGATATGGTCAAGGGGCTTCCTTGTCTTGCTAATGTCTTGGTGATTCCCTCCTGAGTTTCTGCTTTGAGATGTGGAAGCTTTGCTTCTTCCTCCCTTTTTGTGCACAGTCTGATCTGAGTTGTGTTGAAATGTGCTTATGAATGGAGACTGGAGGCTAGAATCATGACTAGCTCTGAATCATAACTCAGGGAGCTTAAATATGTTACTTGTAGCTCCTTAAATCATGAGCCTGGTTAGAAAATTCTGCTTAAATAATGATAATAGAAAGAATAATATAGCATGGATTTAATAATTTCACAGCAGATACTGTGGTTTTCAGTTTCACTTTTAAGTTGTGCCCCTGTAATAATGAGATTTAAAATAGGAATATTTTAAATAGCACTATTTTGCTGGAGCCTAGATCAGAATTCTGCTGGGGTTTTTTCAGAACCTCAGTGGTTTTGAATATAACTTTGTAATAAGAGTGGGGAAATGAGTTGACTTAAAGTTATTTTAGTTGAATCAAGTCACAGTCGTTAAATGTTTTTCTGATTTTTGGCAAACAAAATCACCATAGGAAAATAAAGTAGCTCACTGGGCAATCCATCTATGAAAAAATAACTGGAGCTGGGATATTCTGACTCACTGAATTCAAGAGGAATTCCTTTAAATATAAATACTTTGGTGGTTGTGGATACCAGTTACTCACAGCAGAGGATGGGACTTTTGTATCTGAAATTATTGTGTAGGAAATGGAAGGTCAACAGGTACAGCTTTTCTCATCCAAGCTTTACCACTGACATGACAAGAACATATGTCAACAGTTCTTCCTACACAATTAGGAAGAACTGTCCTTTTTGGGCCATGCAGTACCTGAATCTGATGGCAATGGCTGAGCAAACAAATAAAAAAATATACACATGTGAGCTGGTTGGTAGACTTATGGCATTGTTTGTCAAGGAAGTGTTAAAAAACCAACAATGCAAAATAGTTGAGCTCTTCTAAACGTAATGGTCTTAGAAGGATATAATTATGCTTAGGATTGCATTGTATTATGGTTCTATACATTATGTTTTTATTGCACCCATCAGAAGTTCAGAGTAGCACCTGTCCATCAAGAAGCTCCTTCTCACGCCTAGGCAAACTACATGATAGAATTTGAAAGGTCCAAGGTGGGCTTTGTGATAGAATTAGATTGCTAAACCAGGATTTCCCCAATTCTAGTTTTAGTCTGTAACCACTACACAGCACTCGCTCTGAAGAAATACACAAAGGAGCGAGATAAAACAACAACAATTTCAAAACAACAAGATGATGTTCACCTGAAAGGTGATGCATTGTGGTCAGAAGACAGATTTCTAGGAAGAGAAAAGGATGCCACTTTGATAGAGAGATAAGAGAAGTAAAATTCTTACCCTGAGAAATGGTCCTAGACCTCATTAACAGAAGCCTTGATTCACTGCTGGTTTACTTTAGGATAGGAATTTATTTGCTCTTCTCAAGGCAATCAAAAAGGAATTGTACATACAGGAAGTCTCCAATTGAGCCTAATCAGGACTCTGGAGGAGATTATTTGAAAAATACCTGGAAGTTCCTAAACTAAATATGCTGACTATATATCTCCCCCAATGCTCCTGTAGGATATAATTCACATGCATATTGAATCATGCACACTACAGATCTTGCATATTCCAACACCCTTTCTCAAGTTCTAGTGTGCAAAGTCTTTCAAATTTCTTCCATAGGGTTTTCTGAGATTTTTCTTAGAAAACCTATCTGCATTCTGCTGCTTCAGTTTCTTCTACAGTCTTCTTCCACTTTTCTGCTTGGTTGTTGGGCATCTTTTCTATGTCTTCCCATGTGTAAGTTTCTGCCACAGACTCTGGTTTAATTAGATAGGAGAGTCTTCTCTTTGGTACTCCCTTTTTGGTTCTTGTTTTACTGGTGTTTCATCTACTAAGCCCATGGTACTCAGTTGCACTGCTTCTGAATATTATATTCGGATTTCTTCCATTGATGCGATCCTTTGGTGTTCATTTTTTCTGTGTAATTTTTGTTTTTTATCAACATAGACCCAAACACTTGGTTCGGGTCTGTACCATAGTTTGTATTGTGCCTTTCTGCTACCTTTGGTGAGTAAACTGTAGGTAGGCAATAGTATTAATTGCTTCTTCCCAATATTTTTCAGATAGCTATGCTTCTAGGACCATGCATCTGAACATCTCAGGGAATGATTCTTCCTTTCTGCGATGTCATTCTGTTCTGGAGTGTATGGAATACTGAACTGATGTTATTTTCCTTCATTAACTAAGCAGTACTTCATATAATGACTCAAATATTCTCCTCCATTGTCTGTGCTAATGGCCAATGGATTTCTCTGGAGCCTGTTGCTTACCATTGTAACATATGCTTTGAACATATCCCATACTTGGCTTTTCTCCTTGATTACGTATGTGACTATATACCTTGAGAAATAGTCAATAAAGGTTAGACTATTTGCTTCAACTCTATTATTGCAGTTCTCAAACTGTTTGTTTGTCTCTTTAAACTGGTTTATTAGTTCAGTGAGAGACAGTTTGCATTTTGCTTCAGTTTGGAACATAGCATCTTCATAAATTTGTGGCAAACTAATTAAAAGCAGCACATCCAAATCCTGCCCTGGAATCTTTTTGCCGAGCAATTCTGAGCTGTTCAGTTACATTAAGCATTTGTTCTAAATGATTGTGCAAATTGCCATCCTCTGACATTCTAATGCTAAATATTATCTTTTGTACATAGAGCTAGCTTTTCAGAAAAAATTACCATAAAGCCCACCAGACTGCTTTTGATGTCTACCCTTGAATGACCCTCAAAACATCCCTGTTGATAAAACCTTTGATCAGGGCTCCTATTGCTCTCCCATTTTCAGAATCTCAGGTCTTTAGTTTGACTTTAGTTGAGGTTCTCTAATGCCATGCCACAGTCCCATCTCTAGCAGGTGACTTTTGATTCTCTTCTCCTAAATTAGGTAGTTGCCTTTGATAAACCTATCAAGTAGATAATTATGCTGAACACTGCAGGAAACTGCCATCTTTCATTTCTTCTTCCTTTTGTCTTATCTACCTTTTATTTCACAATCTGAATGGTCATGCTAGGTCCAGAACACTGTTGGCAGAGTTTAAATATACAAGGGAGGAGCAGAATACTGGCTTCTTAAAAGAATAAATTAGTTTTATTGAGAAGAGAAGTTACTATGTAAAGAAGAGAGATCATTCTGACAGTCTAACTGATCAAGTGTTCTTCTGAAGGCAATCAGGGATGCAGTGTACTCAAAGGAGCAGGGAGTCTTCAATTGAGGCTGTTGGGACACAAGAAGAGATTATTTGAAAAATACTAGAAAGTTCCTAATCTAAATATGCTAACTGCACATCTTCTCCGCTGTTCCTGCAGGATATTCTTCATAATGCTGTTGAATCATACACTCTACAAATATTGCATATTCCAAAACTTATTACCTATTCTAGGTAACATTTTATACCAACTGTAGCTTCTAGAGCCTGTTGATGCGGGTGAAGGAGGAGAGTGCCAAAGTTGGCTTGAAACTCAACATCAAGAAAACAAAGATCATGGCATCCGGCCCTCTCAATTCCTGGCAAATAGAAGGGGAAGAAATGGAGATAGTGACAGATTTTATTTTCCTGGGCTCCAAGATCACTGCAGATGGGGACTGCAGCAAAGAAATTAAAAGACGCTTGCTCCTGGGGAGGAAAGCTATGGCAAATCTAGACAGCATCCTAAAAAGCAGAGACATCACCCTGCCAACAAAAGTGCGTTTAGTCAAGGCTATGGTATTCCCAGTTGCAATGTATGGCTGCGAAAGCTGGACCATAAGGAAGGCCGAGCGTCAAAGAATTGAGGCTTTTGAACTCTGGTGCTGGAGAAGACTCTTGCGAGTCCCTTGGACTGCAAGGCGAACAAACCAGTCAGTCCTAGAGGAGATCAGCCCTGACTGCTCTTTAGAAGGCCAGATCCTGAAGATGAAACTCAAATATTTTGGCCACCTCATGAGAAGGAAGGACTCCCTGGAGAAGAGCCTAATGCTGGGAGAGATCGAGGGCAAAAGAAGAAGGGAACGACAGAGAATGAGGTGGATGGATGGAGTCACTGAAGCAGTAGGTGCAAACTTAAATGGACTCCGGGGAATGGTAGAGGACAGGAAGGCCTGGAGGATCATTGTCCATGGGGTCGCGATGGGTCGGACACGACTTCGCACGTAACAACAACAGCTTCTAGAGAGCCCTACATGGAACCCATTGCAGTAATCTAATCTAGATATTACCAGAGCATGTGCCACAAACCCTTTCCTACCCAATAATGGCTTCAGATGGCACACCAGCTACAGCTAATGAAAGGTACCCTGGCGATCTCTGCCACATGTTTATCCAACAAGAGACCTGGGTGTAACAGTACTTCCAAGCTTTGAACCTGCTTCTTTAGAAGGAATCTCAGTTCTTGGGTCAAGCCTTCCCCTTCTATTAACACCTTCATTTTGTCAGGATTGAGTTTCAGTTTGTTAGCTCCCATGTATCCCCAAGTTGCCTCTTGACACTGGTTCATATTTTCCTCAACCTCCCTGAGATCTGCTAGAAGCACAAGATAGAACTGAGTGTCCTTTGGCTTCATGTTGATGTTGAAAACATAGGGAACAACATGGAACCCTGTTGGACCCAGAAGGTCAAAGTCCAAGGGTGGAGTCACAGTCCCACAGCACCACACTCAGAAAACTACCCTTGAGGTTGGATCGAAACCACTATCAGTCCCAGCCCTGAAGGTGGTCAAGATGGTATCAAAGGTTGCATTGAAGGTCCAGGAGAATTAGCCCAGTTGCACTTCTCTATCCATCTCCTTACACAAGTTTGTTCTGATCAAATAAACATTTTCAGCTTGCTGTGGGTAGCAGCCTATCTTTCTAAGGGAGAGTTTTCAATTTACCTGGGTGGTATCTAAATGAAACCACCAAAACAAAAATAAAAGCACAAACATATTGCCTCTAGTTGCTCTCTTGGACTGAGCCCTGAGCAGTGACACTCATTTTGGTATCAGTGCTGCTATAAGGATATGTTGCACCTCATTCTTAAATGTGCTTAGAAGTTAAACTTTTAAAGTAGCTTCAGACAAGAGTGAAGCCAGTAGCATTCCTGTATTTATGTATATCATTGTGTACTAGATATTTGCTCATTTCCAGTTATCAGGAGAGGAGTTTCTTTCTAATGGTAATTTCTAATGGATCTATGAAGATCTGACATACTGGGCTCCTGCTGTTACTAATGCACAGGTTAGTTAACAATGGTTAGTTCATTTCTGTCTGATGCATCAGCATGGCCCATTATGCACGGCCGCCGAAACGGCGATTTCGGGTCACATGGAAAACGCGGAGGGGGAAGACGCGACGCATACCGGTTATACACGGGGCGGGGCGCGACGGCGGCAAAACCCAGAGTAACCGATTATGCACGCGCCGATCCGGGCGCCGCTTCTGGTTGCGCCCCGCTCACCCGGAAGCTGCGCTTTCTTCCGCGTTTCACTGACGCGGCTTTTTCGGCGGCATGCACCGAAGCTGCAGCCGGTTGCAGCCGGCTCCGTGCGTTATCCGTGATTTTAGTCGCCGCCATTCCACCCCGAATGTGCGCTAAAACCCCCGTGCATAATGGGTCCAAGTAAAAGAGGCTCTAGATTACTATTCCCTTTGTATCTTGAGTTTTGTAAACTGTTGCATTGATCTAACAGTTCTCAGACTGTTTTAGCTTTGGTAACAAATGTAAAATTTTATTTTATATCTCCCTGTTGGAAGCTCACATAATTGCCTGCTAATGAGAACCTATAGTTCCTTCTGAGACATTCCTTGTCCAGGTGTCCCAAAGGGGGGAAATGCTGCTTGCTGCTAGACTTCTAGGAATTATATTTGGCAACACATATATTTGACAGTTTCACCCTGCTGCTCTGTAAGAGCCATGCACAACATACAGTCTTGTGCCAAAACGTTGGAAACCAGTTATGAATAGGCACACTTATTGGGTGCTTGCTAAAGCGGCCAATGGAGGAGGAATGCCTGACTGCAGAGTCAGGGGGTGTGGTGTTATCCCTGAGTGCTTGGAAAGTGACTGAACAAGCTGCATCGATTCCAGGAGGACCCACATGTTGTGCCAAGCCTTCTCTATAGTCCTGCCCATTCATTGTGTAGATGCTAATGGAAAATAAAGGTTAGCAGACGGCTGTAAAAATAACTACATGACGTTCTCTGGCCTCCATTAGGGAGGTCTTTGAAGGAGATTGTGACAGTTCTTTTAACCTTCCAGTCAACAGAAATGCAATTAATTCTAAGTGACAGCTTTTTCATAGAGGATGAATGTATACTCTGACACTCCTTCTAGACTGTAATGCCACTGTGGTTATAAGTAGAGGCTTAGTTCATGGTTAACAACATTTCCAGCACCAAGTGTTACCTGCCAGGTCTCACCTAGAAGACTGACGGACTGCTTGCTGTCTCTGTGCAAAACTCCCCCCCCCCCCCCAGCCTCCTCCTGCACTAATGAGCAGATTGTTGCATTTCTTCTAACCGGTTCTCTGTTTCTTGTCCATGTACCATGTTTTTCTCTGTGTGTTTCGTTTTTCCAAGCTGTGGCTTTCTTCTGTTTTCTTTTTTTTTCCCCTCCCTGCCCCCAAGTGCTGGCTGTGGCATCAGCAATTTTTCATTTCAGGCTTCTCCATCCTCTTTTCTAGCTGGTTTGTTGGGGCAGGGCTGCCCTCAGGTAAGGAGCTATATTGGATCAGTTGAAGGAAGCCGTGCCACCTCTCTGGTTTACAGCCCGACACACAACCACACACACACACACATACGCACCTCTCTTTTTTCTTCTTTTGCTGCCAGGCACTGCCTGATAATGCTGCTGTTGTGATGTGACCCAGGTTTGCTGCGTTTATGTTGCAGGATTGAGCTGACCTCTGACCTCACATCCCTGTAGCAAGTACCTTAGGTCCTCGGCCACAAACATTCTTACAAATCTTTTTGGTAAGGAGATGATGCTTTTTTTAGAAGTAGTGGTACCACCTTTAACCTCTGCTAATGTGATTTGAAACTAAAGTTGACCATGTTTTTTCCCTTGCACCTCCCTCCTTCCCTCCTTTCTTTCTCTTCATAACTAATAAATCAATCTCCTCCTTTCCCTCTGTGCCCTCACATCATGATCCTTGAGAACCACAAATCAGTATAGTAAATCAGGACATGCTGGCTGTTTTCCTACTGGAGCATCTGTGCTGGCATTTATTGACTATTCCAGCCTTTCTCAGCTTTTTTACTGTTGAGCAACCCCTGAAACATTCTTTAGGCTTAGAAAAACCCCAAAAGTGGTACAATCATGCAGAATACAGTTGGGAAGCATATCTGTGTTTACGTCCACCCAGGGCCCCTCCCCACTCCCTCCAGGCCCATCACTGGCCATTTTGGGAGGGTGTGGGTGGGCTGACAAGACCATATATGGTCATATCACCGGATAAATGTTTAACACATTTTTAAAATATGTTATAGAATTGATTAACTACTGCCCATCCAGGGCTGCCAAGAAATCCCAGAAGTGGCCTGTTCTAGACCACTGGCCACCTCTGTATAACACAGCTTCATACATAGAGACATTAGCAGTTTCACACAATGCAGTTTTTAAGGAGCCTTTCTGGAAGCCTTGACTGCTAGCTAGTTTAAGTTTGCTAGTATAGGTGCAGTCTGTAGCTTTCCTGAACTGATACTACTGCTCCTCATTTTTGTAGCATAGAACTGGTGTTGAAGACAGAATATTCTGTGTCTTTCATTTCTGTATTTTTTTCTGACAAAGGCCACGGCCATTTGAGAACTACATAGAGAGAACAAGATTAATAACCATGAAAAGTAATGCCATTTTGGCTTGCCAGCCAGATTTTGAACCCAAATATCCCTACATCTTATTGGAATATGCAAGATCTGTAGTGTGCATGATTCAGCAGCACATATGAAGAATGTCCTACTGGTACTGGGGACATCAGAGAAGATGTGTAGTTAGCATTAAGGATTTGCATTATGCTGAACTGAGCCCAAAAAACCCTGGTAAAGTATCTTATTGCTATTTTGGGGGGTATTTTCCAAGCTAGCCTTTTTCAACTTTTTTAATGTTGGGAAACCCCTAAAACATTCTTCAAGCTTCAAGAAACCCCAGAAGTGGCATGATCACACAGAATATGCTTAGGAAGTACATGCCCACCCAGGGGCCCTCCCTCCCCTTCCCACCCCCTTCAGGCCCATCATTAGCTATTTGGGGGTGGATGACAGGATGACTATTTCCACCCATTTAGGAAACTCTTTCAGGGCTATCATGAAACCCTGGTTGAAAAAGCCTGGTCTATTCTGTGGGGTGCTGCCACTGAGACCTCAAAATATCCAGAAACAGGACTCAGTACTTAGGGTAATTTTTCAGACTTAATCTATCAGAAGTTCTTACCTCCCAAGCTGGACACCCCTTCTAGATATGTTTTTGAGCTGCCTTTTGTGCCTGAAGAAACTCCCTACTGAATAAAGTTTAATGGCATGTAGCAGAATGAGATGATTAAAATAATAAGGGGCTTTCCGCACTCCTTCAAAACCGCACAATGGTTGCCAATTGAAAACGCTACTGATTTGCCATTATGCACAACGTCGTTGACAATCTGCCACACACCTGAAACCGATCCGCAAAAAGCGCTTCGTTGTAGCGCTTTCAGGGAAATCCCAAAAAGTGGATTCACCCTCCGGAAAGCGCTACACTCCTGCAACCAATCTGCAACACTAGCGGGAAAGTTCTGTGCATTACCATTGTTGTGGTTTCTACAAAGTCCCTCCCCCTGGCTCTCTCCTCTGATCTTCCGGTGAAGCGATCGCCATTTTTTTTTCTCCGAGTGAACGGGGATCAATGCACCGGCGAGCCTCCGTTTAGAGGCTTCCCCGGCTTCAGTCCCTCCCCAGAGCTGTTTAGTCACTAAGCACAAACAACAGAGAAGCCCATTTGCTGATGTATTTTCCCTTTAT
The DNA here is from genome assembly GCF_049243985.1 of Paroedura picta. NCBI lineage: Eukaryota > Metazoa > Chordata > Lepidosauria > Squamata > Gekkonidae > Paroedura > Paroedura picta. Next base: position 128,418,721 of record NC_135371.1, read on the forward strand.
TTTTCACACCGAAAATCGCGCCCGTGAGGGAGGGGGATTTTTTTTTTCACTCAGGAGGAGCGTGGCAACGATGAAATGGCAGCTCAAACACACCTGCAAGCTGGATGGGTCTCTCCGTTGCAACGAATCAACACAGATTCGTTACAACGGGTGTGTGTTTTTTTTTTACTTTCTTAAAGGGAAAGGGGCTGTTTGGGAGCATGCTAATGGCCGCCCATTGGCTGCTTGACAGCCAAAGGCGGGACGAGCTTGGCAATAGCGCTTCCTTTCTAGCGATTTTTGCCGAGACAGGAAGCCTGTGGGAAACGATACAAAACGCAACTGGATTCCACTACAAAGGCAGGTATGCATAATGACGAATTCCACTATTTTAAATGGCGATTTTTCGTTCAGCAAACAATTTGCTACAAGGATCCCGGTGCGGAAAGCCCCTAAGAGTTCCTGTCTAGGGAGCAGAGAGATGTTGACTCAACTGCACCTCTCCTATAAGTTCTAAGCACCTCAAGATCTGTTTTTTGCAGTTCTAAACTCATAATCCTAATTACTATCACATACCAATGGCACAATCTAGCCAAAATTAGGTTTCCGTTTGCTGCAGTGGGAGAGTGAAGCACATGATTCAGCTTCAAGGAAATCACTGAGAGATGAAGGTGTCCAGCTTTGGATGGATCATACCCTAGCAGTTGTATTCTGAAACATACTTGGTTTACAAGATACATTGCCTTTAGCCTAACAAAATTTACCATTCTAATTTGCTTAGCCATTTACAACCTATGTTTGCATTTTGAAACAGATAGACTGCTTAAGGGGTGATATATTTTTTGGTTGTAGTATATTCATCAAAATAAGAGGGAGAACCAATTTCCCAGCACCTACAGAGATATTCATAATGGGGAGAGCCATGTTCACCTGAAAATTATTATGACTCAGTGTTTATGTAGTGCTGAGTGCTGAAAAGTCCTTACATGTATTATAGCAACAGCAGTGCCATGAAGTAGATCTCCATTATTATTCCTATACTGCAGAATGGAAGGAGAGGAGGTTGAGGATGAGAAACAGTAGCTTACCTAAGGCCACCCATTAAGTTCATGATAGAGGCAAGGCTTGTGATTTCCATAAACAGGGCAGGCCCATTAGCCTCAAAGGTTCCGTAAGGAGGGCACTCATGAGATGTACAGGACATGTAAAGCCTTCATCTTCTTGGCTCAGTTCCATCACTGAGCTTGTATTTATGACTGTGGTGTTAGTCTCACATATATTCCATTGAGGCTATGGAGCTATGCTGTAATAAGTAGCTTTTGGATGGCAGCAATCATTTATACTGGTATGGTGGTAAGTGCTATCAAGTCACTGCTGACTTATGGCAACCCCTTTGGTAGGGCTTCCAAGGTATACTTACATGTAAATGAGATTAACCCCACAGATCTCAAGGGAATTATCATTCCAATCCTAAACACACTGCCTGGAAGTACATTTGATTGATTTCATTGGAATTGATGTTATTTATTCCCCTTCTCCCATAATAAATCTAGAAGCCAAAAGGGTTAGTAAAGAGTTTTTAAACATGCGTATTACCAGTTCTGCTAACTCTGGAAGTATGCAAATGGCCCATTATCTGTTCTCCTACTGTACATACTAGACTTTCTAGGGGAAAGTACCTGAATCTAGAAAAAAGAAAGCGCAGGTTCTTTCTATTCTTGTTTGTAACAGATCTGAACAGAATTTATACTATCTGAATAACTCAATAGCTGAATATCTACATTAGGTCCTGAAAGCAGCAAGAATTTAAAGGATCTGATTGTAGATGTGGTTCTTTGACATCTTCTGACACATGGTATTTTGCTGCTTTCCCATGAAGGTTATAAAAGTCCTGAACAAAAATTGACTCCAGTGGCACCTTTAAGACCAACAAAGTGTAATTGAAGGTGTAAGCTTTTGTGTGCATGCACACGAAAGTTTCTACCTTCAATAAAACTTTATTGGTCTTAAAGGTGCCACTGGAGTCAAATTTTGTTCTGCTGAGTCAGAGCAACACAGCTATCCACTTGGATCTATAAAATTTCTGAGACTGGAGCGCCCTCTGCAGACCTTGGAAAGCTTTTCTGATTTGGAATCTGGTTTCAAATCCACAGCAACAAAATCCTTTCTATGGTAGCTATGGGCATATTCACACGGCAGAGTTAAATCAATTTGATAGCTATTCTTCTTCCCCAGGGAGTCTGGGAACTGTAGCTCTTTGTGTGAGCATGTGTGTGAGAGATTGTTAACCAAATCCTCAGCATGTTGCTGATCTAAAATTCCCAGGAATGACAACAGTATAAATGCAGTGTAGGCATGTCTTATACCCAACAAATGGCAGAAACAGAGATTTGTTGGATCACCACATTGCAGCTTCTTACTGAAGTCCAGCATTTTCTGCAGGCTGATATAGCTTAATTTGCAAACTTTATTCATTGCCCACGATCAATAAAGCAGCAGGAGGTTTGGCAGAGTTAGAGCACTATGACTTCATTTTCCCTTAGTATCCTGTTTCAGTGTTGTAGGTCAAAGATACAGAAATCAGCTTTTCTGCTGAGTATTTAAGATTTGGGTGTAAGCTTTAGCAGAGAGTTACAAACTCAAGGGATGGTTTGCATGGATTTCCATCTGCTTGATCTTAAACATTGATCCTCCTCCTTCTTAGAGCAAGAAAGGAGCTAGGGACAATGTAAAACATCTCCCAGATTTGTAAAATGTGATTCAGAATGTTTTAGTTGTTTCACACTTCTGGAGAAATATTTAACCATTTTTAATCTTGGCACAATCTAGTCATATTGGTACTGTATGCGAGGTGATAGGCAAGCTATTTTTTAAAAAACATACTAAACTAGCTGCTATGGAAAATATGTGATGGCTTCTGAAAACAGCAACCACACTACTTCCTCTCTGTCTTCTTCCTTAATTCTGGTAGAATTTCCTTCACAGAGAGCCAGAATGGTGTAGTGGTCAGAGTGTTAGATCTGGGAGAGCCAGGTTCGAATGTCCCCTTTTATAACAATTTAAATAGGACAGCTTCAAAGTGAATACAATCTCAGAAAAAGAAACCTATCCCAAGGCAATACAATAATCTTAATACTATCAAAAACAAGAGTAGTCTTTCCTTATATGTTCTTTCTTTTCTTATTCTTTTATTTGTCGGGACTTTCCACTGAGGAAAGTTGTTTTCTATTGAAAACGGGCATTACCAGGATGCTGTTCTGGTGGAAGTCCTGATAGATAAAGGAATAAGAAAAGAAAGAACATATAAGGAAAGACTATTCTTGGTTTTGATGTTTATTAAATTTATTGTATTGCCTCTGGATAGGTTTCTTTTTCTGAGATCGAAGCGCATGGAAGATTGCTAGGTAACCTTGGGCCAGTCATACACACTCTACTCTGTCTAGCCTACTTCACAGGGTTGTTGTGAGGATAAAGTGGGAAAAGGAGTTATATGAGCTGCTTTAGAGTCTCCACTGGGGAGAAAGGTGGAGTATAAATTAAGTAAATAAATCATAAATAAAGTAAATAATAAATTATGATATCACAGTGCTTGATGTTTCTGCCATCAGTAGCCAAAGATACAGGACAGGGAAATGCAGATCATTGTATCATTATGACACAAACTGAGTTGTCAGAAATTCCAAGAGGGGAATCTTAATAGGAGGCAGCTGTTTTCACTAGCAGTCATATTTAACATTTGCAGCCGGTTTGGTTTTGAACTTAACAAACAAGTGAATGGTGGGGATACCTGTGAGCACAGGCAGACATGGACAATGTTTGTTTATTCTGTTCTTCATCTGAAAATTGAGAAGGAAATCCTTGCAGCAATTCTGGCACCCAGAACTGGAGCCCTTACCATGGAAGGAGCTATTATTTCTTCCCTTGGTTGTATTATATGACATCCATTTGCAGAAACTCAATAGCATAAGGTAGAATAGAGCAGACCTTTTCATTTTGGATTCTGTTTTTTAGGGACTGCAAATACTTCTTTTCTTCCTATATACAATATATCATTGTTACTTCTTTGCTGATTTTAACAATACATATGGTCATCTCGTCCTCATGGTGTAAAAGAGAGAAATGGCTGCAGGGTATACTGCAGCTTAATATTTTGTCAGCTTCCCAACCAAAATGCAGCTAGGTTTTGAAGGCAGGAGTAGAGGATACATTTTGGGCAGGTTCCCTTTGGCATCTGCCGACCCTGCTGTCCAGTGCATGCGCCCACCTCTGCTTGCTCCTCCAGGACTTCTGCTTGCTTACGTGTGTAGCCTTGGAATGGTGTAAACTTTCTCCTTGCATAGTCATTTGTCCTTTTGTTGCTTGCATTCTTGTTTTCCCACTTCTTTCTCAGCAGCTTTGCTTTCCTGTCCTGCATGGTGCTTCTTTGCGATGAGAGAGGCTGGTAAGTTTTTGTCCTTTTTTGCATTTCATCTTCTGCAGCACGATAAAGCCCTCCGAAGTGGGAAGAAGTAGCAGGAATCTAGGGCCATTGCTGGAGTGTTACTATAATAAGCCTAATTGCCAGGCATTTATTTATCTACAAGTGCAGCCTATAACACTATTCAAATCCTAAACCTGCATAAAAACTACCATACCAGACAATATCTAATAATCTGTTCATCCTGAGGGTGAAGTTAGATGCAGTTGTACATACAAATTAATTAACCACAGTTAGGGTCACCACTTAATCAGTTCCAGCAGGCAACTTCTCACCAAAACTTCATGCTACCTGCTTTTGCTCAATGGAGTGGAGGGGGGGGGGGAGAGAAGGGTGGGATAACACTGACTGGTGCAAAACGTAATACCAGAAAGCTCTAGGAATTTGTAAATCGCTATGGAAAAAGCCACAGAAATGTAGAAAATACTAGATTGTTGGGACATCACTTCCTGCTCTGAAACTAGAAGTGATATCCTGACAATCTCCACCCACCCCAATGTTCCTGAGTGATAGAATGGTTCTAATATAACAGTTAAAGGAACAAACTGTGATATGTCATGGGAATAAGCTCAGGTTTACATTCCACCCCTTCCCTCTTTCCATTCACTTGTGGCTCAGAAATGAAAGATTTCTGATTTAATGGGAAATAATATTTTTGTTAAGTTCAAATTAAAAAAAATGTTTGTTTTGTTCCCTACATATCAGAATTCCAAATTGTGGCTTAATCCTGGTCTGTGGGAAGAGAACCATAGTTACTTATTCAGATAGAACCAAAATTATAATTTCCTACAAAAGCAGAATGCTTTCATTATTGAGAGATATAGAATACTCAAACCTGTTTCTCATAATAGCAAACCATGATGTATTATTCTATGTGGACTATGTGTCTTTATAATATGCCTTGCAAGTGCCAAATGGGTCAAAAGTTGTTTACTATTAATGACTAGGGGCAAAGGCCATTGCATCCAGGAATGCAATGGACGTTGCATCCAGGAATACAACCCCCGCCTTGGGCAGGCCAGCTGAGGCCTCCCCCCGCCCATGGCCCCCCGCCCATGGCCCCCGCCCATGGCCCCCGCCCATGGCCCCCCTGTGGAGGCCTTGGCAGGCCTATTGTTTTTTTGAGGAGAAGCACTGGTGGGCATCCCGTTTCTCCGTGTGCTGCCCCGGGCAGCCCTGCCAAGGCCTGGCAAGGCCATGGCCAGAGCTGTTTGGGGTTATGGGAGGGCTGGTGGGGGCTCCCTCCCCCACCCCACCTGGCCCCCAGCTGCAGTCTGTGACCCTCTGCCCTCCTTCCCAGCTGCCTGCTTACCTTACTGGGGGCTGGCACATCTTCCATATGGCAGAAGTTAAAGGGAGACATGACAAGCGGTGGGGCATCCCTCCTGATTGGCCGTTTGTTGGGCAGATAGCCAATCAGGGATAGGACAGCTTCCCTGATTGATGGTTAGGTGATGAGTCTCAGCACCTCCCAACACCCTCTTACCATTTTATTAATAGGAACAGATGACAAAGAAATGAAGGTGGAAAAAAAACCCTGCAAACAGTTAAATGCCATTCTCTCACAAATATCCTTGTCTGCTGGATGTTGCTTTGAGCAAGGTTTTGCTTTCTTGTTTGCAAAGGCATTAAGGGACAGTAGTTAAAGTGGCAACCAGAATCAATTAGAGTGTTTATTTAGAAAGTAATGGCCAAAAAACTTTGTATTGAACAAAATTTGCTGTTATTTTCAAGAACAGCATCCATATTATGATGCAGGCTGAATAATTTAATGCAGGACTGAGCTGATCTCACACAGGCTACATTCAGAAGTCACAAGAGCTCCAGTTAAGCCAGAACATGCACAAACCTGGCTGGTTGCTCTGGTTGCATTTTTACCACATTCTTCCCTCTTTATCCCTCCCTTGTCACACAAAGCACAATTAAGTATTCCCAGTCTGAAACATGTGCTGTACAGATGCAGAAACCTGGTAAACCAAAGATTGTTTACTCCCTACAAACTAGCATTCTAAATCTGAGTAAAACCAAGATTTAGAATCCCAGTTTGTAGAAATAATTCCTCATTCTATGGGGTTAAATGTTTTAAAAAATCACTTGCTTTGGAAGCACAGAACTTTTTTTGCAGCATCTCCAATTCTCCATGTTTCCCAGTTAAGAGGAAAATGCTGCTCAAACAAATTACAAATATGGTCTGACTCCAGTGGTACCAAGCGGGAAAAAAAACATGCAAAAAGAGGAACATCTTACATGACATATTCATATAGATACATTTAATGTATTGTGAACAGATTAACTTCAAAGATGTTAGTTTGCTACAAGTAAAAGAGAGAAGAGAGGTCCTATATAAGATGAAGACATAAGGCAAGCAACAGCCAGGGAGACTCAACATCTCACCAATGAGAGGGTGAAACCAACTGCCAAGTGTACTTGAGTGAAAGAATTCTCTTAACCCTTTCTTTCCCAGATTCTCTTGCATGCAACTATATCTAACACCCCTTAAGTTTCCATTTATCTCGTAGTTTTTCAAATCTGTCTCTTGATAGAAGTTTGTTCAGGATTTGAGCCACCATCTCCTCTGTTGAACAGTACTCCATCTCTATTATGCCTTCTTAGTTAGATAACACACGTAGACTGATTATGCACGGTGGCAGCTATGCCGCATTGCCGCTGTGCCGTGCCGTTGTGGTAGGGCCAAAAGCCCCGCTGTCCCCCATGTACACACAGGGGCAGAGCTCTGCCAACTGTGCCTCGCACGCAACGTGGGGCCAGAAATGTCGGGATCACAGGTAAGTAGTGCCAGCGGCTGGGGGGAGTATTGGGGGCAGGATGGTGGGGAGCAGCTGTTGGCTCCGCGGAGCTGCAGAGCCAGCAGAGGCAAGAGGTTGGAGGGAGGAGCCTGGCCGAAAGCCCAGCTCCTATGATTATGCACGGGGCTCCGTCGGGCTGGCACTTGCCTGTGCCCTCAGGAGTCCCAGTACTCCGGAAGAACCCACATTCTGTTAACGGCCGCGGCAGCGTGCATAATCAGGGATTTTCCCTGATGCCCTGCCACCGCCAGCCCAGGTGTTCTGGCCCATGCATAATCGGTCATAGTGAAACTTTAGGAGAAATGAAACATCTTCCTACCTTTCCACTTGTATGCCCTGTGGTAAGAAACATCATCTATCTCCTTAATTTCTGCTCTGTTTAGGCACTCTACCACACTTTTATAGTCTATTTGCTTGTCATCACATACAATCAAGTCATCAAGTTATATGAGAATGGCCATCTTTGTGTTTATAGGGTACAGACTTGAATCCACTTCTCCTTGCTTGAAGCCTTGTGCTGTGAGCATTGTGTGTAATCTTTTGCTACAGGGATGTGCTTCCTGTTTTAATCCATACATCCCCTTCTGCAGTTTGCAGACTAAATTTGGTTGTTTGGGGTCCATATAAAGATCTTCTTTGCTCTCCCCATGAAGAAATGCTGTCTTTACATCTAGATGTTTGACCTGCATTTTCTTTCAAGTGGGTAGCTATGCTGGTATAAAGCTGCATCTTCTTGGACTTTGCTATATTCAAAAGTAATCTGTTGTACTGTTTCACTACCTGTGCAAATGTTTAATCAAAGTCCTGACCATGTTTCTATCTGAATTCTGTTTGACCTTAAACATCCACTTGCATACAGCAAGGTTCCTTCCTGGTGGTAGCTTCATCAAGGTCCACTTTTTATTTTTGTGCAAAGCATCAATATCCTCTTATGCTGTCTTTTTCTACCTAGTGGCCTTGGTTGCTAGTATGTGGACAACTTCCTGCCAGGTAGACAAATGATATCATCAGCCTTGTGAAGTAGGACAAGCACAAAGTTGGCATGCCTTTGTTCATTCTCAGTGAGCACCAGAGGTGTGATCCTGGATTTTTATCTACTATAATAGAGCTGTTCTGTCTACCTGTCTCCTCATTCTCACGTGTTTCCTCTTCCTGTGTTGTTTTGCTCTGAATCTCTGGCATGATTGGTCTGGAATTTGCTTTTTCAGGTTGTGTGACTTGTTCTAGTATTTCATAATTGCACAATGGTTCAAGTTCCAAGAGTTGGTACTGATCATCTGCCTTTTCTGAGTCTTATAATGCAGTTTCTTCTCTACTGACTCTGCTTTCATCAAAGTGAATCACATGCCTGACGTAGACTTTGCCTGTTTCTGGGTATATCACTCTTCACCCTTTAGTTCCAGAATCATACTCCAGAAAAAACACTTTCTGTAGTTTTGGGATCTATTTTTTGTCTTTTTTTCTTGGGTTCAAGCCTTGCTGCCTGATACGCTAATGCCATTCTGTTCAGGTGTAAAGCTCACCGACTTCCTGTGCAGGTTGCTTCCTCTGTATTTGATGTGATGATAAAAACTCACCATCATTATCCATCCATAGCGCTGGAGGTTTTCTTCCAAACTTGTTAGAAACCATAGCAACATATTACTTGAGGAACTGGTGAACTCTTTTGCTTCTGCAGATGTGCATCTGCGTACCTTGAGAAAGATATATATTTCCATTATCCCTATTGGTCCAAGGACATCACTATGAATTAATTCTAATGACCTGCTAGTGCATTTCTAGGTTCTGGGTGGGAATGAGGATCTAACTCCTTTTGCTCTTATGTAAAACACACGCATGTGCTTATGTCATTGATGTCACATACCTTTACCTTAATGCCTTTGGCAAGGTTCTTGTTCTTAAGACCTTTGGATTACAATGTCTTAGGCATCTGTGCCACAGTTCTGGGCTCTCCTAGTCTTTCCTTTCATGTGCCAGCTGTACCTGTTCACCTGCAAGACTTAATTCTTGTACTTTTCTTTTTTGGTTACTGTGTGCATATACATTTCCTTTACTAATAGTTTATTTCTTATTTGCAAAACATATGTCAGAGCCTTTTTGGTCTAATCCACACACACTCAATGTTTAAGCTTGATTCAGATAGATACAGAACATCTGCAACTTCAGTCTTTACAGTATGTGCTGTCACTAGATGCTCCACTATCTATTAGCTACATATTCACTTTTGATCCTGATTCCGCATCATTATAAATAAGGCTTTTCTGGTCAATTAGTTTTTAAAAATTTCCTTTGTATTCTGCAGTCAGACCATCATATTTTTGACTTTTAAAATTGCTTCTCTATTTGTTGCTTATATGCTGTTCCCTTGCATCTTTAAAAAGTACCTTTAGCTGATAGCTCTCTATAGTCCTCTATAAGTGGCACCTTTTGTTGCAATTAAAGCAACCCTGCAATTGTTTTTCTTCCTTTCTCTGAGTGGGACTTGCTCTTTCAAGTTCTTTCTAGAAATGCAGCTTGAACCACTTGGTGATTCAAATTCAGTAAACCATTTTGAGTATTCCTCTTGCAGTTCTTTTAGTGCCTGCTTGAAAATTTTGGCTTTGACTTTGCAAACTCACAGATGCAAAAAATATTCTCCTCAAAGTCCCAAGCATAAAACTGCTAGATTTTCAAACACCTGCCTCAGTTCAGATATATATATTTCACAATTTCCCCTTTTATGTAACCTTGTTTTTCAGGCCCATTCCGCACAAGGTTCAATGTGGCAAATTGCTTACGGAAAGAAAAAACAGAATTTTAAATAGTAAAATTCGTCGTAACGCATACCTGCCTTTGTAGTGGAATCCAGTTGCGTTTCAATAGTTTCCCAAAGGTTTCCGGTCTCGGCAAAAATCGCTAGAAAGGAAGCGATTTTTTTCGTGCTTTGTCCCGCCCCTGGCCCTCAACCAAACAAACAGTCAATGGGCGGTTGTTACCATGGAAAAGCCCCTTAAAGAACAGTTTAAAAAGAAAAAGAAAAACACACATTGCAACGAATATGCCTTGATTCCTTGATTCCTTGCTTCCTCCTAACATAGAGACCCATCTATCTGGCAGCTGGCGTGTGAGCTGCCGGATTCATCATTGCCACGCTCTCCCGAGTGAAAAAAAAATCCCCCCCCCCCCGTGCACGGGTGCGATTTTCGGCTGAAAATAAAGGGAACTTGCAAATGGGGCTGTGTTATGCTTGGTGACTTGAGGGGAGCTTTAAAGCAGTTCTGTGGAGGGACTGCAGCCGGAGAAGCCTCGCTGGGTGAATGAAGGTTCACTGTTTCATTGCTCTCCGCTCGCTCCGAGAAAAAAAAATGGCGATCGCTTTGCCGGAAGTTCAGAGGAGAGAGCCAGAGGGAGGGACTTTCCTGAAACCGCAACAATGGTAACGCACAGAACTTTTTTGAAACTGTTGCAGATTGTTTGCGAGAGTGTAGTGCTTTCCAGAGGGTGAATTCACTTTTTTGGGATTTCTCTGGAAGCGCTACAACGAAGCGCTTTTAGCGGGACTGTTTCAGGAGTGTGGCAGATTGTGTACGACATCGTGCATAACTGCATATTATTAGCGATTACAATTTGCCACACTCCTGCTACATTAAACTTGTGCGGAATGGACCTCAGTTTTCATATCCATGCTACTTGCGAGGTAATACCAGTATATTTTAAACCAGCTATTATAGTTCTCAGCAGTAATTTTTGAGATCTCCAAATATCTGCTTGATTCAGCCATCCTTATCACAACAACATGGAGAATTTTAAGGATCAAAAATATAAGGAGATCTGTTAATCAAAAACCTTAAGACCTTTTTAAACATTAAGCTTAATCTAAGCTTCTCATATATTCGGAGCCTCTTCTGCGATTTTGAGTCTATTCTGAGCCTATTTAATTTATTGGGGTTAAATGTAAAAAAATAATTTGCCTTGGAAGCACAGAAGCTTTTTTGCAGTAACCCCAATTCTCCATGTTCCCCAGTTAAGGGGGAAATGCTGTTTGAACAAATTACGAAAATGATCGAACTCCAATGCCCACCTGCATGTTTCTCATGTGTTCTGCTTTATACGAATCTTCCCACAGGCAGCCTGTCATTCACCAGCTGCTACCTTGTGCCTGAGCACTCCTCCATGGCATCAGCAGTATTTTAAACTCTGACTCCTTACAAGAGCAGACCAGTGCAGTTTGCTTATATTGCATCAGATTGTCTGTATTGTAGGGTATGATACAGTTTCTTATGGTCCAGGCTAAAATATAAGTGCTATCTATCTATCTATCTATCTATCTATCTATCTATCTATCTATCTATCTATCTATCTATCTATCTATCTATCTATCTATCTATCTATCTATCTATCTATCTATCTATCTATCTATCTATCTATCATCTATCTATCTATCATTATTATTATTATTTATTTATATTATTTATATATTTATTTATTTCCCACCACTCCCTGGGTAGGCTCGTGGTGGATGACAGTTGTCTTAAAAACCCCAATTAAAACCCCATTAAAAGACATTAAAAATCATAACATAACATGGTGGCAGCCAACCACAATCTACTCCCACCTACCAAGGGGATAGAGACTGGGGGGAGGTGATGTATACTTCAGACCCCCCGGGAGGGGCAATGCTCTACCTCGCAGACCCCAGCCGCAACCATAAACCTGGTGGAAGAGCTCCGTTTTACAGGCCCTGCAGAAAGCTGACAAATCCCGCAGGGCCCACAGCTCACCCGGGAGCTCATTCCAAGAGGTGGGGGCCAGGACCAAAAAACCCCTGGCCCTGGTTGAGGCTAGGTGCGCTTTTCTAGGGCCGGGAACGACCAATAGATTTCCCCCCGCAGAGCGTAGCATCCTGCGGGGAACATATCCTGACTTAATTGGGCTACAGATTAGATTGATAGGACCATGTCAGACATATGAAGGCACTTCAGACACTGCAGCATAGGTGGGTGAAGGAAACGTGCCCCTGGCCCCTCTTCCTTCCAGTGTGCCTATTCTGCCTCTGAACATCTACTGGGGAGAACCACATCTTATGTGTATACAGACTGTGCGTTCAAGTTCTCATTAAGAACTGAGAGTGGAGTATGCAATCAGTACACACATGCACTCCATTTGGATATTAAACCTTCTTCAGAGGTGGGCCAGGTACACTAGAAGAGAAAAAAACAAGTATGCCTGCCCTTCCTCCCCACCACGCACATCACTTTTTCATCTTCCAGTTCAATAGCAGTTTGTGCAGAAACGGACATTCTCCTCCGGTGGCCATGTAGGAAAACAGTACACTCCCCAGCTTCTGCTGTGATGCAAAGGATTGTGCCTGGGTATCCTCCTTATACTGTCCATGATGAAGTTCTCTCTCAGTCCCTGGGGCAATAGACCTGAGCTGGAAGATCCATGGTTAGGCTCTCTGGGGGTGAGGGTGCTCCAAAACCGAGACTGGGCGAAACTAGCTACTGGCATGCTGTCTTTATTGATGGATAGAAAGCTTGGTCTTTGGCTGCCTGATATGGCACTGCATATTGTTTATAGGACAGAGGAGGCAGGCCAGCCATTGGCCATGTCCTTCTGGGTCTGGAAGATATTCAGCCCACTCATATGCATCTTTACTCAGCAGCAGGTCTCACTGAATACAGTGGGGGTTGCTCCTGAGTTAAGCATGATTAGGAATACAAGAATAAAGGTAAAGTAGCATGGGGCCACTAGGGAGGGGCCATCATGTTCATATGATAATGTGATTCTTGTGGCATTAAAAAAAAAACCCTCTTCTGGAGATGCTGTTTGTCCCACACAGAAAATGTATGAACATCCATATGGTACCCATATGTTTCCTCCTGTGGGGCAAATAGCAGTTCTGTATACACGTGAGACTTCCTCAGAAAAAAAAGTCAGGGGAAGAAACTCCTCTCCTCTCCCCGGGTAACCTTGGGCTTGCCACAGCACTGATAAAGCTGTTCTGACTGAGCAATAATATCAGGGCTCTCTCAGCCTCACCCACCTCACAGGGTGTCTGTTGTGGGGAGAGGAAAGGGAAGCGATTGTAAGCCGCTTTGAGACTTCTGGTTGAGAAAAATAGCATATAAGAACCAACTCTATTTCTTTCCCCTCTTAAGGACCCTCGGAATGACACCCCTTTCCATTGTGGGGAGCCCCTCCACCCCCAGTCTGGCTGCTCCCGCCACAACTGTACTCTGCTAGGGCCCCGCAAATCCTTAAACTGGCTCTGGCCTTACAGGCCCCAGAAATCCTTAAACCACTCCTGAGCATATCAATACAAATGTAATCAGAATTCTGAAGAACTATATCCTATGGAAGGTTTCCTTTTGTTGCCATAAAGTATTCCCTTTTTGGTAGTGTGTAAAAATGACTCCATGATAATCACACTAGTATTTGAAAGCATGAAGATATCTCTGGTGGTAAAATTCACTTCCTAAAGCTTTTTAGGAAAAAAACAATTCTGTGGAAATTAGTGAATAAATAAATATCTTGAGACTCGTGGCATGTGAACATAACAGTACTTGGGGCTAAAGAGCTTATAAAGACTTGACTGAACTTTTGTCCTTCATTAGGTCTGTTACGCCCACACAAAACTATTTCAAGAACTATTCTGATGAGAGCCGAAAGAGTCCTCAAAGGCATACTGCCTGTCACTAAGCCATTAGGCTCCCTTGACACACAGGAGACAAAACTGGTTTAAGTACATGCGTTCCAGCCTTAAGCAGCTTGTTGACTGTAACCTCATAAACCTATTATCATCTGTGTTGCTTTAACACTTCACTAGGCCATACCAGAGTAAAAGTTATTGAATCATCCCCTATCTTCCCACCCTATAAAAGGAAACCAGCATTTTGGATCATGACCAGACTATTTTGTCCCTTGTGAATCACTGCAAGCCCCTCCAGCATAAGCTGTACAGCATGCACTTTGTATATGGATGCCTTGATGCAAGCTCATTTGGTTTGTTACCTTGTCCTTTCCAAATAATTACAAATAAATATGAAAGGATACAATGCTGGAATATGTGCATTTTCAGGAAAGGATTTTTTTCCACCATTGATAGAAAAGTTGCTTTTTGCAGGGCACTGTTCATTGCAAGTTCTATATTTTTGAGCTACTGAAAAGGCTTCTGGCAACACTGGATAGTTTATACACCTACTTTATTAATTCCAGAGCTGTCTTAGTACCACAACTCTAAATCACAAATCTTGTCATGAATCAGCAGTCCCATTAATTTGAGTAGATATCCCAGATAACCAGCAGTTGGTCAAGAGGTCCAGTTTGCCCGGGACATTCAGGGTATCAAATGCTCTGGGAATTTTAAAGTCTAGAGATGCCAAAATTTCAAGAGTTGTTCATCAGTTTGTGGGGCTAGAAATGTTTGAAATCCAACTAGTGCAAAGCAAAGGGTTTTTATAGATTCACGCTTCGCTGGGGTGTTTGGGATTATCCTGCTGCAAATGATGAAGCAAAATGCCTTGAAACAATCTCTCTGCTAACTCACTTTGTGTGTGTGTGTGTGTGTGTGTCTATGTGCTCCAGAAACTTTCAGAAATTCCCTCCCTGCATGGAGTTCTTCTCCACTTACCACCGAAAGTAATAGTGATATCCCGCCAAAGGTGAAATGACTGAAATGCATTCTCTTTATTTTTCTTCTTGTTTCTTTTTGCAGAACTGAAGACTATATGAAGTTATCCCTAGACTCTTCCTAAGGCTTTTCCTTTGGCATCTTTAAAGGCTTGAAAGAAAAACAAAAACAAAACAAATCCAACCAGACATATGCATACACAACAGAAAACTCCATATCCCCTCATAATACGGGACTTTCTGTTTGGCTGAAGTGGAGTTCCTCAGAAATAAGTCATGGTAATAACATGACTGGAAAGAAATCAATGTGTTCAGTCCCGAGAATTCTGTGGGCTAGAAAAAGTGACTGTGAAATGATATCTGAGGTCTCTGTTCTTAGTCGTGAGAATAAGACCCATGAACAAAACCAGGTGCACAGCATTGTGTTTCTCACTTCATATCTGCTCTGTCCCCATCACAGTAGATCCTTTCTAGATAGCATGGACAAAGATTCATCAGATGAGTCCAATGGCTATATCTTAAGTGTTTGGTCTTTCTCCAATTCTGAACCAGGACCAGAATTTTTCTTGGCATCTTTGATAACTGTGCCCTGAGATTTAAAATACTGTATAGGTTCCTTCTGCACCCTGGTGGAGAGATGGTTGTACTATGTAGTTTTCTAGTGCAGTCAATTTTATCTTGCTTTGTAGCCTTTCAGAGAAGAAATTGTTCTCCATTGTTAAGTAGGAGAAGATCCTGAGAATTAAGAATGATCCAATTCTGGGGTAGCCAAACTGTGGCTCTCTAGATGTCTATAGACTGCAATCACCGTGAACCCCTGCCAGCTGGCAAGGGCTTGTGGTAATTGTAGTCCATGGACATCTGAGGCACTACAGTTTGGCCACACCTGGTCTAGTGTTATAGTTTGTGACAGACTTTCATCATGAGGACTTTGAGCTATTTACACAGCCCTTGCTCCTGTTCCCAAGAGGGGAGTGTGAAAATTTAAACCCTAAAATAGAAACTTTTTGTTAGTTTATTGCTGAATTTCTGAAATAACAGGGGAAATATATTCCTTTCCTTTTATACCACCATACTACCACAGCATCATCTTTCTTTTTTGTAGCACACTCCTCCCTCACACTCTCCTGTGTCAATTCATTAACCTTTTCAAACAATACTGTCTGTTGAACCTTCATGGTTA
Organism: Paroedura picta; assembly: GCF_049243985.1. Lineage (NCBI taxonomy): Eukaryota > Metazoa > Chordata > Lepidosauria > Squamata > Gekkonidae > Paroedura > Paroedura picta. The sequence goes on from NC_135371.1 coordinate 128,434,778, forward strand.
CTAGACTAATTCCACACAGACCCTAACTGGTTTTCATTGGTTTTCAATAAGTATTTTCTTCTACAAAAAGGAAGTGCTTTAGCATGATCCTGATGTCACTTCCTTCTAATTAGATTTGGAATTTCTCCAGCATATTCCTGTTTTCCCATCATGGCTTGAGGTCATACTTCTTCCCATCTAAGGCTACAAAATATATCAAACCCATGCTTCAAAACATATCAAACAAAATTTTATGCAAACTATACTTGAAATTATTTAATCAGTTATTTTAGGAATGCCTAGGTATGGGAAATGTTTGTCTCTAACATAATTTGTAAAAGGGCTTATTTAGGAAGTAGCAAGAAGCTTTGGCTACAAAGAAGTAAACCCTGAGAGCCAGCTTGGTATAATGGCTAAGAGCAGGGACCTCTAATCTGGAGAACCAGGTTTGATCCCCCACTCCTCCAGATGCAGCCAGCTGGATGACCTTGGGCCAATCATAGTTCTCTCAGAGCTCTCTCAGCCCCACCTACCTCACAGAGTGTCTGTTGTGGGGAGAGGAAGAGTAGGCAACCGTAAGCCACTTTGAGAATCCTTCAGGTAGTAAAAGGCGGGGTACAAAAAACAGCTATTTTTCCGCTTCTGCTTCTGTATCTGTATTCACTAGCATATTACAGTTTGCAATTGATTCATATTTATATTTCCATATATAAAAGGAAACTCGGCTTTGAAATACCCATTAGCAACCACTCTGCCTCCAGTTCACGTTGTCTGGCAAATTCAGTGTTCCAAACACCATTAACTATGCAAAGAATGCCTTATATACAACATATTGTTTCAGTTATACAGCAATACATGCATTGTACAAGGGACACCAGATACTGCTAGTGGCAGAGAGTAAAGCAATCGCCTGAGTAATGACAAAAATGGCTGTCTGGGTATTTTTTACTTTTTTTTCTAAATGTGAAGGTGGATCTTATACAGAGGACTGTAATTTTTAGTGGCTTGAAATGTATATTGCCATTATTCAGTCCAATAAACCTTTAAGTAGTTTATATGAATGGTCATTGTTGTTTGTTAACTGTTTTGGGAGTGTTGCTTTTCAAACTTTCCAGCAGCTTTAGGGTTGCAAACTCCTGCTTGGGAAACACCTGGAGATGGGATAATGGGGTTTGGGGATGGGAAGGATCTTGGTACTGTATAATACCATATGGTCCATCTTCCCAAGCAGCCATTTTCTCCAAGAGAAGTGGAATACATGTTTTAAATAAATAAAAGCTATATAAGCAATATAGCTGTAATTTGGGGGAATCTCCAGGCTGCACCTGAAGGCTGGCAACCCTAAGCAGTTTATTCAAAGATAAAACTTTTTATAGGTGGAAAATGCCAGAAATGTCTATAGCCCAGGACTGGGAAGGAGAAAAGCCAGATTTAAAGGACAGCATCATGAGCCTCTAAAATAGCAAGTCCACACATGCTATCATTTCCCTCAGGCCCCAAATATATACACCACTCAGTCATATAAAGGGGCTCCACCCAGCAGGTAGGACCTGGGGATCCCCTGGTTTACAACTCCAGGCTAGAGATCAGTTCCCCTGGAGAAAATGGCTGCTTTGGCGGGTGGACTCTGTAGCATTATACTCCACTGAGGTTCCTCCCCACCCCAAATCCTGCCGACTGCCCACTCCACCCGCAAAGACTCCAGGTATTTCCCAAGCCAGAGCTGGCAACCCTATATCTCCCTTCCCTGGCTTGTGTTTCGATTCCACAACTACTTTGGGACTTGCATGCACAAACAACTGCCCACATGAGCAATCTACTTATGTGAGCAGTATGTGTATGTGGGGGGGGGGGGCTTGTACAAGGCTGCAGCTCCTCCTCCAAGATGTTCCCATCCAAGGAGGAAGGGCTGCAACTTCATGGTAGTCCCCTCTTCTGCTGTGATGCAAGCACAGCATTTGGATGAGCAGGTAAGCTAACTAACAGATCACTGAAGACTTTCAAAGACTGGCCAGAAAGGCTGTGACTGATATCTGGTGACCATTCTACCCATAATGCAATGTAGCAGGGCTAAAGGCCTGGGCAGCTGCAGACAAGTAGAGGGAAGGCTCAGAAGTAATTAACAAGCATGCAGGAATAAGGTGCACCTGGATGGACTATGAAGACTAGTTGAAAGGGTTGCCAGATCCAGGCTGGGAAATACCTGGATATTTTGTGGGTGAAGCATGAGGATGGCAGTATTTGGGGCATAACATCATAGAGTGTAACTACCAAAGCAGCCATTTGCTCCAGGTGAACTTATCTCTGTCACCTGGGGATCAGTTGCAATAGCCAGGGATCTACAGCCATCACCTGGAAGTTGGCAACCCTCCTGGCTGAGAAAGAGGCAACCCCCCCCCCCCCCATGTAGGAACTGGTGAACAAGACTATATCTGGATGGCAACACAAAACTGTAAGGAGAGGATGGTATTTTTGCAGAAGACTTACCAATACACATGGGCCTCGAGATGGGAGAAATTGCCAAAACTGGATTTGGCATTTGTTATTTTGTTTCACATCAGGGAGCAACCAGGGGCAAGCCTGTGTAGAGCGAGAAACACACAACAGTCCCTGCAGCATTTTGCCTGCCATCACACCCACCCTCCCCTCTCCATTTCCTGCTCCAAGAATTTTTTTAAAAAGGCACAGTCCACATTCCCGTGGGACTGCAAAGCTACTTTGCGTAAGTTAAAATAAAATGTTCCCTAAAGTGCCCATGGTCTTTTTGGGATTGGGCAGGCAACACACAGTGTTTTCTAGCAGAGGGGAATGAACAGGGAAGGGGGGGGCACGTGATGAAGCAGCCCTCTCCCAATTAGCCAGGTGTCCGTGCTCTTTGTTTTTAAGCCTACTGTTTACACACAATCACTCTTTGGGGTCCAGTTACCATGTCCAGCCTCTCACAACTCTATCCAAACATAGAGTCTGAAACACCAAGAATCCCCCCCCCAAAAGGGGGGGGGATACTTTATCATTCTGGCATTTCTCCATAGCAATGCAGAAGTGTTGATTGTTTATTTAAAATGCTTTTACATTGTGGCATTACTGCATAACAACATGGAAGTGCACTTAAAATAATTTCAGGGTTCAAGGGGGACAGAAGTTTGAGTCCCAGAGACAACCGCTGTGCTTTGATTGGTGGCTTGCTGTGATTGACAAGCGAAGTAGCAGGGGGGGGGAGAGAAGTTCAACTTGTTTTCCCTTGCCGCCTCATCAGGAGGTAAAAAGCCGTGATGAGGCAGAGGGGAAACACAGGAGGGGTCTCCTGTGAGGAGGTTTGCAGATGTGCATCTTACAACCATGCATGCAAGCAGGAGGCAGTGCAAGCTTTGTGCCTCTGTGTGGAATCTGTTTATGACTTATAAATGCTTCTTTATATTGCCACCTGAGAATCTGTTATTCTTTGCCCTCATTGTATCAACATTTCTACATTTCCCAATCAAGAAATCAGCAGAATGAAACTGCATAGATTCAAGATGGCAGGTGTCTTTTAGATACCTGAAGCAGTGGTGTGGGCAGCTACTTTTCCAGGAGTTCATCCCACAGCCTCTCAACCCAGGGAGATGGTGTTGATCTTTACCATGCAGTCATCACCTAGCTTGGATTGGGGTCCATGATTGGGTGGGCAAGGATCTATACAATTGACCCTGCCCATGTGGAGATGGACCTTTAGGCATTACAGCAGTACCACTAGGTAAATTCATGGGAAAATGGCTCATGTACAGTTGTTCCATCTGCAGGGTACTATAGGGAACATATATATATGAGATAGCCAACTCCTTGTGTAATTCTGTTCTCTAAAAGTTTGCCACAAATCTCTATGACTTATCTGTGATATGCTGGTGTGGGACAGGTATTCAGTTCCAGAATAAAAGCTGAGCTAGTCTGTGGTAGAAAGTAACACAATAAGTTTGCTGTTGCTTGTGTAAGTCTCATTAGTCTTTAGGATTCCATTCTGTTTAGTTATTAAACTCTGCCCCAGACTTTGACTCAGTGTCTTAAATTGTAAAGAAGCCAATACTAGTTTCTATGTTAAGCCTCAACAGACCCTAATGTGACTGAATAAGGGAAAGAACACATGCTTGATTTTTGAACTGACCTGAGATTTTTAATGTGAAAAACTTACTGTTGGAATACTTTTCTATGATAAAAGTGGCCCCAAACTGAAAGTACCGCCTAATATAAGATATGTTCTGCAATACAGTATGGCTAATATATGGTATTTACATAGAAAACATTTCCAAAGTGAGTCTTCTTGACACAGAAGGTTCATGTTTGAGCAAACATCACATTGTGCTTTGCTCAGATCTTATGTCAACCTCTCATGAATTAAGCCTGTGCTGTTCCTATATGTCTGTGACTGTATTTTGACAAAGATTAAATGTTGGATTTATTTATCAAGATATCATGGAAGACGAGTCCCTTACAAAAAGAAGTCCATGAAGGAACCATATCTATTGTCAAGGAACCATATCTACACTGATTTCAGTAGAATTAAGATTTGTTCCAAGCTCAGATTCTTCAGAGAAAATTCATTTCAAACACATGAAAGTAGCATAGGGCTCAGCGGAGTGCATGACCACTAATTAAGTCATGGGGGAAAGATGACAAAAGACCAAGGTCCTCACTGAGATGATGCCTTTGCTTGATGGCCATGCAATACATTCCTCCACATCATAATCAACACTGCAGTTCTGCTCTCTTATGACCTGTGCTTACTATATTAGGTCTCTGCTTGTGGGGACTGTCTATTAAGGTCAGCTTGGGTGTATAATATTGTAGTTCAGCAAGCCTGGGCCCTATCCCCAGAATGCAGCACTAAACTAGAAAGGGAGGAAGTGAGATGATTCTCCGTACAGCTTGAGTTCACCATGGTAATTATGTGTCCATGTGGAAATTATGAAAGCTGGGGCAAAAAGGATCTCATTTTACACTGTGTATCTGACAAGGCAGCTCTTGTGAATAACAAAAGAGGCCAAAGGTGTTACATGTTACTCAGCGAAGAACTACAAGAAGGCCATCTCTTGATAATAAATGAGCACACTCAGTCAGGAAAAGAAATCAAGCTTCCAAAGGATGCGTTCAAGTAACAGTGGAGCCCTTCTCTGAAATAAGGAACCTTCCACCAGCACAAAGAGGCTTCCTCCAATCTTCCATGGTTCCACCATTAGCAGAACTGAATCTTTGGCTCCCATACAAAGTTTCTAGCCACTTAGGTTAGAGGTGTTGAACTTATTTGTTATGAGTGCTGGATCTGAGATAAATTTGGGGCTGGGCCACCTGTGCCATAAAATGTAATGGCAGGGTCCAGAGATAAAAACTTTTATAAAGGACATGGGCAATCCCATCAACAATATTATTTTTCATTCAAAATACAAACAGAAACAACTGATTTACGGGGGCATCCACAAAAACCTCAAAAGTATATTTAATCATATGCCAAACTAGGTTTTATCCGAGGGATACCATAAAAGAGGGGGTATCTTACATTTCCATACAAATTAATTAGTTGTATATATAGCACTTCATGAGACAAGTCGTCTTCCTCACAAGTAACAAGGTAGTTTTCCAGCACACACACTCATAAGCCCAGCACCACAACAATCCATCTCTCACTTTGTTTCCTCTCTTGCCCCATCCTACCTCTGAGGATCTCATGGAGGCACACCAGACTTCCCCCTCCACTGCCTCATTCCCAGCAACAACAACAAGCTTGTACATTGGTCCATACTGAGCCACCAACCCCAGGTGACCTAGGTTCCTGGCTCCGTGTGTGTGTGTGTGTACACTTGGCTCTCCAAGATTCCCCCCCCATTGCCAGTTGTCATCCCACCAGCAGTAGTGCTATGGGGAAGCCCTGACAGAGAGGCAGTATCTAGAGAACCTCAAGAGATACCATATGCATGAGTGTGCGCACACACTCTATAATGACACCAGACATTATTGTAGCTTTCCTGATATGTCTTGTTTAACTCAGTTAATCCTATTCAGAAAGACTCTAGGTATTTCCATGTTTCCTTTTTGTTATTTTTCTTCTCTTCTTGGCAGGATTCAGAGACAGCAGTTGGCTGCCATCTTCAGCCTCATGAAGGAAAAAGCAGAAACATTTGGGGAGATGTCTGAAACTGACATCAAAGAACAGCTTAAGCTTTATGACATGTAAGCCACCAAGCCTCACCAATGTTTTCTTAGTCCTTTGATACACTGAAAGCTGCAGAATACTTCAGGATAATGCTTGAGAATTCCTAAGCGTATGGAAAAGACCAGGTTCCTTAGTCTTTGGGAACTGGTTTGCCCTAGAAATGTTTTACATAAAAGTCTTGTTATTGTTTTTGACTAGTGAAGAGTGTCTAATCCTACGATTTAAAAAAGTACTTAAAACAAAACATACCAAATTGTAGCCCCAGGTTACATGATATGCCGTTGGAGCTAGCCTTTGTGCACAGATATGACAGATATCAAAAAAGCTGTTTCTGAAACCAAAGAGAAGGAAGGAGCTGCGGATGTGTGGTAGTGCCATGCTTGGCATGCCAGTCCCAGAACCAATCAGTTAAAGGCTTATAGACACCAGATGCTGAGAAAGACCCTTTTCTGCCTTTGCTGCTGCCAGACATAGCATCAAGCTAAATGGGCTAATGGTCTGAGTCAGTACAAGGAAGTTTCATATATTTAAGACGTGACTAATCAAGCATAGTTCAAAATGTGAATGATTTACATTGACAGAATATTTGGAAATCAGGAAGCTTCATAAATACTCAGCTCTTCAGAAACACATTACTGCTAAACATCAAGAATTTCCACTCTATCCACCATATGATCTCCCTTTTGATTCCAAAGAAATCAATTTTCTACACTATTTTCTTTAAAAAAAATGCTGTGTTACAATTTCTTCAATAAATTTATCCTATTTTAACATAAATTAAGCCTGGTGGTGAGTGAATGTATGTAGCTAACTATAAGAGAGACCACCAAAACACTTGGGATTTGTCCTTATGCTTTTTTGTGTAAGGCTGGCAGAATGAAAGGGACTCATGCAGAAGCCAAGAAAAGCCTTCCCAGAGAACTCTGTGAATCTAGTAAAATTCCAACAGTACCTCCATCTTGTCCTAATCTGTCTTTATCTGGAGAACATACACAATCACTCCAATATTTTATAAAAGAGGCATGTTTGTTCTTTGTAAAAAATTAATAAAGGATTCATAGCATGGTAGCAAGCAAAACAACTGAGTAAGGTGCTTCCGTAATGTCTACAAACCTGTCAAAATAAGGTCAACAGCTCCTATACACAATACATTTTCCAGCTATCCAAAATACATATTTCAACGATAAGAACTTGTCAGTTTTATATATTTCCATGGTTATAACACACACAAGTATTAAAATATTCACACTTTAAGAATTCTGTATATACGAGAAAAATTGTGAAAGCCAGTTAGGCAGTACTACCCCTGGCAAATTAGATATGTTTGAGATCTGAAGCACAAATTCAGTAACACCAACCTTCTTTACCCATAACAATAAGGTCATCTACCTTTTTCATTGGTGCAGTGGGAAAGTATGCTACTAGGGGCAAATAGCAGCCAGACATTAAAACTATCACATTTATTGAATCAGTTCTGGTTCAGCTATGCCTACTACTATTTTAATTTCATTCTAGCTTGGGTCAATAAAAAGTAGATAATTGCTTTAACTGCCATCTACTGCCATCCTCTATAGCGCTGCTTCAGTGTAAGCCCATTGAAATCTATGGATTTAGGGAAACCCACTTTCTTCTCAACAAGGATACATAAGAAAACATTATATAGTGATAGTACCTTGCAGACCATTGATCACATTATCAGAAGACAAGAGTCATTGGGAAAGACAATAATGCTAGGAAACATTGAAGGCAGCAGGAAAAGAGGAAGAGCCAACATGAGACAGATTCAGGTGGGCAGCCATGTTGATCTCTGAAGCAACAGAGCAAAGTCTAAGTCCTCTGGCACCTTTGAGACACCAATCCAACAAAGCTTTATTCAAGGTATAAGCTTCGACATGAAAGCTCATACCTTGAATAAAACTTTCTTGGTTTTAAAGTTACCACCGGACTCAACTTTTGTTCTCCAGCATGAGATGGATTGACTCAGTCAAGGTAGCCTCAGTTTGCAAGACCTGAGCAAGGCTGTTTTGGAGGTCATTCATTCATAGGATCTCCATTAATTGGAAGTGACTTAATGGCACTTAACACGTGCACTTGGCATACACAAATCGTCTATTTACTATTTACTGTTCTATTTACTTGGGGGTCTTCTACCCTTCTTTTCTCCACACAATGCAGGCCCAAAATAACTTACTATTACATCCATGGATTCGGTAAGACACGGACACTCAGCTGCAACAACCTAAAAACTTAACTGAAGCAAGAAAACACTGAACGCAGATAACCAGAATTGAGGAATTTTTATACACATTCATGACTCCTGTCAAGATGTTTGACTGGCCATTAACGGAGATCTGTGTTTGGACTTTAAGTCTATTGACTGATTAGCTACAAGATGGGATCTGGCAAATCCCAGACAGAGGTTTAGGATCTCAGTCTCTGTTCGCGAGATCACGATCTCTAGGTGTCCACAGACACAACACTTACAGTGTGCAAAGAGGTCACACAAAATTGAGCCAAATTTCACAATTACTACTGGCCATCAACAAACTAATTAGCAAGTCAGAGCAGGCAGCAATAGTTCAATCCTTGATAATGTCTCTCCCAAGGCAGGCACTCAGTCACACACTTTGAAATATATCACATACAAATAACCTTCACAACAGTCCTACAAGGAAGATCATCATTATTATTCTCCTATTGCAGATGAAGGAAGGGCAAATTTGAACCTGGGAGCTGTTGGATATTTATGCAGGCTCCTATGGGCTACATTGCACCAGTTCCACATGATGAACATTACAGAAATATTTTTCAGCACTCCTTATCATAAATTCCCAAAAGCACTGCCTTCTTGATGGATCGTTGTGGGGAACAAAGGCATTCTTCTCACTTTGACACTCACTAGCTGACTCTCTCATGCAATAATACACAGCAGAATGAACTGCTCCCCTTCAGAAAGAGGGTAGGGAAACATAGAAAAGCACAGCCTAGGATAACTTCCCTGAGCCCCGAATTCCCTACAAGTATAAAATCCAGCAGAGCAACCAACGTTATGGTGCAACATCTTGCTCTCTGCAATAAGGTAACCAGGTCCCCACCCCACCCCCTGGTCACCAGCAGGGGATGGAGGGGTAGTGGGACTGCCAGCTCTGGGATTGGAAATACCTGGAGACTTTGGGGGAGGAGCTGGGAGTGGGCAGGATTTGGGGCAGGGAGGGACCTCAGTGTTGTAAATGCCATGGAGTCCACCCAGGGAACTGATCCATTACCTAGGGATGAGCTGTATTTTGGGGGGATCCCCAGATCCCACCTGGGAACTGGCATCCCTAAGAGGTAGGATTGTTAGATCCGGGTTGGGAAATTTTGGGTTGGAGCCTGGGGAGGCAGGGATTTTAGTGCGGTACAATACCATAAAGTCCACCCTCCAAAACATCTGTTTTCTCCAGGGGACCTGATCTAGCACTGGCTGCTTTGGGCTGGAATGACCGCTTCAGTGGCCAAAGTGCACAACCCTAATCTGAACTCTCTAGTCTGGAGATGAGCTGTAATTCCAGGGGATCCCCAAGTCCCACCGGGAGACTGGCATCCCCTGCCCTGTGATGTTAGTTTTCTATTGGCATGGAGTTTTCTGTGAGAAGTTGGAATTCACCCTCTTCCAGCAACATGAAAGTGTGGGCTCCCTTCTGCCACCTCCTGCTATAGAATACGTGAGCCTGGAGTGCAATCCTGCACCTGCCATTTCCCATTGCACTGAGAATGAAATATGATGGAACTGTGGCACTCAAACACTTATTTTATTAACTCCGACTCCCAATAAGCAGGCACGCACCCAACAAACATCTACCCCCCACCGGTGATACGGATCTTATTAGGCATGCGCTTTTCTAATGGGGCTTTCTCAACAATTCTTGGTTGTCGACCGACAAGAAAAAGCACTGGGCTTTTATTGCACGTGTACTTGAAAAGAAATACAGTATTTGCTGGCGTATAAGACTACTTTCCTCCCCTGAAAAATATGCCTCCAAGTGGGGGGGTCGTCTTATACGCCGGGTGCACCAGTTGGGATAGACATAGCTGCCCATAGTGGCCCATAGTGGCCCACAGTCTAGATCAGAGTAAGCCGCCAGCTGGTGGTTTTTCCTCCCCCCTGGTCCATACTGCATGGCAGCAGCTTCAGAGCTGCATGGGCGACACTGTTCTGTATCCCCACAGGAGACATTTCAGCACTGGATCTGCTTGGGATCTGCACCTGATGTCGCACTGAAATATGTCCCCCCAGGAAACACAGCGGTGGCGGCATGGTTCTGCCGTGGAGGGGGGGGGCACGTGTTTTTTTTACATTTTGTAGGGAGGTGGGAATGCATGGATTGAAATCCCATCTTCCTGCAAAAGAAAAAAATGCCCCAGTCGGTTTTGCACGGCAAGGCAGACCTGGGCATTTTTTGCTCTCTCTGGGCCACTGTAGGACAGGGAGGAGCTGGCCCTGTTAGCCCCTGCAGCGGCTAAGGGAACGTGAATTCTCCCGCATTCCCTTAGCCTGGGGCAACTGAGGGGGCCTGGCAGTGGCTGCATCATGTGGAAGTAGGGAAACCAAGTGCAAAGCAATCTGGACAAGCGGCTGCTGTTGTATGGGTCCCATTCAGACCAGTTAAAGAAGACTGCATGAAGTCCCTTTCCTCTATATCAGTGGTCCCCAACCTTTTTATCACCGGGGACCCCCCAATCGCCAGGGACCACTCACCGGGGACCACTCAACGCCTTTTACTGAGGCCCAGTGTGGGGGGGGGTAGTTTACTCCTCTACTCTCAGCCACTGCCCTAGCACTCTCTGATCGCTATGGTAATGTTTAAACATCCCTTTAAAATAAGATACAGACACACCTCAACAATGAAGTGTGTTGTAAAGGGCTGGTGGGGATGAAGTAAAGGGCCGGGGCGGGGGAAGAAGGCGTCCTTCGGGGCCCACCTCCAATTAGTCGAAGGACCACATGTGGTCCGTGGCCCACAGGTTGGGGATCGCTACTCTAAAGGAAGTGTTGCTGCCGCTAGCTGCTCTCACCCAAGACAGTTCTGAGCTGGAGAAAAGGGAGGCACAACCTCCCTCCCTGCCAGCAAAGGAAGGATCGTCTGTATGCCTTGGAACAGTCCCCTTCTGCATTAAAACAAATCTTGCGTCCAGTGGCCCCTTCAAGACCAACAAAGCCTTATTCGAGGTATTATCCACTGCCCCATATATAATATCTTACGTGACAAAACAGACCGATTATATTAGAGAGATACTCAGGCCTAGCAGCAAAAGAAAAGGTAAAGAAAAACTTCTAAAGGATGAGAACCCCCAAACCACCCTGTGTACTGCCAAATTCTGTGCTGCCGCCATTAAATTGCACAGAAATTTCATAGGAAAATGAATCCTTTTGCATTTTTTATAATAGTCATATGTTTATATATTTTATATAGATCACTATCTAAATTGTCATTTTTTTATCCTTGCCATTTTACTTTGCGTTTTTGATCAACATTCTACTTCTTTTGATATCCCAACATTTATTTTACTGGTCGAAATGAGCTTTGGTGTGCATGCATCCTTCCTCAGGTGCCGCCGGACTCCAGTTTGTTCAGCTGCTTCAGACCAACATGTCCACCCACTTGAATCCGCCTTCTACATTACGGGCTGCAGCACTGGGCTCCCGGCACTCCAGCAGGAGGGGCAGTGAGTGATGCAGTCGTCCGGAAAGTAAAGACTTCTGAGCTCTGTCTCCAAGTCTTTTTGAACACGTTTTGGTGGCTGCAATAGCTTGGCTGAGGTTTTTCTCATACCTGTGATAAAAAGAATTAAAAGTCTTCTCCAGCAATGCAGCACATTCAGAGAAGTGATAGCTACAACCTCATTCTTTGTGGAGCTCCAGCCAAATAATGATATAATAATAATAATAATAATAATAATAATAATAATAATAATAATAATAATAATAATAATAATAATAATAATAATAATAATAATAATAATAATAAAAAGTGCTCGGTGTAGCCATCCATTTCTAATGCTGATTCCAGCAAGCCATCTCTTGGGAAAGCCTTGGAAGCTGTGCCAGACTTGGACGTGGAACTTTGTGATGGAAAGGGTGGGCAGGAAACTTCAATAAGATTCTCTGTGCTCTACTGACCAGCTATGGACCTGGTTTACAGACCCTCTTCTGCCCTTGTCTGATTCGACTGCTTGTGTGAGTGACTATTTCAACTCTGACCGAAGAAGAGTTGGTTCTTATTTGCCGCTTTTCTCTCCCCGAAGGAGTCTCAAAGTGGCTTACAATCACCTTCCCTTTCCTCTCTCCACAACAGGCACCCTGTGAGGAAGGTGAGGCTGAAAGAGCCCTGATATTACTGCAAACTCTTGATGCCCCATCACGACCTTCCATCCACCCTTGATACAGTAAAGGAACTAGAGGCTCTATGGCCTCCTTTAGAGGATTTGTTTGATGGCTTATCTTCTTGACACCGCCCGTGGCACCATGGGCGCCACGGACTATATAAAAGGGTAAGGGGTTCTGGGGCGGGATGTGTCCGTGATGAGGAAGGGTCCGAATTGGACCCTTCCTCCGGACAGACAATCGGAGGGACCAATCGGCAGGCACGAAGCACCTGCCAATTGGTCCCTCCGATTCCCAGCCCCGAGCAACTGCGAGCCGCGCTGTGCGCAGCTCGCATTTGCTCCTTTGCCGGCGGCGTGACGCATCAGGAGGCGCGAAGCACCTCCCGATGCGTCAGGCTGCCGGCAAGGGAGCACCGGCCAGCCGCGCATGGTGCTCCCTGCTTGCTGGCGGGGGCTCCCTGCTCGCTGGCCTGGTGCGGCGAGAGGCACGAAGCGCCTCCCGCCGCCTCCTCCAACATCAACACGGAGCCCTGCAGCCTGCCGCCGAGCCGCTGGCCGCACTTGCCTCCCGCCGCCGCCGCCTCCTCCAACATCAACACCAACGCCGAGCCGCTGGCCGCCCCGAAGCCGGTGGGGCCGTCAGCCCAACAATCCAGAGGCTTCTGCTGCACCAGCGGTGGTGGCAAAGCTTGCAGCCCTGTAAGCGGCGCCGCCAGAGACGTCCGCGCCGCCCCTGACGCCCCCGCACCCAGCAGCTGTGCCTCCGCTGCCTCTTGCTGCTGCGCTGACCTCTGCTGCTGCCGCTTCCTCAGCTTGCCGCTGGGCCGAAGCCTCCTTCTCCCGCCTGTGCACCCACTCCACGGGGCGGGGAGAAGAGCCTGAGGAGCCCTCGTCGAGCGGCCAGGGCAGCCGGAAGGACGGAACTCAGAGAGGGAGGGAGAATGCCTCCGAATGGCTCTCCGCTCTTCCTCCCTCCTACACTTTAGGTAGGCTGCTCCACGGGGGGGGGGGGGATTAACTGCTAGGGCCCGCTGTATTCAGACAACAGCGGGCTTATTTTCTAGTAATAATAATAAATAAACCCCACGTTCCGTTTCCTTCTGGAAGAAAAGAAGCTGGTGAAGAAGGAGTATAATACTGGCACATGACCAATTGGAGGGTAAGCTGTAGGTCGCAAGCTACACTATGCTCAAGGCAGTCCCAAGGAGATGGTTTTATTCTCTGTTTATATATTTTAACATATTTATAGACCACCATTTCCCCACATAGTTAGGCTAATGTGGCTCTGAAGGTATGCATTTTCAGTGCTGCGAGCTGCACACCTACATAGAAGTATGCAGGTTTTCTTCACTTTGACTTCAGCAAGGCAAGCAAAATGATAAAGGGGGATAAAAGGAGGGCATAAAGGGTTGATTCTCAGACAACTCTGCTTGATCTAGACCATCACTGCTTCCAAGCAACTGACAAATGTCTTGGGGTGAATCTGGTAGGCAATCCATTAGGATGTAGAGTTGAGTGTCTGATGACACCAAACTGATGACCAAACCCCCAAACCCGGGAAGCTTCTTACTGCGGGGAGGGCGGGGAGAGGGAATCATGGCCGGGCCGGGCCGCGCCCGCGCGGCCCGATCCACGGGTGCGGCCCGCGGGTGCGGCCGGGCGCGGCGCGATTCGCGGGTGCGGCCCGCGGGTGCGGCCGGGCGCGGCTCGCGGGCGCGGCCCGATCCGCGGGTGCGGCCCGCGGGTGCGGCCGGGCGCGGCTCGCGGCTCGCGGGCGCGGCCCGATCCGCGGGTGCGGCCCGCAGGCGCGGTCGGGCGCGGCTCGCGGGCGCGGCCCGATCCGCGGGTGCGGCCCGCGGGCGCGGCCGGGCGCGGCTCGCGGGCGCGGCCCGATCCGCGGGTGCGGCTCGCGGGCGCGACCGGGCGCGGCTCGTGGGCGTGGCCCGCGCGGTCCCTGCGGGCGCGGCCCGATGCCCTGCCGGTCCCCAGCCTAATAAAGGTTGGGGACCACTGATCTAATGAATCTTCATGAGGCATTGGACCCCACAGAGCATTCAGGAAACCTTCTGGATCCGTAAGACTCTGCAGTTGGGCAGAAATGTGCCCTCCACCTGTACAGGGAGGGAAAGTACCTTGACTTGGGCCTTCAGGGTGTACTGATCTGACCATGGGATGGAATTCACCCCCATCAGCTCTACCTCTAGCCATGCAAATCCAGGGTATGGCCCTCTTGGTGGGTAGGACCAGCAACAAATTGTGAGAACCCTAGTGTTGCCGTGGGCAACACCAGGTCCCACCCCAATCCCGAGGATGGAAGATCCGCATGGACATTGAAGTTCCCAGCATTATTACCTTATGGAATTGTAACACCCACCTTGAGCAGGCCTGACAGGGCATCTTGCTGGCATGTTAGCCAGATGGTACACCAACCAGATGACCAAACTCTCAACTACGCCCCATGATACAGAGAAGACTGTTCTGTGGCTGTCAATTGTTCCCCTGCCTGCAGCCCAGAAGTAGGTTTTAATGATTCTTCCTTCACTGCAGACCACCAGCCCCCATGTACCTGGCAGCCCCATTCTCCCAGGCAATTTCCATGGCCAACTTAAGGAGTAACCTGCTAATTTGGGTCAGATACTTTTGGTTGAAATCGAGCTGTAGTACTCTTTCTTGTTTTAAGTGAATTGAATTGCAGAATATGTCTACAATTCATATTCCACGGAAATCTATGGAAAATATTACAGTTAATGGCTATGATTTGTGCTCCTTATTATCTTTATGCTGGGCTGCCAGTTAAGATTTTAGTCTAGGTAGATGTTAGCCTTTCCCCCAAAACTGCCTTTCCTTCTCAGTCCCTTTTCATGTTTACCGTAGAGCTGCTCACTGGATTTTAACATTAGCTGATACAAAAGTAAAGGAGGCACTTAAATGCCTCACACAAGCCAATACCAAACCTGGAGCAATAATTTAGGTGCAGTCACACCTGCAAAAGGTCTGGTTTTTACAGCTTGTTTTCTGCTGCTATATCCATTCTTAAAGGTGATCCTCCTGCGCCATCCCCTATAAAGCTCTGGCCCATTTCTGTTTCCTCATTTCCATCCTTTAAGACAGTGGTCCCCAACCTTTATTAGGCTGGGGACCGGCAGGGCATCGGGCCGCGCCCGCAGGGACCGCGCGGGCCACGCCCACGAGCCGCGCCCGGTCGCGCCCGCGAGCCGCACCCGCGAATCGGGCCGCGCCCGCGAGCCGCGCCCGGCCGCGCCCGCGGGCCGCACCCGCGGATCGGGCCGCGCCCGCGAGCCGCGCCCGACCGCGCCCGCGGGCCGCACCCGCGGATCGGGCCGCGCCCGCGAGCCGCGAGCCGCGCCCGGCCGCACCCGCGGGCCGCACCCGCGGATCGGGCCGCGCCCGCGAGCCGCGCCCGGCCGCACCCGCGGGCCGCACCCGCGAATCGCGCCGCGCCCGGCCGCGCCCGCGGGCCGCACCCGTGGATCGGGCCGCGCGGGCGCGGCCCGGCCCGGCCATGATTCCCTCTCCCCGCCCTCCCCGCAGTAAG
Source organism: Paroedura picta (assembly GCF_049243985.1). Taxonomy (NCBI): domain Eukaryota; kingdom Metazoa; phylum Chordata; class Lepidosauria; order Squamata; family Gekkonidae; genus Paroedura; species Paroedura picta. The sequence goes on from NC_135371.1 coordinate 128,450,860, forward strand.
AAGCTTCCCGGGCCGCAAGCTTGCGGCCTGGGAAGTTTTTTACTGCGGGGGGGGGGGGCGGGGAGAGGGAGCCGCGGCCCGGCGCCATGGCCTTTGCGGCCCGGCGCCGGGCCGCGGCCCGCAGGTTGGGGACCACTGCTTTAAGAGACTCCGTCTCTCTAGACTTCCTACCAGCCTCCTCTTGTTCTATTTCCTTCCTTGTTTACTTTTCACACACGTCTTTCATAAGGCTTCTGTTCACTGAGCTAGTTCCAGCTGGGTATTTCTGCTGCTTATAAGGTAAACTGTTTAGTTGTGAATTGCAAGCCATTTCTGCCATTTTAGGTATTCCTTGTGGTCAATAAAGCTGAACTCTTGATTTTAGACTAGCTGTGTCTTCCTTCTGAATCATTCTATCTGAACAGTCTTCTATATACACAGAAAATCCAAACAAATCTTAAGTGCCTATGTGAATATACAGCAATGTGTACCCAGTTCTTTGGTACAAGAAATGGGTGAATCATGTGGAAGATAACTCAAATCTGAGTTTCAGTACATGGTATGGCGACGGATGAATGGCAAATAAAATCCAAGAGGAACAGGGCACTATTCTAGGAGTCGACATGAGTCACAATTCATCAAAATTTGGTTCAGTTTGTAGCCCCCTGAACAATGTTAGTGGGAGGCGCTTTCACTGAAAATTTCCTGGACGTTTGTTTAGTTTGGTTGTTTGGGCTATTTAAACTTGACAGATGAGCAGGGCAGGTCTACATGTCTGCTGTTAGGTTCAAATGGGGGCAAGCCATTTAACTCCTCAGTTTTGCTCCCCACCCCACTTCCAAACAGGGGAAGTGAAAGGGACCACTGAAAAGGGACCACAGCCATTTCAGCCAAACAGCCTATGGGCACAACTGCTGTCAGGCTGCAATAGCAGTGAGCTATTTCACTGGTTGGTTTCTCTCCCCCCATCTGGGAGCAGGGGTGTGCATGAAGTCATTTGATGAAATGGCTGTGAGCCTTTTAACCAGTTGATTTTGCTCCTCCAGTTTACAAGCAGGCTGAAGCAAAAGGGACTGCTGAAACAGACTGTAGTCATTACACCCTGATAGAGGGCAGCCATGCCCATCCTGCTGTCAGGCTGTAAATGCAGCCAGCCATTTAACCCTTCAGTTTCCCCACACAATGGGGTGGGGAAAGGTGGGGTTAAATGGGTTTCAGCATGACGATGGCAGGAACACCCACCTGGCTGTCATAGTGGCCAGCCATTTAATTCCTCTGATTCCCATTGTGGAGTGTGTGTGTGTGTGTGTGTGGGGGGGGGGGGAGTTTAAATTACTTGATGCTATGACAGCTTGTATTCTGGGTGGGCATGCCCACTCACTTTCAGGCTATCATGGCTGTGATCCATTTCGGTGATCATTTTGCTTTCCCCCAGCTTGAAAGCGGGATGGGGGGGCATGAAACAGAAGGATTTAATGGCTCACAGCTATTTAAATTAGATATCTAGAAGCTGGGATGGGATGGCTCAAGCAGAGTGGCCTGAAACTCAACCCTTCATAGATGGCAGTCTTGTGACTAGGCAGAAAGGCCCCAAGCAATGAAGCACAACTACCCAACCTGGATGGAGTACAACTGTCAGTGACTCAGTCTGCCAGAAATCTGGGAATGATCCTAGATGCCTCCCTTAATGTGGCGGCACAGGTCACAAGAGTAGTGTGGCTGGTGTTCTTCCACCTGTGCCAAGCCAAACTTCTAGCACCTTCCTTGACCCCAGAATACCTAGCCACAGTGGTCCATGTGACAGTCACCTCTAGATTGGATTTCTGCAACTCACATTTTGTGGGCCTAACCTTATCTTCGATCCAGAAACTACAACTAGTCCAGAATGCAGCAGCCAGGGTTCTCACAGGAACAGCTTGGAGGGCCCACATCTGGCCCATGCTCCAATATCTGCAATGGCTACCTCAGATTAAGCTGAAGCTGAAGAGTTGGTTCTTATATGCTGCTTTTCTCTACCTGAAGGAGTCTCAAAGTGGCTTACAATTGCCTCCCTTTTCCTCCCACAATCTGTCCCATTCAGATATGCTGACTCTAGGGGATTGTGGTCATAATGTTACTGTAACAAATGTTCTATTGCTGCCTATATTATGTTATGATTATTGTTGATACCGCATCATTCATAACACAGCTATTAAGCTTATAATGTACTTTGTTATACAATTCATGTTCCCTGTAAACTGTCCTGAGCCACAAGGGAGGGTAGTATTTAGATCCAAAGGAAGGAAGGAAGGAAGGAAGGAAGGAAGGAAGGAAGGAAGGAAGGAAGGAAGGAAGGAAGGAAGGAAGGAAGGAAGGAAGGAAGGAAGGAAGGAAGGAAGGAAGGGGGCCCTGTATTCAAAGGACAACACTGTGAATATTACATACAACAAATCAGAAAAGAAATATCTGAATGCAGCATATAATGAACATCAAACAACCCCAAAAAATCGAAGTGCAATATAAAAATACACTGAAATGCAATAAACCAATCTATACAGAATGAAAAGAATGCCCCAAATTTACGGTCCTTGGAAGCAGAAGGGAGTTAAATGAATGGCTTATATGGCTGCCAGCTATTTAACCCTTCCCAGGTGATCCCTCCCCTCCCCCCATGGCTGGGAAAAAATACGTCTGAACTGGATGGTTCAGAGAATTTTTGCTCTGTTTGGTTTGGGGGTCGGATTGTGACCTCCCTGAATAAAACTGGAATGTTTTGGTTTGTTCCCATTCCCACATTATGGTTTGTCACTTTAGCATCCTTAACCACAAATAGGTTTCAAAATTCTGTGTTCACATGATTCTCTAAATGGTAGTCATTCCTAGCTAGCATAACTATGGAGATAGGCGGGATCTCACCCCTACAGTGCTGCCCACCTCTCCGGCTGTTAGAGTAGGGTGGGGGAGGGGGGGAGGGTGGTGACAGAGTTAGTGGGGTCGGGAGGGTTAGGGAGGGTTAGTGCAGCTGGGGAGGAGGCGGGACTTAGCATAGGAGTTAGGATTGACGTCCTCTCTCGAGGGGGGCACATGGAGAGGGAGGGTCGCCTGGGAGAGATGGCAGATGCTGGGGCCGGGATCCAAACGATCATGGGCCAGGGGTGCTATGGCTGGGGGAGGAGGTTGGCCAAGAGAAGGGGTGGGAGCACTGGTGTCCCGCATAGGACCTGGCGGTGGAGACACGGCCAGCGCCCTGGGTGTGCTCGATCCCCTTCTAACCTCCGTCCCATCCCCAGGGCTGTGAGGGTGGAGGCTAGGGAGGGTCCGATCTTGGTCCTGTGCAATGCAAGGTCGATTAAGAACAAGACCTCCACTCTTCAGCACTTCTTTGCAGAGTCGGGGGCAGACCTTGCTTGCGTGACCGAGACCTGGGTGAGGGAGGGGGAGTCGGTGGCCTTGAAAGAACTGGCCCCCCCAGGATTCTCAGTCCTACACCAATCTCGGACCCATAAGAGGGGAGGCGGGGTGGCAATTCTGGCCCGGGAGACTCTCGCCTGCAGGGCTCTCCCGGTGCCGGAAATCAGTGGAGTGGAGTGTGTCGGTATTGGGTGGGGCTCGGTCAAGAGCGCGGCCATCTGGCTGGTATACCATCCGCCCAACGCGCCACCAGATGCCCTGCCCCGCCTGCTGGAGGCAGCGGCCGCCTGGGCATTGCAGTTCCCTAGGCTCTTAATCCTGGGTGACTTCAATGTCCACGCGGACTCGCCCACTTCAGGACTTGGTGGGGACCTGGTGTCATCCATGGCGACACTAGGGCTCTCGCAATTTGTTGCCGGTCCCACTCATCACGCCGGCCACACACTTGACTTGATTTTCGGTACTGGGATAGAGGTGGTTCTGGAGCCAGCTTTGGCCGTGCCATGGTCAGACCACTATGCCCTGTGGGCCCGGCTTGGGATGCCACCTCCTCCCCAGTTGGGCGGCGGGCGCACTTTTGCCCGCCCACGGAGACTCATGGATCCAATTGGATTCCGGAATGCTCTGCGGGACCCGATGCCTCCTGGCAACTCACTGGCGGCGTTAGTAGAGGACTGGCAGTCCCGTCTGACAGCCGCTATAGATGAGATTGCCCCTAAGCGTCCTCTCTGCCCTTGACTCAAACGGGCCCCCTGGTACATGGGGGTGCTCCGGGAAAAGAAGAGGGAGGTGAGATGACTAGAGCGAGTGTGGCGGAAGACTCGCGACGAAGCTGCAAGAACATCTTATCGCACGCTTATGAGGGCGTATGAGATGGCGGTGAAAGTGGCGAAGCGAGAGTTCTTCGCCACGGAAATCGCATCCGCAAGCTCTCGCCTGGCCCAATTATTTAGGGTAGTTAGATCCCTTACCGCCCTTCAGGGGCGCCAAAATATTAGTCAATTGGCACGGCTGCGAGGCATTAGCGAGCTTTTTTGCGGATAAAGTCTTGTTGCTTTGCCATTACCTTCCTGTCACAATTAACACAGTAAACGAACTGGAGACCTGTTGGCCGTCTTTGGCAGCGAGGTTTGATGGCTTCAGACGGCTCTCTTCTTCCGAAGTGGACAAGTTCCTGGGGTCGGTCAGGGCGACCACCTGCCCCCTTGATCCCTGTCCCTCTTGGCTTCTCAAGGGGAGGCCAACTCAGGGATATTATCAACCTTTCCCTGAGTTCCGGGGAATTCCCCGAGTGGCTGAAGGAGGCGGTGGTTTGCCCTCTCCTGAAAAAACCAACGCTGGACCCGCAGGACCCTGCCAACTACCGCCCGGTGTCGCACCTAGCATTCCTGGGCAAGGTGGTGGAAAGGGCTGCGGTGGACCAGCTCCTAGCTTTCTTGGATGAAACTTCGGCACTCGATCCATATCAGTCTGGCTTCCCCCCTGGCCGTGGGGTGGAGACGGTGTTGGTCGCCCTGCTGGATGATCTCCGTCGCCAGCTGGATAGAGGCGGGTCAGCCGTGCTGGTCCTTCTGGATCTGTCGGCTGCTTTCGACATGAGATATTGGGCCACCGCCTCGCCGGTACAGGGATACGGGGTACAGCCTTGCGCTGGATACGCTCCTTCCGCCAGAACCGGACCCAGAGGGTTGCAGTGGGGGATGAGCTCTCGCGCCCTTATGGACTCCCTTGTGGGGTCCCACAGGGCGCGGTTCTCTCCCCCACACTATTTAACATCTTCATGCGCCCTCTGGCCCAGCTGGTACGGAGTTTTGGGTTGGGCTGCCATCAGTACGCTGACAACACCCAGCTCTATCTCCTCATGGACGGCCACCCAGACTCCCCCCCGGAACCATTCGCCAGATGTTTGGAAGCGGTGACAGAATGGTTTGAGCAGAGTCGCCTGAAACTCAACCCCTCCAAGACGGAGGTCCTGTGGCTGGGAAGTAGGGGGCGGGAACAGGAAGCGCATTTACCCACCCTAGCAGGGGCGCATCTTACCATCGCGTCCTAGGCCAGAATCTTGGGTGTGACCATTGATGCCTCCCTGACTATGAAGGCGCAGGTCAGGAAAGTAGCCGGCCAGGCATTTTTCCATCTTCGCCAAGATCGGCTACTAGCGCCCTACCTGTCCCCCGAACACCTGGCCACTGTGATCCATGCAACGGTCACCTCCAGATTAGATTTCTGTAACTCGCTCTACGCGGGCCTATCCCTGTCTCTGATCCGGAAACTCCAGCTAGTACAAAATGCAGCCGCTAGGGTCCTCACCGGCACACCTTGGAGGGCCCACATCCAGCCTGTGCTGAGGCAGCTGCACTGGTTACCAATTGCTGTCCGGATCCGGTTCAAGGTTCTGGTTCTAACCTTTAAGGCTTTACGCGGGCTGGGACCCACATACCTGAGGGACCGCCTAGTGCCCTATGCCCCCCGCAGGGCTCTGCACTCTGCGAGTGAGAATCTTCTGGTCGTTCCCGGCCCTAGGGAAGCACGCCTAGCCTCAACCAGGGCCAGGGCCTTTTCGGTCCTGGCCCACACCTGGTGGAATGAGCTCCCGGGTGAGCTGCAGGCCCTGCGGGACCCTTCAACGTTCCGCAGGGCCTGCAAGACGGAGCTCTTCCGCCAGGTCTATGGCTGAGGCTGGGGCTGCTGTGGTACATCAACTGCTCTCCCCCGGGCTTCTTGACACCGTTGACCTCCTTCTCCTCCACCCCCCCTTTTTTAGGAATGGGGGTAGGAAGGGGATCTTATTATTGTGCTGCCATCTTGTGACATTTTAAAGTCTTTTAATGGGAGTTTTAATGGGTTTTTTAAGACACTGTAACCCGCCGCGAGCCATTTGGGAGTGGCGGGAAATAAATCGAAATAATAATAATAATAATAATAATAATAATAATAATAATAATAATAATAATAATAATAATAATAATAATAATAATAATAATAATGAGGAACAAAGTTTTATTCAAGGTGCAAGCTTCATTGTGTTTGAGGCAGGTGTGCCCCTGGACTCAAACTCTGACCTACTGCTTCAGACCAACACGACTACCCTCTTGAATCTATCTTTATGGAAGAGGAAGTTCCCGTTTCCTCGCTGTCATGGTCCAGTGCAACTGCAAACATTCCTTTATCTGCGCAGTTATTACACTGTACAGGAACTGTGTCTGCCTTCTCATCTAATCAAGGTATCTCAGTCGCCGGAAAAAATCATAACCACATCAGGTCCTTTTAAAATAGTGCTTTCACGTCCCTCATGAGCGACTCAATGGAATAGTCACAACTTCAGTGCCATGCAGCCCGATCCTGTGGATATTTATTCAGAAGTATATTCCCGTGCATCAAGAATCAGCTTTTCTTGTTAGGACAACTATTTATTCCCTCAGTCCTTTTTCTTAGGGAGGTTCAAATGGAGGTGGTTTTTCCTGTTGCGGGCCAATGGCTTAGAATGGGCTGCTGCAAGAAGTTTGAGCTATCCCATCCCCACCACTGTTTCATAAGGCCTGCAAGGCAATTTCTCTTAAATTAGAGCATATGAATGAGGCGTCAGAGGTTCTTATGCTGGCTTTAGAATATAGGGAGGAAATTATGTTTGATTGGTAAACTGATATTAACTTGATGTGGTCCTTTTGTATGCTTTCAGGCAAGTGATTATTAGTATGTGTGTACATGTCTGGAAACCACTTTTGTATTGGCATTAGGATTTCCAACTCCGTGTTGGGAAATTCCAGGATTTTTTTTAGAGGTGGAGCTGAGGGGAGCAGGGGTTGGGGAGGGGAGGAGCCTCAGCTAGGCATAATGCTGTAGGATCCACCCTCCAACATGGCCTTTTCTCCAGGGGAATGGAAAGTCTTTCATCCTTATCCATGGTTCCTCTATATATTAGTAAAACAGCCTCAGGGATGGGACATGTCCGGCTGTCCGAGTTGGAATAGGGCCAATCAGCTGGCTGCACCCTGATTGGTCCTGCTCCTACAGCTCCCACCCTCCCACCCTGGACACTAGCCACATTCCTCTCAGATGCGCCAGAGACAGAGAGCGACTCACAGAGCCCTACCATACCAAACACGAGCCCTCATTCCCTCCTATCACTACTGCTGCAAGGGAGGCAGAGAGAGAGCTGTCCCTGCTACGATGGAGGGAGAGACAGACAGAGAGAGCTGCCCCAAACTGCACACCAGCCCTCCTTCCCTCCTACAAACTATCCCTAATTATCTGCTATGCCTCCTGCTGCGAGGCACACCAAGAGACATGCAGCAGCAAGAGGGAGAGAGAGACACAGAGAAAGATCTGTGTCTCTCAGTGTCCCTTGGGTCCTAGTGCCCATTGCAGTCCTGCTTGCAATGGGCTTTCTTGCTATTCTAGACATAATTCCAGAAACTCTCCACCTGTTAGGAAACTGTAGTCTGTATTTTGTGGAGAAAGGTGGTATAATTTTTTAAATATATATATAATTGTTCATATTCTACAGCCTTGCAGTGTATATACCCTAAGCTTTAGTTCTTCAAAGGCAATGGGTATAGCTCTGCTTTGACAGTACCGGTTTATCCGTGTGGCACTTGTAGCATGTGTTATGGGCCCCATGGTTCAAGGGGCCCCACCCCTGCCTTGCTAGCAAAGCCCCTGAATTGAGTGACAGACAGCTTGCCAGAGAGCTCATGCACAGAGAGCTTCCACATGTACCTCTGGTGCTCTTCTGCCCCACCAGCTTCGATTGAGGCAAGGAGCCTCATTGTCTGGATCCTCACGCTGCAGAGGAGGAGCTGGAGAGGAGGAGGCAGTGGCAGGTACGGGGGATGAGTCAGCTGGCCAGATCTGGGACAGATTTTGGGTTCCATCCCGTTAAACACTTTGAAGGGCTTTGTTCCTTGCAATGTTGCAGAAGACGGGCTTTGCAGCCTTTCTTTTGCAAGAAGTCCTCCCCCCCCCCCATCTTTATATGTTGCTGTTTTGCCTCAGCTCCACAGGAAAGCCTGGTTTCAGCTAAGATCCCAGAGGTTCACTTTTGTGATGGGGGGGGGGCAATAAATCTACATACTCACAGGCCTGCAGGGCACAACTTCCTTATTGCAGCCCATAGGAAATGAAAGCTAAGGAAAAGAACAGATTCAAGCTTCCCTCCACTCCTAGGTGTAAACTGAACAGAGCTTTTATTCCAACCCCAGATCGATTCAGTCCCTGCCCTCTACACAGAATGCGATTTCCATTTGGATTTTGGGCAATTTAAAATTTCCTTCTGCAGCAAGAAGGATTGATCCGGAGTGACCCTACCTTTATTGTGTGATATCTCAGACTGCTTTTAATCCTGAATATCCATTTGGAAAGAAAGCTCCGTGGTAGAGAACCTCTGATAGGCTACACCTGGTCATGTGACACGCTTGCCTTAAAGGAGAAGCCCCTAATTTCTCTCAATTTCTGTCCATCCTGGATTTTTCCTCCCTCCTCCTTTTTCGATCCTCTCCCCCTCCCCTCCAAGAAAAGAAAGAGGCTCCCTTCTTGGCTCCTCTCCCCCCCACCTTCAAGAAAAGAAAGAAAGAGACTTGGCTTCCTCCCCCCTTCTGAACTACCCTAACCACATGCAGAAGACTTTCCTGTTTCAATGGGGAGGGGGGGGAGAGGAAGAATCAAGTTCAAAGTGATCTGAATTCAACAGGATTGGCAATGGAATAAAGAAAGTAAGTGCAGACTCTGCCCTAGGAATTCAGCTAGGGAAAAAGAACAAATTCAGGGGGTGGAGTTTCCCTCCACTCCTAATCTCTTTGCTACCCATTAACTCTTTGCTTTCCATTTCACTACATTCCCACACACAGGCACAAAGCACAACAGGAGAAAAGGTGCGGGGATGCTTTGGCGGCAGCATGTGCTACATTTGATGGCCTCCCCTGCAGCCTGCCAAGTGACAAGGCAAGCCAATCCCAGAGAAACTAGCCAGACCCTGCAAGAAAACCCTTGGAAAGAGTGCCTGAAACTTCCCCCCTCCAAATCTGGAATAGCCACTGCAAGGCAAAGCTGAAGGCAGCACGAGGGGTGGGGTGGGGTGGGGTGGGCAGCCTGGAGCTGCTGGTGTCAGCTGAGGCAGGAGGGTGCCCTCTGAACTGCAGTGAGTAGTGAGCACATGTGAAAGGATCCCTGGGAGAGACATTAATGCTCTGGAACTGGAAACACGGCCCTCAAAGAGGATGACAGTCCCTGAGTGTACTCAAATTTTAAAAATCAGGTTGTTTCCGTTTTTTATGCTAAGGAGGTTTAGAGTTCAGGATGATGCTAGTGGATATTTCCAGCACAGTGAAGGTACCAGTTGCTTCCAGAGTTCCAAGTACCCCTGGGAAGGCTGCCCCACTGTTACTGGTGCCACACAAAGAGCAGCGCCAGTTGTGCTCGGCTAGGGCCCCGCTGGCTCTGGTGCTACGGGCCCTGCAAATCCTCAAACCGGGCCTGGTGTGCATGCCATCAAAACCAATAGAGTTTTCACAGCAAGAGACGTTGGTTTGCCACTGCCTCTGCATCATAGCCTTGGTATTCCTTTGTGGCCTTTCATCCAAATACTAGCCAGGGCCTGCTTAGCTTCCAAGACTGATGAGATCCGGCTGGCCTGGGTTATCCAAGACAGGGATGGTATTGTTAATACCTTAACCTGAGGATTTAATTCCCTGACACATACAGAATGACTCAATACACAAAAGTAGAATTCTGTATCTTTAACAGTTGTGTAAAAGGGGGAATTCTAGTAGATGCAGCTTCAAATACAGTGAGAAACTCTCCCGTTTGAATTCACCTCCTTGTACAGGGCTCTCAAAGGAGCAGGAGCTCAAGTGATATTATCTGCTTAGATAATATTTGCCTACAACAAAAGAGTTGGCATTTCTTTCAACAGACCTGTTTTTGGTGTAGAAAGCTCTCGTTTGACTTGTGGGTGTTTCTCTACCCCACAAAATCCACACACAAAAGGAATAAGCCTGACATGAAGAAATGACCTTTTCTGAAAAGAGAATGATGCTGAATAATCCCTACAGCAGCTAAATGGAATGTTTATTTTGCCCTCCCTGCCTGGAGGAAAGCAGAGGAACAGAGCGGTAGGTGTGATCAGTTGTGTGCTATACCTGTGGCAGGGAAGGCAGAGAGAGAACTTTGGGGTGGTCTAACTTGTTGAGACCATGAGACCAACCAGGAGGATGTTTCCTAGGGTATCTTCCAAGCTGCTTCTCATAATCCTTTTGTTCCTCTTCGTTTCATTTGCTGCCTACATTGGCTTTACAGAAAAATATCCATTAAGGTAAGAAGAGATCCGTGTTCTTAAATGTATATTATGGATCACTTACTGGAAGTAGTTTAGCTGTATTTTGTTTAACTCTTTGCCCCTCCTTCCTTGCCCCCCCATTTCCCCCTCACGGCAACCCTGTGAGAGCAAAAGACTGACTAAGGTCATCTAGTAAATTTCATAGACACCCATAAGGAATTGAACACTGGTTTTCCAGAACCCATTTTGACATTGGAAAGCATGCAATGTATCATTTTTACTCTTTTTTTCTTCTTGTTAATAAATGTCAAGGTACTCCCCAAGCAAATAAACTTCTATACATTCTAAAGTTAAAAGAATGTTTTCTAGCAAAGTTGCATTTACCTGCCTCTCGGTCTCAAAACGCACATAGTCCAAGCCATCATGTCTTAGGTTTTGCATAAGTGATACATCACCCATTGCTGCACAACTTTATGATCTGCGTAAACCTTGCTGAAGATGAGAAAGCCAGTTAAAATATTTCTTTAGGTTTCCCCCCCTCTCTCAAATCTGCACTTCTAACTGGTATACCTATGGGGAATTGATTTATATTGATAGAAAAACTGTTAAACTGAGATCAAGAGAAGACCTTTCGGATCACAGGATAGATTGTTTTTTATATGAACATATGGCGGAGTTGTTTAAAATACACAAAGAAAAAGATTTCAATGTACAAATACCTAGATTTCGGAAAGAGATATTAGAACAGGAGGGTAAAGAAATTTCAAAACTCTATAAGCAGCGGTTAGAATGGAATATGGAAGAAGAAAGTCAAGGAAGTAACGATTTCTTGGGCTAGGGATTTTGGCTACTTGGTGAGTTTGGATACTTGGGAAAGGTTATGGAAGTTCGTTATGCAGTTTACCCCTTGCTATTACATCACGGAGAACATTTTTTAAATGATTTATCATTGGCATCTTACTTCTGCTAGGCTTGCAAAATGGAATAAAAATATGTGACAAATGTTGGAAATGTAAAGAGGAGAGTGGTGACTTTTTCTAGATGTGGGAATGTAAGAAGACAAGACATTATTGGGATAATATACTTGAGGAATTTTTAAAAATATTAAAATATTAAAAGTTATTTCTGTTGAATTTTTTAGAGGGCAGGGTCCATAAGGATCTTAGAATTCTATTTATGTACACAATGTCTGCAGCTAGAATGAGTTTTGCTTCTAAATGGAGGAGCCCTGAAATTCTCTCGACAAGAGTGCTTAAGGAAATTGTTGGACTATGTTGAACTTGCCAAATTGTCTGCCATTTACAAAGACCTGGATCTTGTAAAATATGCTAAGCAATGTGCATTGTTTTGGAACTATATGAAAAAAAACTATTCCATAGTAGGAGCAGGTTTTAAGTATAATGTTATGTCACAGATCTAGGCTTCTAGGCTTCACTATTTCATTTGTTACGGTTAGGAGAGAAGTCTTGAATATATATTTGTCTTTATTTGCATTTGAGTTTTAGGTTAGTGAATTGATGTATTAGTATTGTGTATGGGTATATGTATATATTGATATCTCAATAAAATATTTGAATTGCAACAAAAATCTGCATGTCTCGTTCATGTTTTAACAATGACCAACTGCTCAGAACATACACTCATGTGTGTGTATGTTTGTATTTGTATAAACTCTGACTAGCCCAATCTCATAAGAACTCATAAACTAAGCAGGGTCAGTCCTGGTTGGATGGGAGATCACCAAGGACATCTAGGGTCTCTACCCAGTGGCAGGCAACAGAAAACGACCTTTGAACATCTCTTGCTTTAAAAAACCCATCAACCTTTCTCAACTTTTTTACCATTGAGAAACCCTTGAAACATTCTTCAGGCTGTGAAACCCCAGAAGTGGTGTGATGGTGCAGAATATGGTTGGGAAGCAGAGCTGTGTACATGCCCTCCCACCCCCTCCAGGCCCATCATTGGCCGGGGGGGGGGGGGTCCAACATGACCATATATGGTTATATCATGATAAATGTTTAACCAATTTTAAATACACACACACACACACACACATATATGAATAATTGAATTAACTCCCAACCACTTGGTAAACCCTTCCAGGGCTGTGAAGAAACCCCAGGGTTTCATAAAACCATGGTTGAGAAAGCCTGCCCTATGGGGTCACCATAAATTGGCTGTAGCTTGACAGCAAAAAATTCTGGCAGTTAAACAGGTTTGTTTGCAGTTGTGTGCCAATAATAATCTGCAATTGTATCCTATTGTTAAACCACTGAAGGCGGTGCATGGCGGCCATTTGGCACCTGTTATATTGACATGGGGCTGGAGATTCATCTATGCGTATCTGAGCATTCATATGACTCAATGGTGATTAGATTGGAGGTACCTTGAAAATGCACTGCACAACCAAAGAAAGTTGATAGGGAGACAGAAAATGCAAAAGGAGGTAGGTCCATTTCTATTCTGTCAAGATTATACCTCTTTTTACAAGGCCAATTGTTTGTCTTTGAATTCTAGCAGGGCTTGGAAATATAAGGATTACCTTCCCATGGTTACTTTGTGATGGCTTGTGGTTACTTTGCTTAGTATGTAACAAAGTTACATATTTGTAAGTGAACTGAAGTCATTGTACTGATACAACGACTCTCCATTGAATATAATGGAGGGATGGGGGCACCCTCTTTGGGAGCACCTAGACATGGATCTCTTGGACCAATCATTTAGATATTTGGGAGTCAGGGAAGAGCCTCCCAGAGCTACCCTAAAAGATTGGAGGATGTACCTCAAACCCCCACCCCCAGGCTCCAGGAAATGTGGGAACACCGACATTCCCATTATAGTCTATGGTGCCATTGACTTCCATTGGCACTGAAGCTGAGGCAGCCGAGTCCTTTGATAAACAAGTAAATTAATATTCTTCCTGATTTTGGGGGGGGGATAAAATTTTCGAGAGGCACGCTTTGTTGAATGAAATATTATTTTATTTCTAGCATCGCCTATACACGTCTGCCTATTTGTTGCTCCAGGAAGTTTTCCATTAAAAAAAAAATTCTCCCCAGGAACAAGGGAGAGGGAGGAGGGAGCGAGGGTGGGAAGCTACAGATGACTTTAGCGTGTTTGAGCCTTCATACCTTCCTTCTGCTGGTTGCCTGCTGGTTGCTCTCCGGTGGTGGTGAATCCACTTTTGGGGATTCCCGGAGAAGCGCTTGAAAATGGAGATGTAGTGATCAGTCAGTGGGCCAGACAATGGATGTGGGTGACGTCATGTGAAGGGGCCGGAATATTCAGCTTGCATTTGACTGGCATGACGCTACATTTAAAGGGTGCGGAAATCTCGTGTCTTCAAACAGCAACTTTAACCTTTAAATACAAGTATTCTCCGAATTCTCTGAATTCTTGTATTTGCTTTCAGGTACAAACAGTGGAATTGTGTGGAACATTAGAAATTTAGAAATTTAGAAGAAAGCAGCTTCATTGAGCTATCAAACTAACTCCTAATAGTCACCACCATCAGATGTTTAATTTGTATAAGGCTTATTGCAGCTGTGGAAAGAAAAGAGGATACCTCTAAGAATGTTTAAAGACTGTCATTTCATAAACATTCTCTGTGTTACAAATCTGTTTGCTAAGCCAGCAGATTGACTAATACTAAAGGGCTTTAGTTCTGGTCACTGAGCAATGTGAAGCATACATGTAATGTTCATTACAGGACTTGATATTTCATCACATATTAAGAGGATTCAAATCTTTTTCATGATGCTACAGAATTGAGTCGGATATGTACATTATACAAGCTAATGGTGTTAAAGGAAGTAGTTGTCACTGGAGAAGGGGAAATGAGCCATGCATTACCTTTCACAGAACACTAAAATACATCAGGCATCTGAGGTATACCCCATATACTATTCACCAAGTACCAATCTCCCACAGACATTTGTGTGCTTGAGTGGTTAGGGTACAGTAAGCTGGCTATGAAAATGAATTTGCCATTTGTGGCACATTTTCAATCTTCTGCAGTCAGTGATCAGGGGTGGAGAATCATTAGACAAGTTTGCAACCAAAGGAGTGGAAATTGAACAATTCCTGGTATGTTGAATCATCAGATGTTACAACTAACTGGGGTTAAACTAGAATTATGGTTTCAAAATGCATGAGGGAGGATAATTTGAGGACAGGTTTAAAGGAAAATGTTGGGGAAAGGGTGTGAAGAACATCCTAATTCTGAGGGAGGTTAAAAAAAACACCTCGTGGTTGCAGAGGAACAAGTGACCAGTGGAAGATTTGATTGAAAGAGTGGTTTCATCAGCCCATCTCAAATAACTACAATGACAGAACATGGTGTCAGATTGAGCCACACCTGAGAATCACTCTGTCAGATTATTCACTCCTCATTGCTTATAATTATTTTTACTGAGGTATAAAATCTCACAATCACCTTTCCATGATTATACAGTGTACTCCCTCTTATTCTAGAAATGTGTTTATATGGAATTCATTATGGACCAGAGTAGGTCAATACCCCTTGACTACCAGTGGTCTCATGCAAACAGCAGTCTACAGAATTTTTGGTATAAGCATGCTCTCTGCTATTAAAATATTTTGGAGATAACTATATTTTGAACTTCCTTTAGACCCTTTGTTCATTTTTATCCTGCCACCAGTGTACTGCAAATGAACATCCAGCGGCATATCCAAAGAGCTGTGGCATCCCACCAGGAGAGGGTAAAGCCTCTGGAGACGATTCTTGGCCCCAACAACACTGCACAAGAGCGAGATGCTGTTAAGAGTCTGATGCTTAACAACCACCTAAATGCCAAAGAAGTAAATGCCAAGGAAGAAGCGGGGGCATCTGCATCTATTGAGAAGCACAATGGGGATAGTTTTGTGGTACCAGCAGACATCAAAAAACAAACTGCAGAGAAATTAAGACCCCAAGCCAATGAGATGCAAGCTAAAATTAGAGCTGAGATATCTATAGCCAATCAAAATCTTGTTAAGGTTGCAACACTAACTTCCAATCAAAAACAAGATAAGAGCATAGAATCACTATCTCATTCAAAGGAAGAAAAAAATAAAGATTTAATGCCAGATCACAAACAAGGGAAGCAATCTGACGCTACATATCTGACACCACCATCTACTACAAAGCAAACCAAGGGACAGTTAAAGGAAACAGATGCATCTGAACAGCATTTGGCGTCTTCTGAGTTTCCTTCAATGAAGTTGTCTGCCAAAGAAGCGTTGGTGACTGTTGCTGAAAATCAAAATGCATCTGCACCTAGAGCTCTAGAAGGCCCACATGCCACTTCTGCAGCAACCCACAAGAGAAGGTTCAAAGTCTCTGACTTCAAATCTGAGCCCCGTTGGGACTTTGATGACCAGTATCTTCTGGAAAACATAACTCCACAGTCAGTAAGTAGATACATGGTCATAAGTGTCCTAAGGATTCAAGTGGTTTATTTATCAGACAGCTGCAGAGTACAAAGTTGTATTGGTACAGTTATTAAAAATCTGGGACAGAGTCAAAAACTTGCCTGTGATATTTGTCCCAATGTTGGTTTTTGTGCACTGAGAACCCTGTGGCACATGGCCTTACTCTCAACCCCGACCACTGCTCAAGTTCAAGATGATGACTCTAAAATGACAAAGTACAATAGACTTGGACAGTGTTCCTAGGGTGAATTGTTCTTATTTGTGCTTCAGCTCCCTCACAACATCCCATGTGATACAGATGGAGAACTTGCCAACCTAGATAATTTTCAAGGGTAGCTATATTTGACTATTGCAGCAAAATAAATGAAGTCCAGATTTTCAAGACTTATGTTGTTAGTCTTTAAGGTGCCGCTGCACTTCTGTTTTATTTTGCTCACTTGAAAAGGTAAAGTCACTCACTAGTTTACTAGATCACAAGAGACCTTTTGTTGTTGTTGTTTTTGATCATAGGGAATTTATTACATGATTTAACAATAGCATTCAAGCACAAGAGATCATTGCTGGAAATATCAAGAGCCAGTGGGGTTCAGCTCTCATTGAGAACACATGACTGTTTGTAAACTAGCATACCAGGGGAAACGCTTGCCTAGAATCATTTCTGCTAATACATTCACTTTTTTTTCTGTCCAGAGGAGCATTCATTTATGAGAACTCCCCTTCCTATCTCAAGCTGCACAGCCCTAAATCTCTGCATGGCTATATGCTACAGAGAATTAATTCAGAAGGGTGTGAGTCAAGGTTTGTTTTGAGTTTGGATTTTTCTGTTTGTTTTTTTGATAAATGCTATCTCAGTCTTTCATCATTGCACAAGAACTGTGCAAACACTGTCTGCTAAGAAATCCTCTTCATTTCCACTAAGTTTTTGCTCTCTTTCTGAGCATATAGTGTATAAATGATTGTATTTCTACAACACAACAATAACAAAGAAGGCTGGGGGAGTGTGGTTTGGGGCATGCCATGCAAAATCATGCATGTGACTAAAAGGAGTCATGGCAATCCTTATTTACATGAGAGATTCTTGTGAATCAGAGGTCTATTTTCCATGTCAATCACATGAAAAGCTGATGGTATACATAGCATTTGGCCATGCAGTGAGTCTGGTGATCTAAATCCCCCATCCATGCACAAACACACATATCACACAGAGACACATGAAACTGTTTTATACTAAAATAGTAGGTAAATCCATTTTGAAAACAGGCTGTCTAAAGGCAGAGGAGGGGGCAGAAGGGCCCTGCAGACCAAGGTGGGCATGCCAGCGAGGCAGCCAGCCAAGCCAGTGCAACAGAGAGAGGCCAGATGCCCCCTCTCCCAATTCTCCTTGCTAGAAGGCCTGGGAGCACAGACCCAGCATGGCGGAACATAGCTGGACAGCTCTTCTCCCTCCAGGAGACCCAGAGGCCAGGGAGCACAGTGCCATGGACCATAACCTGAGAAAGGTCTTTTACTGTCTGAGATTCAGGAGAAGGTAAAACAATATAGAACAAAGTAAGGCAGCATTGTATGTTCTGTTGTTGTTGTTGTTATTGTTGTTGTTAAAATATATCTCCCGACACTCCCGGTGACACTCCCATAGATGGTAACAACATAAAAACCCACAACAATAAAATCCCAATTAAAACCCCAATAAGAAATTACAAAAAATCACAAGGTGGCAATATCACTTGTTCCCCATACCAGTACACCTGCTCCTGGGGCAGCAGAGGTTTGTGTCAAGAAAATCTCCCACCCATATCCTGACAGATGGCATGTCCTAAAGCAGAGGTCCCCAACCTTTCTGAGGCTGGGGACCGGCAGGGCATCGAGCTGCGCCCGCACGGACCACGCCCACGCATCGGGCCACGCCTGCGGGCCGCACCCACACGCCCGCGCGGCCCGGCCCTGAGTCCCTCTCCCCGCCCTCCCGCAGTAAGAAGCTTCCCGGGCCGCAAGCTTGCGGCCTGGGAAGATTTTACTGCGGGGGGGGCGGGGAGAGGGAGCCGCGGCCCGGCACCGGGCCGCGGCCCGCAGGTTGGGGACCACTGTCCTAAAGGAGGGGGGGCACCAGATCTTCCTGCACCAGCCTCAACTATAGACCTGGCCGAAGAGCTCCATCTTACAGGCCAGTGGTCCCCAACCACCGGTCCGGGGACCGGTACCGGTCCGTGGATCAGTCGGTACCGGGCCGTGGCTCCTCCTCATCCTCCCCGGCTGTTGCCTCGGGGGCTGCCCTGCCACTCTGCCACCAGCTCACTTTTGGTGCTCTCCAGCAGCTGCCATGGCTGGGGCTCCCCCTCGGCATGGCACTGCGCAGCTGTTGCTAGCAACACCCCCCAGAGGGTAGCGGGAAGTCAGGGGAGCCAGCGGGAAAGCAAGTGGAGCAGGGGCTCAGGTGGTGGCAGCAGCCCTCGGCAAAAGACTACCCCCCCCGGGCCTCAGTAAAATTGTCAAGCGTTGACTGGTCCCCGGTGATAAAAAGGTTGGGGACCACTGTTACAGGCTACACAGAAATTGACAGCTCCCGCAGGGCCCACAGTTCTTCTAGGAGCTCATTCCACCAGACAGGGGCCAGGACTGAAAAGGCCCTGGTCCTGGTCGAGGCCTGGAGAACTTCCCTGGGGCCAGGAATGACCAGCAAGTTAGAACCCACAGAGTGCAAGGCCCTGTGGGGGTCATAGGGTGACAGGAGGTCCCTCAGATATGTGGGTCCCAGACTGTGAAAAGCCTTAAAGGTCAAAACCAAAACCTTGAACTGGATCCAGGCTGCAACCGGCAACCAATGAAGCTGCCTCAACACAGGCTGAATGTGAGCCCTCCACAATGTTGCAGTGAGGACTCTAGCAGCTGCATTTTGAACCAGCTGCAATTTCCAGGTCAGGGACAAGGGCAGGCCCGTGTAGAGCGAGTTAGAGAACTCTAGTCTGGAGATGACTGTCGCATGGATCACCATAGCTAGGTGCTCAGAGGACAGGTAGGGTACTAGTAGCCTTGCCTGCCAAAGATGAAAGAATGCCTGGTGGGCTACTTTTCTGACTTGTGCCTCCGTAGTCAGTGAGGCATCCAAGGCCACTCCTAAATTCCTGTCCTGAGGCGCGGTAATCAGTTGCATCCCGGCCAGGACAGAATGTTTGATACACCATCAGATACGCACTGAGTTTCAGCCAGATTAAGAATCCTCTGTGAGAGAGGAAACTATCAGTTGCACAAATCTGCTGTGTCCAGTAGTCACCTCCCAACTTTATTTCCTTTTCTTTGTATTTCAAGAACTGTCCAAATTCGCTGCGGGTCAAGGCTGCCAAGTCTGACTGGCTGCAGGGCATTTTTCTGCCTAACATCACACTCTTTATGGACAGGAGTCACTTCAGTGACAGTGAATGGGAGCGTATGGAGCATTTCCCAACACCTTTTGGGTTCATGGAGCTAAATTACTCATGTGAGTAACTCAACCAGGGGAGGCACAGAAGGGGCTAATAAGGGGGCTTCTTCCCATGGAGCCAAAAATTCTGACTCCTACACTGAGCAAGCTGTATGCCCTTGTAAGTGTCTCATAACTCAGAACCTACACCTTGGTCCCCTCCCATCTGATGAAGCAAGGAACTGTTGCCTGTTTTTCCGAGCTGTGGGGAACTTAACAAGTCAAAGCTAAGAAGAAATGTAAGCTTGCCTAGCTGCTAACATAAGCACTCAGAGTGTGGTGGACCCAGGAGCTCCTGGTATCCCAGGCACAGGGTGGCTATATTCGCTTCCAGGAGAAGTGAGTACAAGGAACAATTCCCTGAAACTCCCAAAGCCTGCAGCCAGGAGCTCTCAAGGGTGATGATGGAGTAATGGAGATGAAGCATGCACACAGAATAAAAGAACATTTCTTAGCTAGAAAAAAGGACTTTCTGGGGAAAGCGATTTCTTGCAGTAAGTTTGGCATTTGCTTAAAACAAATTATAAGCAATGAGTTAAGTCTCTCTCTGGCCTTGTAGTCCAAGCCAAACATAAATGAGGAAGAGCCACATGCTCTAGTGAATCTAGTGTCCCATTTCCCCTCCCCCCAACAGTAAACTTCATGGACTCCAGTTCATTTCCTTAATTCTGTTATACTCTTCTCGCAGTTCAGAGTATGGCTGGATGCACACATCACTGGATATTACACCATCATAATCATATACTTTCTGTGAAGGGAAGTGAATGATGCCTAGAGACCAACTATTGTGTAATATACTCAATAGCATGCACGCCTGCTAACCTTTGATGCTGAATTTTTGGCCATCCCCAGACAAGGGAAGGAGTTGCTTATGTCAGGTGTCATTTTCCTTCTGGTTGGTAGGTTTGGGTGCTGCCTGCACATGAAGCACAATGAAGTGAGATTGAGGGAGAAGATTCCTGTGGTGGCAGAATAGATTGCATAAATCAAAAAGTTAAGAAAACAACTCATTAATATATACAATCTACAAAGAATGACTAATGTGTTTGTCTTTTCCAGTGGTAAAAGAAGTCATAACAATGCTTCCTCCTAAACCCTATCACCAAATTCTCAGGGCAAATAGCAGCCAGGCTTCCGGGTGTATCACCTGTGCTGTAGTAGGAAATGGAGGAATACTGAACAACTCCAGAATGGGCCAGGTGATTGATTCCCACGATTATGTCTTCCGGTAAGAGGACCCTGCTGCTTCTTATTTTATTATCCCCTCATGCATTGCCTGCCATCACCAATGCTTCTGGAGCAGGGAGCTCCATTTGAAACATACACCTCATTCAGAGTTTAGACTTTTCATATATTGGTTCTGTTATATTGTGGAAAGCAATGTCTATGGGCAACTAGGAATTTGGTAGGAGGCTGAAGTTGGTTCCCAGTTCTGTACCCATTCCTTATTCATGAATCCATCCAAAAGCATTCAGGAGAGATTAAAAGCTCTGTACCCCAAAATAATGTTTGGACCGCCATACATCATCAACCCACACAAGCAGGGGCCTTCAGCCTCCTGAATTTTGTGGTGTTTCTTTGTTAAACTACATTCCTCTTCAGAGGCCATCCCCAAGCAGGGGAAGGAGTTGTTTTTTCAAGTTTCACTTTCCTGCTTTTTGGTAGGTTTTGGGATTCTCTGTGCATGCAGTACAATGAAGTAAAATTGAGAGAGAAGATTCCTGTGACAGTAGAATAGACTGCATAAATCAAAAGATTGAGAAAACAACTTAACGACATATGATGTGGCAGACAAATAATGACCAATTTCAATTGTCTGCACAAAGGACTACACATGTAAATTAATATAATAAAAAGTCAAGAACAAAATGTAAATATCCATATTCAGTAAGATAAAACAAAATGCCAGGTGCATTTGTGCAAGCAGTCTTCATCAGTGGCTTACTCTAGAAACATAATTAGTACAGTCACTAGTGTCCTGTTATAAAAATTCATAACATATTCCAGGTATCTGTACCATAAATAAAGCTGGACAGGGATGTTGGGAGGAGTTGGGACTTATCGTGTACCTGATTTGCCATCTGTCCAATGAACAACCAATCAGGTAGGCTATCGACCCCTGTCTACCCAACGAATGGCCAATCAGGTAGGCTGTCTTACCCCTGGATGCATCCCCCTCCACTGCCAGCCCTCTCTAGTCAACTGGCTGCAAGAGGTAAGGCAGACAGCAAACATGACCTGGGATGAGGGGGGAAGGCCTGGGACCACAGCCAGCACTGGGGCCTGGGAGGAAAGGGAGGTGAGCCCTGACCTTGCTAGTGCATGGGGGCACAGAGAAGGTCTTGGCCTCCACCAGTGCTCTGCCCCCACCCCAAAAAGGCCCACTGTGGCATCTCCAGGCCTTGGCAGGCCTACCCAGGGTGGGGGGAGGGAGGAACTGAGCCCCTACCAGTGCTCCCTCTCACCCTGAGAAAGCCCACTGCAGCCACTCCAGGCCTTGGCAGGCCTGGGCAGGGCAGGGGGAGAGAAGGCTAGTGCCCACTGTATTTTACATTTTTTCTAGTGTATATATAATTGTGTGTTACATACATACATACATACATACATAGTAGCAAAAAAGCCTGTTGTAGTAAAAATACAGCAGACTCTAGCATGCCCCCCCCCCATGCAGGGAGAAGAGGATGCAGGTGGCTGTGTCCTGGGAAGCCACCCCCCTCTCCCCAGTGGCTCCCAGCCCAACAGGAGCCGGCAGGGGGGAGCTTTCCTTTCCCCTTGGGTCGAGAAGTCCTCACGGTGTGCGGACAGGCCACACTCAGTCTCCACCTACCCACCCCTTACGTTGTTATTTTAAGAGCAAAACGCTGTTAAAGATAAAAGTTTTGGCAAAGAAGCCATACAAAATAAATCTTAAAAGCTTTGTTTTATTAACATATAATAAGAAACAACAGCTTTGTAGTGGAGCATCTGCTAAGCGATGCCTGAAGGTTTTCCAAGTATGGAAAACTTATGGGTCATTCTAGAATGCTCCTAGTTAATCTTTGAGTCCCTATACCAGAATTTGGCTTTTCCAGGTAGCAAATAATCCCTTATGCCTTTTGGAACTCTGTCTTGGAAGCAGGATATTGTAACCACTGTACAGACATATTTATCAAGCCCAGAGATAGAATCAATAAACCCAGGTGCTGAAAGGACTCCTGAACATTCAAAGGTTGCAATCCAATGCTCAGTTACCTGGAATCAAACCCTATTTAATTCAGTCAGACTTGTTTCTGAGTATATAATAGCCATAGGATCCAGCTATAAGAATTGTACAAAAGGCATAATTTCCCCTGAATAAAACTTGCCTTACACCCTTATAGGGCGATGATGGAGAAGACTTAACCCAAGGAAATTCTGCACTTTGTGCCACTCATGCCCATTTTTGTCCCCTGCAGACGCTTTGTGAGGTTCACATATGACCTGAGACTTCTAATACAGGGCTGTTCTGTTTGGACTGATTGAGTGCAGGGACTATTGCTCTCCTAATAAGGTATGGAAGATGTCCAGATGATAGGTGCCTCCAGGAGCACGGATTTATGGTGAAGCACGAGAAAAGCTATCTGGTTCCATCTCAGAGAGTCCTCCACCTGGGAGTTTTCATAGATATTTTGGACAAAGTTTTTCTGCCTTCCTAAGGGAACAGAAGATCAGGTATGTCGTCTAGTTACAGTTGCAGGCCCCTTCAGATGTGATGTCTCTGGCCAGCCTTCTGGGGATGTTGGTGTTTTGTCCGGAGGTGGTTGGATGGGTATGTTTCCATCCTCAGCCCCTGTTGAATTTTCTGAGTCCCTATCAGAGCACCATGGCCAGGTGGTCATCAAAGAGTGTCAGTCTTCCTTTGTTCCAGAAGCAGAATCTTCTGTGGTAGTTGGAGCCCAATCAATTTTCAGAAGGGCTGCCACTTCAAGATTGGACAAGGGTGATCCTTACAGCACCCTAAACTTCAAATGGCTCCTGTATGCCTTCCCTCCAGTAAGTACTTCCAAGGACAGACAGAAGCGGTCTTGGTGGTCTATATTCAGCCACAGAGGGCATGTTTTCAGAACCTAAAAAGGTTGTCTGTAATCAAGCCTTGGCAGATTCCAGTCAGGCAGGATCTTTTGTCACAGGGGCTGTTCCTGCATCCAAACCCAAGCCTCCTAAGACTCATTATTTGGAGGTTGAGCAGGGTCAGCACAAGGAGCTGGGTTACTATGAGAGTGATAGCTGCATCAAGGATGGCTTCCACAAAGAGAGTGTATAACAATATCTGGCAGGTGTTTTATACCTGGTGTGGTGGTAAGGGAGTAGACCTGCTTTTTTGTTAAGGTGATAGAGGTTTTAGCCTTTTTGCAGGAAGGTCTAGATAAAGGCTTCAGTAACAGCACCCTTCGGAAACAGGTTGCAGTTATCTCGGTGGTGAGGGGGCTAAAGAAGGGTAAACCTTTTCCCTCTCACCTTTATATTAAAAGGTTCCTTAGGGAAACCTTACTGGTGAACCCTCTGCAGGTGCATCACTTTCTGACCTGGAACCTAAATACAGTATTGAAAGCCTTAGTGAAGGGAGCCTATGGTCATGTGTCCATTGAAAGAGCTTACCTTTAAGACCCTATTTTTGGTTTGTGTTACTGCAGCAAGGAGGGTGTCTGGGATTCATGCACTCCTGGCAGGTAAGGAATTATGTGTTTCATGATGATAGGATGGTCTTGAGGCCAGATCCAGTCTTTATCCCTATGGTGAATTCAGCGTTTCATAGGGAGGCATTGATATTTCCCTCATTTTATCCTACGCCCAGCAGCCCTCAGGAAAAGGAATTGCACCACTTAGATGTTAGGAGGGTGTCTGTTTTTACTTGAACAGGACAGACTTTCTGCAAGACTGACTGTAGAAGTTTCCCTTGGTAGGAAGGTTTCCACCCTAAACATCAGTAGGTGAATTGGGGGTTGTATCTTTTTTTGGCCTAAAGGGCAATGGGGATGGATCCCTCTGCAGGGGTGAAGGAACACTCCTTAAGAGGGGCAGCTACTTCAGTAGCTTATAGAGCTTTCCTGTCCCTGAAAAAGGTTTACAGAGCTGCCATCTGGAGATCAGTGCATTCATTTACCAGGCGCTATAGGATTGATAAGGTTGCCTCTGCTGAAGCTGAGTTCAGTAGGAGGGTTCTGCAGCAGGCTATATTGACTTAGAGGCCAGTCTTCCCCCCCAGGGACTCACTGCTTTGGTATGTCCCAAGAGACAGGACTGCCCCACTGAGAATCACTGGAGAAGATTTGTTCATTTACTATGAATGATGGTCAAAAAGTGGTGCAGTCCATATTTCCCATCCTGGCTCTAATTTTGGGGTACTCTGGGGGGCTTCTGGGGGAAGTTAATCATAGAACAGGGCCTGATTAAACTTTACCCCATGGTTGCAGTTAGTTTTCAGAAATGTTGAGTTGGATGGTTTTGTGGTTTTACCATCATTAGGAAATCATGCCGGAGTTTGGCCAAGTGTGAGAGTTTTGGCTTTGGCTAGGGGTAGAGGTTTCTTCTCCAATGTGACTGCTTTTGGACTGGACTGGGGCAGCTGAGAGAGAACCTCCCCTAGTGAGGTTTGCGACCTTGCCTACGAGGGGGAGAAGATTTGCGACAAGATTTGTGACCTTGCCTAAGAGGGGGAGAAGCTGAGGCCCATTCCGCACACATAGGATAATGCACTTTCAATGTGCTTTGGCAGCTGGATTTTCCTGTGCTGAACAGGAAAATCTACTTCGAAAATGCATTGAAAGTACATTAGATGTTCTTCTCATCTAACCTGTAATGAATTCTCTTTGGCTTTACATTATTTCTGAAAATGTAGAGAAAGGTTGAATTTCTGCATCTCTTTTAATTCAGTAGCTGGTTTTACAAAATCCAAATATAGTATTCTAAGCTTTAATTAAATTTGAGGATCCCTGAATTATTTTGGCCACATTTCATTTGAAATGAATTCCTGCAGTTTATTTATTTATTATTTGATGATTTATATGCTGCTGCTTTTCACATAGACTGGTGGCAGTTGACATAATAAAAATCAGTAAAACACAATAAAACCCCATAACATCCTATCACAACAACCAGCGGAAAGCTATAAAAATAGCCCCTTCCCCTCCCTCCCTTTTCAGCCAGGGGCCAAGTTATCTCCCATTGGGAGTGAGATGCCATACAGATTTTGCTTCAGAAGGTTGGTATCAAATTCTGGTTATAAATTCACTCAGGTATATCTGGAGTATTCATGGAATTCCAAATTCCAGCAAACATCCATTATACGTGAACTATCTTTTATATAGAATCGTAGAGTTGGAAGGGACCATGTAGGCCATCTAATCCAACCCCCCGCTCAATGCAGGATCACACTCATATGTAGGATGACTGTGGTCTTTACGGGGATATCTGTTTTCTCTATGTTAGAACAATAAAACATCCTGCAAGTCTTCCTCCAATAAAGCACCCTATAGATCTTATTTTTCCATAGAAAACCTGAGTCACTTATGTTGCACCAACTATTAAAGTTCCTCAACCTGAAATCCAGCCATGCAGGCTTGCATGGCTAACTTTACCATTCCATATGGTCTCTTGGTCCAGGGTGAGTGGGGCCGTGATCAAGGGTTATGAGAGAGATGTTGGAACAAGAACCTCCTTCTATGGATTCACAGCCTATTCCTTAGTGGCTTCCCTTACGCTACTGGAGAACCATGGATTCAAGAAAATTCCCGTGGGAACGGTAAGACAGATGCATAACATTTGTCCTCTGCTATCTTCTTAGGGCTGCAGAGGGGTTATTCTATAATTTAGCTGCCATAGGGCAGATCTACATCCCAGTTCTGACCTACAACATTCTACAAAGTAGAAGCTTTGGGCCTTTAGTCATCTTTCTGGTATAGTTGCCAGGAATCTTAGCTATTCAGTTGTTTGAAAAATTAGGGACACTATGGTATGTTTCTTTTAAAAATGCTGTTTATTTAATAGTAATAAGCTCAAGTCAATTTTACTAATGAATTTCATATTATGAATTATAGCATACTAAAGTATACACATGGGCAGATTCCATCTTGGAATTTAAAGTTCTAGTACGGTAAAAGATAGGGCATCTTTTATAGAATTTATACATTTCCATATATGACATTTTTGGGGTTTTGTTTGTTTGTTTGTTTTGACTGGCATGCAGTATGCCTAGTCCTTCCCAATAGTTAAATACATTCTGATTGTTCTTCTGTTCCTTCTACCCCCATCAACATTTGATGTGTTTCCTAGGAGATCAAGTACCTTCATTTCCTGGAAGGAGAAAGAGATTATGAATGGCTGAAAGCTGTTCTGCTGAACCAAGATGTCAGGAAAGGATTTTTGGACTACTATGGGTGAGACAGCTGTGTGGTCAAGGCCCTGTTCACAACACTCTTCCTGAAAAGTTGTTGCAGTTTTAGCTTCCCTTTATGGAATGCTCTGTGGCTGTGGTTTTTAGCTATTAATCCTCACCCTTTATTCATTAAAATCTGTGCATGCCCCTTTCCCTCATCATTCAGAATAATTGAAGTCAGCTAACAAAGAAGCCTGGCCCACAGGTAACAGGCAAATGCATTTTAAAATAGTTCTGGATATGGGAGGTGGAATTACCTGTCATGAACACAAAGAGGAGTGATTACAAGTATTGGACTAGGATCTGGGAGACCAGGTTCAAATCTGCCATGGGAGCTCACTGGGTGACTCACCAGTCACTCTCTCTCAGCCACACCTATGCCACAGTGTTGCTGCGAGGGTAGAGTGGCAGAGGGAAGAATGTTGCAAGCTGCTTTGGGTCACCATAGGGATAAAAGCAGAATATAAATATCTAAATAATAATAAATATTTTTGCTTCCTTTCCTAGGAAAAAGCCAAGGGACATGTTTGATGATTTCAGCCTGGATAAATACTTTGTGATCCATCCAGATTTTCTCAGATACACCAAAAACAGGTAGATCACAAACAAAGTTAACTTCAATAATAAAGGCACTTTTGTTGTTGCAGTGTCCAAAATAAGTGTGATTGCCAGGCTCAATGCATGGGCATGCTCTTGGGCTTTAATAGCTGCAGCAATGTTGGGCAGCCACAGCGTCTCTATCCATAATGCCACAGTGGTAGGAGTAGTTGTGCTGACTGAAACTCTTGCTTCTACAGATGTTTTAAAAGTTCCACAGTTTAGCAGTAGTAGCTGATGAATTTGAGGAGAAGGGTCACTGTTTAAATGAAAGCCATGCTGGTGATTCTAGCCAGCCCCATAAAGTGCTTTCTCTTCTGGGTTATAACTGCCAAAGGAGAAGAAATGTATTTTTTTATTTAAAACTTTTCAATGTTGCCTTTCCACCCAAACAGGGTCCCCAAGACAGTGAACATCCAGATATTAAGACTTGCATTTTAAACGCATACGTAAAATATTTAAAAATACAATAAGAACATATATACGTACAAACACGATGCAATCAGTGTTGACTGAGGGTGAGGCCAAGCGGAACAAAGATATCTTCGCCTGCTGGCAGAAGACAATGGCAGAGGGAGACAGATAAATCTCCCTTGGGAGGGAGTTTTATTTATTTAATTTATTTAAAACATTTTTATGCTGCCTTTCTACCCAAACAGGGTCCCCAAGGTGGTGCACATGAAAGCTTTAAAACATTGGAAGATTAAAACAATAATGAAATTGTAAAATAATTCAATAAAAACTCAAACAATACTAGAATCAGGGAGAAGGGCCAATAATGGTTACTGTGGGTAAGCCAAACAAAACAAAACAAAATTATCTGTCCACTGGCAGAAGACACCAAAAGAAGGAGACAGACCCATAGCTCCCTGGGAAAGGAGTACCAAAGTTTTGAGGCCCAAGCCAAGAAAGTCTTTCTCAGGTAGCTACACGTCTAGCAGACCGAGAGAGAACATCGATTCCTCCAGATTGAAGGTGTACAATAAAAGTATGTTGAAACCAATGAGTTCATTTTATGAGAAAAATCTTCAAAAGTTTTTCATGCAGTTATGTTTGGTCTGCCAGGAGTTTGCCAAAACGAGGTGCTGAGTATAAGCCCTGTTTTCAACGTGAATGCCTTCCACAGTGGCTATTCCCTAATGATTGATGACATATCATTATTATGCATTCATATATTACATAAGTCACAAAGTTTAATATAACCACCTAGGTATACCCCTGTTACATAGACATGTAAATTCTTGCGTGTTCCAATACAAATTGAATCTAAAGTAAATGTAAATATTAATAATCATATGTGTTACAAATCCTTATCCATGGTTCCTCTATATATTTGTGAAACAGCCTTGGGGGTGGAATGTGTCCGGCTGTCCAGGTTGGAATAGGGCCAATCAAGGTGCAGCCAGCAGCACTGGCTGCACCCTGATTGGCCCAGCCCCTACAGCTCCTGCCTCCCTCCTTCAGCCATGCCAGAGACAGAGAAAGACACACAGAGCCTTGACAGACTGAACACGAGCACTCATTCCCTCCTGCTGCGAGGGAGGCAGAGGAGACACAGAGGGAGCTGCCCCAAGCTGCTGACCAGCTCTGCTTCCCTCCTAAGAAGGGGCCCTAATTACCTGCTATTGCTCCTGCTGCCACAGAGAGAGAGACGCAGAGAACTGCCCCTGCTGCGATGGAGGGAGAGAGACAGAGATGGAGAGAGCTGACCCAAACTGCAAACCAGCCCTGCTTCTCTCCTAAGAACAAGCCCTAATTACCTGCTCTGCCTCCTGCTGCGAGGCACACGGAGAGACGCAGCGAGAGGGAGAGAGACACACACACACACACACGCAGATTTGTCCCCTGGGTCCTAGCGTCCATTGCATTCCTGATTGCAATGGGCTTTCTGGTTAGTAATTATATAAATGCCAAATAAATATATGACCTACCCTACCATTAAATATCACCTGGGCTCACAGTGGAGAATCGAAACATCTCTGATATAGGCTCTCAGCCCATTGATCCTGACTGACTATTTCATACACAGCTTGTAATGAGCAGCTGCTGCCGATTGTATTCAAATTTGTGACTCAAGTAATGTATGAATGCATAATAATGGTATGTCATCAATAGTTAGTGAATAGCCATTGTGGAAGACATTCACGCTGAAAACAGGGCTTGTACCCGGGACCTCATTTTGGCAAACTCCTGGCAGATTTTTGAAGATTTTTCTCATGAAATGCTCAGGAACTCCCTGGTTCCAATGGACTTTTATTGTGCAGCCTATTTTTGATTCTTCTGTTACATATCTAGCAGACAGCAGGGGTAGCTGAGTCAGGACCACCAAGGATGACCAGAGTGTCTTGTCAGATTCATCCCAAGTATAGCCATCTCCCTTATCTTTTCATTATCCATTGCCCTTCAGCAAACCCAGGAACTACCTGGGCATTTAGACTTTTTAAAAAATTATTATTATTATTTTATTTATATCCTGCCTCCCCCCGAAGGCTTGAGGCAGCTCACATAAAATCCCATCCCCTAAAATCCATAACAATAACATAAAATTACAGTGAATAACAACCAATTAGCCAACAATAAACAACAATAGATGGCATAGTACTAATCATCGAATCTCCGCAGCCTCAGCTACAGGGAGGTGGAGGGAGCTGGCACTCACTACCACTGGCTTTTGTGAGGGGGGCCCTGATCCTCCTCACCACCCGGCCTCACCGTAGGCCTGGCGGAAGAGCTCTGTTTTACAGGCCCTGCGGAATGCTGGTAATTCCCGCAGGGCCCTCAGCTCTTCCGGGAGCTAATTCCACCAGGTTGGGGCCAGGACCGAAAAGGCCCTGGCCCTGTTGGAGACCAGGCGGGCTTCCTTGGGGCTGGGGATAACCAGTAAATTGGCCCCCGCCAAGCATAAAGCCCTGTGGGGGATATAGGGCGAAAGGCAGTCCCTTATATATGCTGGGCCCAGACCACAGATGGGCTTGAAGGTCAAAACCAAAACCTTGAACCTGATCCAGAATATAACCGGTAACCAATCCTTGAGAGAGGATACCTAGGTGTCATCATGACAATTGCTTGGGTCATTTCCCCATTTCACAGGTCAACCAGGGCATCAGCAGGAGTGCTGACCATATCTACAGGGAAATCCCCTAATGTCCTCTGAAAACCTATTGGATCTAACATGCTACAAGGACAGATCTCTTTAACTGATTCCCCCACCCCTATGGTGTCCCTGGAAGTCTAAACCTCAACAAGTAGTGATCTGTCCATGACAAGGGAACTGTCTTCAATCCCTACCACCTTCAGATCACCTTCTTCCTGCAGAGAGCAACTCACTAGATCAGGGCTTTTAAGGTCACTACTAACACCCTGAGTTGGACCCAGAAACAAATTGGGAGCCAGCATAGATTAATTAATTACTTCATTCATTCTTAAATTTATATCCCGCCACTCCCTTGTAGTGGGTAACAGTATTAAATTAAACAATATTAATTAGATGAAAAGGGAGAGGCTGCAGCTCAGTGGCAGAGCATCTGCTTGTCAAGCGGAAGGTCCCAGGTTCAGTCCCTGAGATCAGGTAGGATTCAGGTAGTAGGTGATGTGAAAGACTTCCATCTGAGAGCCTGGAGAGTTGCTGCCTGTCTGAGTAGACAATACTGACCTTGATGGACCAAGATTCTGATTCAGTGTGTTCATGTGAACATTGATATGGTCTTTGTGACTTACTTCAGTCAACATTCTAGCCGCAACATCCTGTAGTTGATAAATTTTAAAAGAAGCCCTCCCAAATGTCTTGATGAGGACCAATTAAATGTACTATAAAATATTAAAATGTGTAATATATTTTTCTGCAAACATGGTGTTTCCCACAGGTTTGCAGATGTCTATAACCTAGCCATGGGTAGCCCTACTGTGCACGTGCTTTGATCTGCACCTGGGGCTTCTATAGTTATTAAATATAAGAACACGAGAATCAATTCCATATGGCAAGTGTACTTAATCCATTCTTTAAAAGTCTAACTGTTCCTTCCCCCCAAATTCTGGGAATCTGGGAGCCTACCAGCTCTTGACTGAACACTTGCCTATATAAAGTTATTAGCATTTATCCCTCAGTGAATGAGATGATTGGCTGAGTTAAGAGATGCCTTGAAGGAGATAGTTTTAGCCAGTTATACCAACTATTATTTTTCTGCATACCTGAAAGATTTCCTAACCTTGTCTGTCAATGGCTCCATCTTGCTGGTCAATCAACATTATTTTAGGGAATAATGATACCGCGGGTAGTTTGCAGTATGTGTAAACCACATTGCCTACATTCTGTGAAATGGATGTGCACCATTTCTTACCACATGAACAGTGTATCTCACATACATATGACAAGAGTGCCACCTGATACCTTATGCACCATTGCAGGTTTCTGAAATCCAAAACTCTGGACAAACCCTACTGGAAGCTCTATAGACCCACAACAGGTGCATTCCTTTTATTAACTGCACTTCATCTCTGTGACCAGGTAAGGACTTGGGGATGCTACAGAGAACATAAAGGAACTTTTCTCAGTCACAATGAAGGAACAAATAAATAATCCAAAGTTGAAGTAACCTTTCAGTCTCCTGTGCTTCAAAATGCGTGTTTGGCTTCCATCTTAGTCTGGCTGCAACATTTGGGCTTCCTACATGGGAAATTTATGCCCTTTCCCCATTTCTCTCACTGATTTGGAATAGCGCCGCCATCTTCCAGTTCTCTGGTTTCCCCAGTTTGCTAAGTCAACTCTTTTGTGACCCAGATCCCATCATTTATAAGCTCCCCTTTAGAAATTCACCCCCCCCCCCATTTTCTGCAGCCAACACATTTTCCTCTGTAACTATTTAATACTTTTTTTTTTTTTGCCTTCCCCAGGTAAGCGCTTATGGGTACATCACAGATGGTTACCAGAAGTTTTCAGACCATTATTACGACAAGGAATGGAAACGTTTAATCTTTTATCTCAACCATGACTTTGATCTGGAACGTGGGTTGTGGAAAAAACTTCATGATGCAAACATCATGACGCTCTACCAGCGATCCTGACCGAGAAGGAAGCATAGAGCCAAAAGCAGCCTTTGTGGGGGTTTCTCCCCAGTATAAACTCAGAGGGTACAGATTTATGTGTCTGTGTGTGGAAGCAGGGATGTTATCCAGAGCGAAACTGTTATTTTTATTATTTATATCTGTAGAGTAGCTCTTTGACATTAAAGGTTTTGAATCGAAGTGTTTCGCTGTTGCAGCAAGAACGGTAGCCATACACACACAAACACACAAGTGCAAGCTAGCAAAGATTCTATTGCTAGAAAGAACATGGGTAGGCTAGTTGGGTCCCAAGAATCCATTTGGATTGTAATCCAAAATATCATTTTATCCACCTAACATGACTAGTAGTTTCTTTCCAAAGTCTCAGGCAAAGGTCCTTCACATTGCTGCTACCTGGCATTCTTCTGTTTGAATTTGGAACTGAATGGGTGCAAAGCTTTTGTGCTACCTCAGAGGTGTAGCCTCATTTCCATTCTTTGTTTCAACTGACTGAAATACTAAGATCTTGCACGGATTATCTGTTGGCACCCTGTCTGCTTAGTTATGATTTGTTCAACCAAAGGTAGAGAATTATTAGTGCAACACATCTATTCATCTTTAGCAGGACCAACCTGGGCATGGAGGCATTCAGGGTGATTAAAGCTTTGAAATGCTCTTGTGTACAGTGCTGATCTGGTGGGAACAAAGAGGTCATAATGTGTGAATGGTATTGGTGGCATCTTGTTTTCTATTTGGGATCTTCTTGGCAGTTG
Source organism: Paroedura picta (assembly GCF_049243985.1). Classification (NCBI taxonomy): domain Eukaryota; kingdom Metazoa; phylum Chordata; class Lepidosauria; order Squamata; family Gekkonidae; genus Paroedura; species Paroedura picta. Next base: position 128,484,192 of record NC_135371.1, read on the forward strand.
CAAGGTTATGATATTGTGGTTGATTCCTGGCTTCCTGCTCCTCTTGTTCTTTAGGATGTGAGTTTTTCCAGCAAGGATTTAGCTTCAAAAGTGCAATGTCTATCTCTCTTGGCATCTGGCTCATGCTTTATAGAGGATGGTTTGGATATATTCTTAGGAGTCTCATCTTTGACTGCTGCCACCCTAAGTTATGAACTTTTCATTTTACTTGCATTGACTGTTATTTATTTACTTCTATGGACTTGCGGGAGAGGTGTTACTAGGATTGCATTGTAAATCAGTCAGTTCAGAATCAGAGCAGATTTGCTACTTCCTAACTTCTGTTACTGACTAAATCTTACATTACCAGGCAATTTTAGCTGCCAAGTTACATTACTACTCAAGAAAGCTAGTAGAAAAGACTTAAACATTCTTTCCCAGCTGAATGATTCCCAAAGGTGTATAGCATCTTTGACCTAGACAATCTGCATTTTTTAAAATGTCAATTAATGTATGTGCCTATTTGTGATAGAGCAAGGAGGAACTGTCTTCAGATTTGAATGAGCTCTAGCAGCTGTCTAGGAGAAGTGGTCATATTCCATGACCAGCTGAGCTAAATATGCCTTGCAGCTGGGTAGATTTCTTTGAGTTCCAATAGTCAGAGCACTGTCAGAAGCTGGTGTCAGCACTACCTGGGGAATCTGAGCCAAACATTTTGATGAGGAAATGTCTGCTTTATCCCACATGACTTCCCGGCCACTGTGAAAAGAAGAAACTTCATCTCACTTTCAACAATTGTGCACCTTGTCCTTTTGTGTATCAATGGTTCACCAAATGCCCAACTTATGCCTGCTGTTTACTGCATACAGAAATGAATAAATATGTTGTGAAGGCCATCAAATAATCATGAAGTAAATAAAAAAATCATACTTTTAAATTTCAGTCTCAGTCCATGCAATTTTGTCTGAACCTAAGTAGCTTCCAGAGAAAGAACAGAAGAGTCTCACAGGCCTTGTGGATCTAGAAAGGTATGTTAGATGCTAGCCCTCTACGAAAGCAGAATTCTTGGTCAGCACTAAAAATTCAGCCAGCCAACCAGCTTGCCTGCAAGGACTGAGAAGTATTGAACCATTTCAGAATCTCTTGGGACCTGGTTGCCTCCCTCCCACTCCAATTGAGACTTCAAGCTGACAAGAAGCCCTACATAAAATCCTTTTATGTTGTGTCAGTTCCACTCTCATTCCCTACCTTGACTAACCTTATCTCCTCTCATCTTTAGATCCCACGTCCCTTTACTTGCTTCCACCCCTGATTCAGCACAGCTTCTGCAGATGTGTTTACTTCGCCCTAGAACTTGCCTTAGCTCTCCATGCACACTTGATCCTCAGCTCACTGCTGCCAGGCAAGTTCCTGACAATTTTGATTCTAGATACTGTTTACTAACACAGGGCCCTCCAGACTGCAGAAACACCCAGAGAGAAAAGCTAGTCCATGCTGAAATATCCAGGCCCAAAAGTACTAAAATCAAAGATAAGGAATGGGACATAGAAGTTTGTTTTTAATCAGGATGTTTGAAATCTCTGTTTACCATATTTTTAAAAATCTGTTCCCACCATAAAGTTAATTATGTAGAAAAGGCACAAATTGCACATTGTAGATGAAGCAAGCCTAATCATTCCAGATACGGGCTGTCCCTTTGTTGAGTGCCTGCAGTACAAGAATGGGAATAACAACAAGCCTCACAGCATTCACCTCAGTTGTGTTTCTGCCCCCTTTTCTCTCGTCTCAGTCTGTACCACTGTAACTTTGCTATACTTGCTTAATTTTTTAATTTATACCAGAGAAGAGCAAAGCTCATTTTTTAGTCTTTTGTCATTTTCACCTCATATTTGAGGGGAATAGGCTGCACGAACATTACATTTGCCATGTCTCCAATATAGCCATTTCTCTCATAAGACATTTTCCCATCTCTTCAGTTCAATCCCTGCTTTGTAGGAGAAGGTCCCCAGGCCTTGAGCTCTCAGTAGGGTAGCAAGGAATCATTGTTTCTCCCTCTCTGGAATCCAGGCCATGCCACATTACTCCAGGTTGCTAGGTGACCATCTCCATACTTGTATTCTTCAAAGCTGAATAGGACCTTTTCAGTTCCCAAGAACTTTTTGAAGTTTTTCTCCTCAAAGGCCCATTCTCCCTTGTTATTCTCACCCTCCTCTGCGACAACATGAAGTGATGGAAAATCCTCTCCAGCAGCAAAGCTGGCTATGAATTCACGAAAACCGAGTGCAAAGCTACATGGACAAGATATTAATTTCTAGTCTGTATATAGCCAAGAACCCATTCCAGCTTCATAGGTTGATTTGGGTGTGTGTGTGTGTAGAGGGGAGTGGAACACAGCTCTCTGTCCCCATCCCACACAGCCCTTTCCTCCAGGGGAAGTGATCTCTGCAGTCTGGAGAGGAGCTTTCATTCTGTGGGTTCTCCAGGTTCCACCTGGAGGATGGCACCCCTGACCAGTGGCAGGGATGCTAGCCTCCAGCTTGGACCTGGAGATCCCACTTCTGGGGATTCTCAAAGCCTGAAGGATATTTCAGAGTTTTCTTAATGGTAAAAATGTTGAGAAAATCTGACATAAAGGCAGTAATTGAGAAACCCTCTGTGAGTTCTTTGCCAACCAATATTTTCATGTTTTATTGTAGCATACAACCATTTTTGATTTACTCTGATATTGAACTGTATTGAAGAATGTACTGAATGAAAGGTTTTCAGTTCTTTGAGCAAATTTTGCTATCAATTAAATATTTTCATTAAAGGAAGAAACTGTGACAAGTTTATAATTATTTGATGCTTATTGTTATTAGCAATTACTGCCACCCAGCATTTCTCTTTGTTCCCCACCTGCAGATAGGAATATGACTGAATCATAGAAACATAGAATCATAGAGTTGGAAGGGGTCACACAGGTCATCTAGTCTAACCCCCTGCTCAATGCAGGTTCAGCCCAAAGCATCCTAAAGCAATGGAATGAATAGAAAGAAATATTAGTATACCTATGGCCAGATTGAATCAGAAACTGCAGGAGGTGGAGGAGTGCACAGACCATCCACTATGTGAGACAGCTTGTTTATTTATTGTATTAACATCAATCTATCTTCCAAGGACCTTGGCAGTTTCCATGGATTCCATGGTGGCCTCCTATATATATACTGACCAGACCCAGCCCAACTTAGTCATAACAAGGTTGCTGAAGCAGGTGTCATCAAACCATGGTCTGGACTTCTTGGCTAGAAGAGCTCCCTAAAACAGTTCTTGTAAATTTTCAGTCATTTACACGTTCTTTTAAAAAATCTCAGCTGCAAAAGCAAGATTCCTGGGTTGCTTTGAGTCCAGCCAATCCCAGTTCATTTATCATAATTATGTCACTTGGGAAATACCAAGTATGAGAGAGTGTACGGAGGATATACGGCAGTGCATATACTGTGCATACAACCCTCATTTACCATGGTGGCTGGGATATTCAGAGACTGTTCAGTGGTAGGGGGGGACTAAGGACAGATTCTACCCCACTACTTTTGTGCTGCAGGCATGAATGGCAGCCATGCACTTATTGGGGGGGGGGGCAGGGTAAAAGGATGTTCTAATCTAAAGGGCAGCATGGGAATGAGGGTTAAGATTATGGCCTGCCCTTGGTAATCCAGTGTTTGCAATGAGACTGTAAGTGCACATTAATAACAGCATGTTGATGGCAGGTGATCCACTAGGCTCTCCTCACCTGGCAGAACTGCAGTGATGCTCTGGTCCATGAGGTGGCAGCAGGCCTTTGGTTTGCTGCTAGCAGAACCAAAAATGTAACTGAAGATGATCAATGCACAGTACAATGTATGGCTTATCACAATGCTTGTTGTTGTTGTTGTTGTTGTTGTTAGGTGTGAAGTCGTGTCCGACCCATCGCGACCCCATGGACAATGATTCTCCAGGCCTTCCTGCCCTCTACCATTCCCCGGAGTCCATTTAAGTTCCCACCGACTGCTTCAGTGACTCCATCCAGCCACCTCATTCTCTGTCGTCCCCTTCTTCTTTTGCCCTCGATCGCTCCCAGCATTAGGCTCTTCTCCAAGGAGTCCTTCCTTCTCATGAGGTGGCCAAAGTATTTGAGTTTCATCTTCAGGATCTGGCCTTCTAAGCCATGGCCAGGGAGGAGGAGCGCAATGGAAGTCTACAGAAACGATGTTGCTGTCCCCACACACACACACCTGAGGAGTAGAGTGAGGAGGAGGAGGACAACAAGACTGCTAGAGGGGGCCTGTCCAGCCTGAAGACGCTGGTCCACCTCAACATGTGGGAAAGGAAGAGGGATAGAGGAGGAGGGAGGAAGCATTGCACACTCACACCCCAGGCTGAGCCAAAGGGTCAAGGACTGAGAGCAGCAGTGGCAGCCAGCCCTAAGCACCTTCTCAGCAGCAGTAGCAGAGGGTCAGGGGCTTGCTTGCTGCCACTGCTACTCATGCTGGCAAAAGCAGCGAGCAACCACTGTCCCTAAGACACCATTTCCACCAAACCAATGGCCTCCACCCCAAATGGCAGCATCCTGCCTTCCGTGCTTCCTTCCAGGGGTGCCAAGAGAATAGCCATTGCTTACTGCCCCCCCCCTTGCTTCTTCTGCAGGGTCAGTGACTACAGCCCCTCTCATGCCTGGCCTCAGACAAAGCCCTGAAGCAGTGTTTTTCAGGTAGGGAGGGTTGTGGGGATTGAGGAGAATGGACGCAGTGGTGGCAGTTTGGCGGACAAGGGTGCACACCGCAATACCTTCCCCCAAAAAACTGGGCCCTGCTCAGCCCTCCAGCGCCTGCCCACTTCCTTCCCTGACTCAGCAACAATGCTGAAGCCAAAAGGCTGCCATGGACTTACCTGGCTTGTCCTGTTTAATGGAAGAGAATGGAGGAGAGGAAGACATTGCTGGCCCTAGATGCAGGCTCTCCAGCCACTGTCCACAACAGATCACATTCCTATGCCCTTTTCCAACTGCATCCCATTGCCGCCACCTCCCTTGCCCTGATCCATGTGCAGCCAGGCCTCACCCTTCCCTCTACTTGCTTTTCTTCCCTCTTCCCCTCCTTCCTTCCTTCCTTCCTTCCTTCCTTCCTTCCTTCCTTCCTTCCTTCCTTCCTTCCTTCCTTTTCTCTCTTTTCTCCTGCTTACTTTCTTTACTTCTCTCTCCTTCTTACCTGGAGGTTGGCAACCCAGCTGCCCAAAGTCCCTCCCGCCAAGATTTTCTGTGAGAACCAGATCCATACATCCATTTTTAAACATGATTTAAATTGTTCCAGCTGTTAATTAAGCCAAATTAAAACCAAAATTAATTATTTTGGCTTTATAGTCTATCGTTTCAAGCACTTTACTAAATAAAGCAAAGTAGATAAATAATCATTAGTGGTATTGGCTTCCAACTCAGTGAAGGGAATGAGTTCCTGAGGCTGTGCTATCCATTCAATCAAATGAACTTGGGGGGGGGGGGTGGACCTGCAGAATGCAGGAACAACAGCTGATGTGGACATTTCTCTCTCTGATTCAGTCACCACGCAAGGGCATTAATACTTCTGCATTGCTAGTCATTTGCCCCCACCCTCAAGGGTCTGGTTCCCCAACTGATATGACCAAGGGTTTCAAACAAGGCCCACCCAATTCAGAACTGAGTCAAGGGGCAATGCACCCACCTTAGATCATCATGGTAGCAAATGTGGGGCAGGCGGCGAGCAGCGCTGTGTGGTTTGGAGCCACATGTGTGTGAAAGCATCCAGTGAAAATGAAGTCTAGTTGAAACCTACCAAATGTGGCACAAGAACATTCTAGCAACAGTCTTTTCAGGGACAACAGTACACTGTGCTTGTGTGACTGGAAGATGGGTTTTAGAAAATACAGTCCTGCTGCCAGAGATATGGCAAGTATTTTATACTTTGCAAACACTGCATCTGTAGGCACAGACAGATAGTATGGCAAGGGACTCCACAGCCATCCATTCTGTTTTTGAAATCTAAAAAAAAACCCACTGGAAAACATTAATATTAAAGTGGCATACCAGGTAAGGTATATTCCTTAGCAATAAGTTATTGGATACTGTGAAGATGTCTAGAACATTATTTTTAGAGACCTCATTGCTACGCTCAGTTGCCCAAGATGGCTCACATGTTTGTGATGGGGTGCGTGCACCCCTTTTCTTGCCATCAAATCACAGCTGACTTATGGCAACTCCCTAAGATTTTCAAGACAAGAGATGTTCAGAGGTGGTTTGCCATTGCCTGTCTCCATTCCATGACCCTGGTATTCCTTAGCAGTCTCCCATCCAAATACTAACCAGTCATTCATCCCTGCCTAGCTTCCAAGATCAGATGAGATCAGGGTAACCTGGGCTATCCAGGGCAGGCGTGTGCCCTGCTTCATTCTATATCATGAGAAAGGCAAAGCTATATGCAAAGTGAGCCTAATGGTGCAGCAACAGATGTGTGCATATTTTGAAAGGGGAGTTTGCCACACAATGTCTATGAGAAGGCAATCTCTCCCACTCCATGTCACGAGCAAGTTTGGACATTTTTAAAAGTGCTTCCCTCTCTTTTAAATGTGTGAAAGGATGGGTACTTGTCCACATTTGTATGTTTAACCCTCTTTAAAAACAAAACCAAGTTTTAGATGTCATTTTATTGGCTTTATGGTTGATACAGATCAAAGGGCAGGGATGTGGGCCCACATGCTTCTTGGCCCATGCAAGACTATCCTCCTCTTTTGGATTTTAATTTGTTGGCATGCACATGTGCAACAATGTAGCTATAGGCTTGGATCCAGTAGTTTTTTCTTTTCATGGAAGGGATTTTTGTCAGCAAAGAGTGACTTTTTTGCCTCCACTCTCCCACTGCAGCCCGAGAGGTATTAAAGGGAAGTGAGCAACAATTGTTCTGTTCCTTGACTCTCCAACTAGGAAACCGCACATGACTGAAGTGCAGCTGGTCAGTGATAAGCTCACTGTATGGAAGATGCCCATCCATGCTGACCCCCGATTCTGAGCCTGGATGGACCCGGCAAGCAAAAGAGCACTAACCCAGGCCCACCTGTGCTTAAAGAAGAACATGCAAAAGCTTAAATAGGTGAATACATGTTACAAAAGCAGTGAAGATGCTATCACTTCAGCTGTGGTTCTGTTGTATGTCCAGGGTGAGGCAGAAAACAGGAAATGGATCCCCTGGTGTCACTGAGCAACAAAAAACAGTATGTGCATGCGTGTGGGGGAGTTGTGACATAGATCAAGACTGTGTTCCATTAAAAAAAAAAAAAACCCTGCCCCCATACCCTGTTTCCCTGATAGGAAAATGTCCTCTGACTGCTTTAAGTTGCAGGAGGAGAAAAATAGCAGGCACAATAGGAACATATGTTTCCTTATTTCTTGCAGTGGTACTTGTCTTCTAATGTGCGCTCTCAGGAGGGATCAACTTACAGAGGGCACCAAGGAAGGAATAAACGGCAAGGACCAAGATTCTCAGTCTCCATCATCCCACAGCCCTATGGCAAGGAGTGCAAAAGGAAGGGAATGGAGGGGGGCTGGCACCACAACAGTACAACACCTCTGTCGTTCCCCAGGCTAAACATTCAGGTAGAAGCCCAGGTGGCACGGGCATTGTTGAACGTAGCCTTTGCAGTGCAGTGCCTTTCCTCTGGTTTAAGTCATTTAGTGTTACAAAAACCTAGAGGGGCGAGGATTGCTAAAGTCTTGCTTTTGTATCCTGTGGTTCCCATGCCACCTTACATGACCAATTGAAAACCACAGATGTTGACTCTTAAGTTAATGTCTGAAGTAATCTGATTTCTGAGGGGTAACAAAGGACTTGGCCAGTACAGCAGAAACTCCTTAAGAAATGCCCCTTGAGAGAAAGTGGAAGGACAAAAGAAAGTTGAGCATGTGAGGCAACATATGTTCCTTCTGCCTCTGAGCAGTTGTTAGGGATTGTTCCTTAGCCCTACCTTACCCTGGAATGCAAGCACACTTGAAAAACCAAGTGTCCTGTCCTGTCCTCTTTGACTCTAACCTGCCCAAAGTCCCTGGGCGGTGCCTCACCTTGAGGGAACACTGAATGGATGGGCCCTCTGACTGAGCTCTGCACCTTCCCAGCATAGTTTGTTCTTTACCCATAGTTTCCTGGGCATTGTCCAATCTTCCTTCTTCAGGTCCTCGATTCACTGGGCAGCCCACATCCGTTATTTCCCCTTACAGGAGAACAGAGCGACTTACATCTGCAAGAAAATCCTTAGTACAAACGGCAGAAGAGAGTTGTTCTTTGAATCCCAATCCCAGTCAGTACACAGACAAGAACTTTTAGAGAAACAGTGCTTTAAGCCAATATACACTTCTCAAGAACAATAATTTACACAGCGGGAATCTTTGACTCCAGATTAATCTCTGCTTTGAATAGCACCCCAGGATTTCTTCCCGAAAGCTTGTGCTTGCATCGGCTTCTTCACTGCGTTTCTTTTTAAACATATCAGCATTTTCAGTTTGATGACCTACTACAATAGCGAGGGCATGCGCATTTCCACCCCATCTTTGTGTGTCAAACTGTAATTTTTATGAGTCTCCCAAAATATATGCTGTCGGTCTATTCTATCAGTTTACTGCAGCACTGCCTCCTCAAAGTCCCATGTGCTACAGTCCACACCCTAAGGCAGGGCTGGCAAAACCAGAGCTTTACAGACCCTACCATGTTTATTCAGGGAAGATGTTACACTTTCATTTATTGCCATGAGCGGAATGAATTTTGAGCTCTTTGTTGAACAAATTATGTGAGGCATCAAGGCCCCAATCCAGCTGTAGTCATAGGCAAGCAGGCCTAGTTCAAACATGTTACCAGTGAAGGAAAAGAATTCATCCTGCACAACTCACACAACTTCTTGTTTAAACTGTGCTGCTCCTCATGCAACACAGTGATGTGAGTTTAATTAGCATGCCACTGCAACACTTGCCCAGGCTATGTTAATTAAGCATGCGCAGGTGTTTTGCATAGTTTAAATGACAACTGGTGCTTCCAGATTTGCATCCTCCCTACCAGCCCTACCAAGAGATGGTTGACAGCTTGCTTAACAGAGCAATCCGGTGCATATCAACACTGCAAATGTTTGCAGATGGCTACTTCCCGGATCAAGGTACACATCTCCAAGGATCACTGTTACTCAGTCACTCTGCCCTTTTCTCAGCCATTTGCTACTGACAGTCTACACAATAAAGAATGATTCTGTTTTCCTTCTTCCAGCACTGCTCATCACTACTTTGGCTCCAATTCTAAAAAGGGGATTAAAGGAATCAAGAGACAGATAAAAAGATTATCCCCACCAATAGTCTTAATCTCTCCCTCTTTCAAGACTTTAATTGGCAACGTTGCTATTACAACCCCTGGTGCTCTGAATTGTCAATCAGCATGTATTCCCTTGGGAGTGCAAGACTTAACAAAGGGGAAGCACATTTGATTACCGCTTGTACTCAAGGGTTACTTCTTCAAGAGATGTCCACCTTGAGGGAAGATTGTTGATGGTTCCGAAGTTCTGGGCAAAAGGCATCTCTTTACCCTCAGACATGCGATCTTCAAGAGGGGCAAAATGAGTGCTTAGTTAAATTTTCCCTGGAACAAGTTTAATACCCTGCCTTCATAACCTCCTTGCTGTCCATGTCTACTGATTTATTTGGACCCTTTAATTTTGCTCAGACTGATGGGAAAATGCCTCTCCCTGTGGCTGCACAGTGTAGACAATCACAAGCTGTCCTTCAAGGAAGGCACGCCACCACCTTGACTACACTTCTCATGAAGAATCCCTGAAAACCTTCCAAGAATTCTAGGCTCTCTGAGAACATGTTTTGAAAAGCACCCCTTAAGCCAGAGGTGTCAAACTCATTTGTTACGAGGCCCGAATCTGACATGTACGTCACTTTGTCAGACCAGTCCATTGTGTGCCATAAAACACGATGACAGGTACCATATAAACTTCATAAATGACACAAACCCAATTAATTATATTATTTTTAAAATAACATTCAAACAAAAGCAATTCATTCCTAGGAGTGAAAGCAATTGATTTACTGGGGAATCCACAAAAGCCCCAATAAATGTGTTGTGGCGCAGAGTGGTAAGGCAGCCGTCTGAAAGCTTTGCCCGTGAGGCTGGGAGTTCAATCCCAGCAGCTGGCTCAAGGTTGACTCAGCCTTCCATCCTTCTGAGGTCGGTAAAATGAGTACCCAGCTTGCTGGGGGGTAAATGGTAATGACTGGGGAAGGCACTGGCAAACCACCCCGTATTGAGTCTGCCATGAAAACGCTGGAGGGCGTCACCTCAAGGGTCAGACATGACTCGGTGCTTGCACAGGGGATACCTTTACCTTTACCTTTAATCCTAAGCAAGACTCAGGGGATCTCTGCACCTTTTAAATGTAGCATCATGTAGCCAGTCCAATGCAAGTGGAATATTCCGGCCCCTTCACGTGATGTCGCCCACATCCAGCATCTGGCCTTCTGACTGCTGGCCACATCCTCTATTTTAAAGTGCTTCTCTAGGAATCCCAAAAAGTGCATTCACCACCCTAAAAAGCGCTAGCGACCAGAGAACAACCAGCAGGCAACCAGCAGAAGGATGGTATGGAGGCTCAAATGCCCTAAAGTCATCTGGAGCATCCCACCCTCGCTTCTGCCTCCCTCTCCCTTGTTCCAGGGGATGGGAATTGCTTTTTTATTAATGTTGAAATTCCTGGATCAATGAATAGGCAGACAAGCGTGCAGGCAATGCCAGAAATGAAATTTCATTCAACAAAGTGTGCCTCTTGAGAGTTTTCTATCCCCACCTCCCCAAATCAATATTAATTTACTCATTTATCAAAGGACTTGGCTGCCTTGGCTTTGGCGCCCAATAGTCAATGTGCCATAGACCAGTCAATAGTGCCATAGACCAGTGGTCCCCAACCACCAGGCCGTGGCTCCCTCTCCCCGCCCTCACCCCCAGTGAGAAACTTCCCTGCAAGCTGCCAAATCGGCCGATTAGCTTGCGGCCCGGCAAGCTTCTTTCTGCGGGAGGGTGGTGAGAGGGAATCGCGGCTGCTGGCGAAAATGTGCATGCACAGACCTGCCGTGCATGTGCATTTGTGCATGGGCTGCCATGCATGCGCAGCCCCCAGATCGCCCTCCCCTCCCACCAGTCCACAACCTGGAAAAGGTTGCAGACCACTGCCATAGACTATAATGAGGATATTGGTATTCCTGCCTTTCCTGGGGCCTGGGTTGAGATACAGCCTCCAAACTTTCAATGTAGTTCTGGGAGGCTTTCAGTGTAGTTCTGGGAGTCCAAGGGGTCTATATCTAGGGGCTCTTGAAGAGACTGCCCCCATCCCAATCATTATATCCAATGGAGAGTCGGGTCCTTTGTGCACAAACCTACTCCTGATACCATAAGGGGTGGCGCTCAAAAGCACTATGCATCTATGATTCTATGCATAGGAATTGCAACAGAGAAGTATGTGTTTTTTAAAAAAATAGCAGGCAAGAACAAGAGAGGTTCATAAAACACGGGTCAATTATTTGTATTTAGATAATCTTGTGCTAACTAGCCACTCTGTACTAGAATCATTAAGTCTGATGGTTATTCAAGTGTGGCAACATTAGTGTGATGGAGATGTGATTCCGCATTACATCTGCAACCGTCTCTTAGATTTTACCTCAGTGGGAGTAAATGTGAATGAGGCAATTGGGAAGCTGACTATGAAGGGCCATTGCCACTTCCATAAGCCCAGTGACAAGAGATTGAAGAGACTGCCAGAATTTCCCTCTCAGTTCCATGTGGAGGCTTTGAGGGGTGAATTTGCATAACATAGCAGGAGCTCCCAGTGGCTCTGCCAGCTCTCAAGGACTGTGCTGTTGTGGCTCTGAAGGGCCTTGCTGACTGCCAGTAACCCTACTGCCAATATGGCGCTTCCTAGCATCCTTGCTGGCAAGGCAGCAGCTGAATAGGTCAAGATAAGGGGGGCAGAAAAGAGATGGGGGTATTTTGACAGAGAAGGGGAAGAGGGGGTAGATAGTCACAGAAGGGGAGGGGGAGAAAAAGGGTAGGGGGGATTGATAGAGAAAGGGGATAGACTGTTAGATATGTGGGGAGAAACAGGGGGGATGGGAAGAGAAAAAAAAGAGGGTAGAATATCAGATAAGGAAAGGGGGACAAATAGAGGGAGAAAATGAAGGGAGCAGAAAGGGAGGAGGCAAGATTGTCAGGGAGAGGGTGGGGGAGAAAGAGGGATGGACAATTATTTGAGAAGGAGGTTAAAGAAAACAAAGGCAGGTGGAATGGGCTGCACACTCCCCACAAATTTCTTATGGGTCCCCACTTGTATATTCCAGAAATGAAGTTGACCAGGATACTTAAATCTGGTGACTGGAGCTGTGAATGGACAAGGCAGATCTTTCTACAAACCTGAAATCTAAAGCAACACACTGAGAATGGGTTATAAACCCGACATGATAAAAGGGTTGCTATAGCTTTAATTAATGCTTGGCATGGTCAGCAGCAAAAGGAAATGTGGTCATCAAAGGATCTGCTGGCTCCACACGATCAAAGCCAATACAGGGATGACCACAGAATCATAGAGTTGGAAGGGGCTATACAGGCTATCTAGTCCAACCCCCCACTCAATGTAGGATCAGCCCAAAGCATCCTACAGCATCCAAGAAAAGTGTGTATCTAACCTTTGCTTGAAGACTGCCAGTGAGGGGGAGCTCACCACCTCCTTAGGCAGTCTATTTCACTGCTGAACTACTCTGACTGTGAAATTTTTTTTCCTGATGAACTATGAACCACTTGAAAGAAGCGGTCACTGACAGAGACAAATGGAGAAAACTTTCCTATAGAATCACTGAGGGTAGGACACGACTGAACAGATAACATCATCATCATAGCTTGAAGAAATGGAAAGCCCTCAGTGGTTATTGCTAGGTAACCACAGCATTTTAGACTTGATATCTAGAGAGCCAGCTTACTGTAGTGGTTAGGAGTGCGGACCTCTAATCTGGCAAGCGGGGTTTGATTCTCCGCTCCCCCACATGCAACCAGCTGGGTGACCTTGGGCTCGCCACAGCACTGATAAAGCTGTTCTGACCAAGCAGTAATATCAGGGCTCTCTTAGGCCCATTCCGCACCAGGATCAATGTGGCAAATTGATTACGGAAAGAAAAAACGGAATTTAAAATAGTGGAATTCGGCGTAACGCATACCTGCCTTTGTAGTGGAATCCAGTTGTGTTTAAATCGTTTCCCACAGGTTTCCGGTCTCGGCAAAAATCGCTAGAAAGGAAGTGATTTTTGCCGTGCTTTGTCCCGCCCCTGGCCGTCAATCAAGCGAGCAGCCAACGAGCTTTAAAGCGGCTCTGTGGGACTGCAGCCGGAGAAGCCTCGCTTTGTGAATGACGGCTCGCCGGTTCATTGCTCTCCACTCGCTCCGAGAAAAAAAAATGGCGATCGCTTCGCCGGAAGTTCGGAGGAGAGAGCCAGGGGGAGGGACTTTGCTGAAACCGCAACAATGGTAACGCACAGAACTTCTTCGCTAGTGTTGCAGATTGGTTGCAAGAGTGTAGCGCTTTCCAGAGGGTGAATCCACTTTTTGGGATTTTCCTGGAAGCGCTACAATGAAGCGCTTTTTGCGGATCTGTTTCAGGAGTGTGGCAGATTATGTATAACGTGCATAACTGCATATTAGTAGTGATTACAATTTGCCACACTCCTGCTACATTAAACTTGTGCGGAATGGACCTTAGTCTCACCCACCTCACAGGGTGACTGTTGTGGGGAGAGGAAAGGGAATTGTAAGCCGCTTTGAGACTCCTTCCAGAAGAGAAAAGCGGCATATAAGAACCAACTCTTCTTCTTCTAAAAGGCATAGGGCAGGATACTTTCCAGGGCTGTTTTGGTCTTTAAGAAAGGATACATCAAGGCCCCGGCCCAGCAACAACCAACAGAGGACTTGGTACCATCCAACTTGTGTGACTCACCTAGGCCTTGCTACTTGCTAGTGTTCATTGGCGGCCCACCCTATGAAAGCCAGTGTGGTGTAGAGGAGGGTGCTGAAGACCCCGGTTTAGGTCACCAATATGGTATGGAAGTTCACTAGGTGACGTTGGTTCAGGCACATACTTCTAGCCTACTACTCACTTCTGAAGAGCAGTGACTCCGAAAGCTCCTTCCCAGCCACAGGTGTTGCTAGTCTTGAAGGTGTGGGAGGACTCGTGCTCTTTTCTACTGCTACAGGCAGACTACCAGGGCTGCCCACCTTGATCTAGCTGTCTCTTAGGAAACTCAGCGAGGGTGCTTGTGGGTAGGAGGAAGGGCAACTTCCACGCATAGGTCAGCTGCTTAGTATGCAAGAAGGGTCTCTCAAAGAAAGTTAGGGGGAATGAACGAGCCTAGCGTCTCAACCTGCTCTTCTCCAGAGTCCCTCTATTTAGTCAATCTCTGGGATTCACTCCGAGTTTACAACCTGGTCGATTCGCGCTCTTTCTCGCTCCCTCCACGCCGACCCCCCCCCCCGGGTGTTTGGCCGCAACAGAGACACAAAGAAGAGGTTTTGTGTGCTTTTCTGAAGCGGGGTGGGGGTGGGGGTGTATGCCGGAGGGAAACAAAGGGCTTCTTTCTACCTGACTCCCGCAAGGGTAGTCCGAGCTCCGGTCGCCAAGCTGGAGAACAACCCAAACCCCCCAAACGGTTTGCCCCCGAGCCGTCGGAGTCCATGTTTCATTCCTAGCCCCGCATAACAGGCTCTTGCTCCCGAAGTGCGCCCCCCCCCCCCCCCCGGGCAAGCAAGTCTGAACCAGCCGGGAACCTGCTTCCCTCTCCCCTCTCGGTTTCCCGCCCGGCCCCTCCGTCGCTCCTTAGCAATCCTCGGAAAGGACGCGGGGTCGCTATCAACAGATGGAGGGAGGCGGAGGCGAGAAGGAGGTCTTTATTCCGGCGCGGCGCGATGGCCAAGCCCCGGGGGACCTCCTCCGGCTGGGATGAGGAGTGAAAAGGCGGGCGGCGGGGTCGGCACCGAGCACAAGCGCGCAGGTCGCGGCAAGTTTGCCCGAGTGCTCAGCGGAGGAGCCCGCGGGAGAGAGCGGAGGAGCCGGGCTCTGATTTCCTCGGCCGGCGTCGCGGTCAAGGGGACGCCGGGAAACCGAGGCGGGCGGCCGCTTGCTCCCCCTCCGTCTCCAAACTTTTCTGAATGGGGTCTCCTCGGTGGAAGAAGCTGTGCTTTTTGTTACTAATCGGGCTCACGTTTTCCGTCGTCCTCTATGGGCATTACTACACCGCTCTGGATTCTTCCCCGGGTCCCAGTACTGCGGCTAGGTAAGCTTGCGGGGCTTGGGGAATGAGCTCACAAGGGATGGGAAGCGACGAAGCCAAACCAAACCTGGGATGGTAAGAGGAGCTGTCCTGTCGTGCCGTTTTCGGGAGCTAAACTTATCCACTGCATTTCGCATGCTAGGGTGTTTTGGAGCAAGGTGCAATCTTTAAAAGGCAAAATAGGATGCGGGTGGCAACCTCGTTGGGAACAGAGTGTGTAAGGTGGGCGGTGGCTGCCCAATATCCTTGATGTGTGGGAATTAAAACCCGAAACTGGGTCACCAAAGTGTCCCAAAGAGGGTGATGTAAATTTAAATGTGTTTCTTCCCAGTGGGACTTGAGCCATTAAAGTTCAGACCAGAGGTAGAGGTGAAGTTAAATCCTGAAACATTGCCGCATGTTTGGTCTTAGGGGTTGCTTTCCAGCAGAGAACATTTCTTTCTGCGCTCACAGAGACATCAGAGCCTCCATCAGATTATATGGCAAGAGGGCCAACCAGCAGGCAAACATGGCATAGAAGGGTATTGTCCGTACTCTCAAAAGGCTAGAAATAACGCAGGTGGGGCACCCCAGTGCAGTTCCATGGAATGCCTAGGGCCAAGGCTGCTGGGTTTTATGCAGGCAAGTCAGAATCCCCGAGGAGAGAACCAGAACCCTGCAGGATGCTTAGGGGAGCACCATCAGAGAGCCAATTTGGGGAGAATTCACTGTTTCAGTTTTTCCCAGCTCAAGATTATAGGTGGATGGTACAGTCTACCCCAATTTCATCACAACTTGGTGAGTACATGTTCTTTTCTAGGACACTTCCCACACTCCTGGTTCTATACTATAGCACCCATCTCTAGGTATATTAATGTGCACTGTGAGAGTATATTCTAAACAGAAGCAAAGTAGTTGGGAATGGAAAGAAACAGGGCACTGTAAATTGTCATGGATTATTGGCAAGCAGTTCACTAAATGCAAAGAACCTATATAGTGTTAGGGGGCTTTCCTGTGAGCCATGCAGTTTACTTTCATAGCAGTTGAGGAGATGAACAAGAGGAGGAGGAGGAGTGATTCCAAGCTGGGACTCAGAAGTGGAATCAAGTATTTATGAGACAAGAAACTCAAATGCCAGTTTTTCAAAAGAGTTTGGCAAACTCCACAAGAAAGCTATTTATGGGCCTGCTGATTCCAAGTTAATTTCATCATGCAATTCAGCTTGCAGCATCTGTTGGCCACCCCACGAATAACTGAGACATTGCACTCAATATGAGCACTCTCTTGCTCTCTCTTTGCATTTTCACTTTAAATATACAAATAAGTCTTTGAATTTCAAAAATGTGTAATCTGTAATTTCAGTTTAGCACACACAGCAAATTTCACCCACTGAATGATACAGAAGACGAATTCAGACCTGGCTCTCTGAAGCCCCTCCCCCCACACATACACTCATCTTAGGTCAGTTCACTTAGGGATGCTCGGCCATTACACAGGCTCACCATCCTTGGCACATGAACACTTGGCCCAGTGAGGGACTGCAGCTTCATGACTACATTTCCCCCCTTCTTTATGTTGCTCCACATCTCCTCAAAAAGGCCATGATATAAAGCAGGTATCTTTACCAGTGGGTGTTTGTACAGGATGCTAGCTAAAAAGAACTGTTGGCAGTGTGACAGTAAAAGACTATCCTATCCCTTTTCATATGTTTATCTCACTGTTTCATATGCATCTTCATATATACACAATCTAAAAACACACATCACACCCAGCATTGAGACTTGGATTCATATTTCAGTTTACCAATTGGGGCAGCTTTATATCTAAACATGTTGTACTTGGAGGGGGGGAGAGCTGTTGAATACAAAATACATATATTGATGCCACTGATGTCGAGGGTAGTTTTCATCTGCACAAACAGGGGACCAAGTTTTTCTTGTTGCTTGCAAAGCAGAAATGAATGATAAAAATAAAACCATACTACACACAACTTCCATTATCTTTGTAAGAAAGACCCAGTTTTATGGCTGGACACTAGAGCAGGGGTGTCGTGTACATATTTGATATATTTAGCCATCATTCAGGTACAAACTTGGCTTTGCATTTGTTGATTGTGAAGTACAGCATGTAGGGGACAAGTCACCTGGCTTCAGTTTCTTAATCAATAGGAAGAGAATAATAGTAGCATATGTAACAATTGTTTTGTGGAGTTTTGTGGAGTTGTGCTGTTGTGGAATTAGTTACAGCAGCAGGCAATCATTTCAGCAAAGCATTTGAAACATAGTTGGCCCTATACATTTTGGCTAATTGATGTTTGTGTTTGCTGCCTTCCATTCACCCCATGTTGAGTTGCTATTTGGATGACTCTTTAATGGCTTGCCATGTGGATAAGATGCAAGTTTGCCTGCTGAGCCTTTTGCCACCTAGAAAAGGAGTCCAGCCTCTGCTGCTGAGAGTGTAATGATTCTGTATAGCTTTAACTATAGCAGAATCCCCATGTCCCCCTATAGCAAAACCACACAGATGTGTGTGTGTCCATCTACAGCAACTGTCCTCAACTTTTTTTACCATTGAGAACCCCCTGAAACATTCTTCAGGCTTTGAGAAACCCCAGAAGTAGCATGATTGGGCAGAATATGGTTGGGAAGCATAGCTGTGTACATGTTCACCTGGGCCCCCTCCCCTTTCCACCCCTTCCAGGCACATCATTGTCCATTGGGGGGGTCAACATGACCATATATGGTCATATCACCTAATAAAGGTTTAACACATTTTAAATTATATATTTAAAATCAATTAATTCCCATCCATTCAGGAAACCCTTCCAGGGCTGTCAAGAAATCCCAGGGTTTAATGAAAACCTGGTTGAGAAAGCCTGAGCCAGACATACTGTACTAATGGCAGATGTGAACCTCGACAGACAGAGGTTGCAATAAATCCTGGTGGCTGAAGGAAGATGACTAAGGGATCCTCCTCCTCCTGATGCAGGTCTAAGGCCCCCCATTGTCAGAAGTCTACCTGTCAAGGGAAGAAGAGTTCGTGTTGATACCCCTCTTTTCACTACCCAGAGGAATCTGAAAGTGGCTTATAATCACCTTCCCTTCCTCTCCCCGCAGCAGGTGGGGATGAGAGAGCTCTGATATAGCTGCTCTGTGAGAACCACCTCAAGTCAATATCCGGGAGGGGTGGTCAATCCAAATAAATAAATAGACCGTTACTGCCTTAATGTCATCCAGATGGCTGCATGTGGAGGGCTGGGGAATCAAACTGGGTTCTCCAGATTATACTCTTAACCACTAAACCAGGCTGTCGATATATAATTGGAATACTAAGGCCAAAAGGCACAATGCTACTGGGAATGGACATATGATGCTTCTGAAAAGTCTATCTGAGAGTCGGGAATAGATTCCATGAAGGAACAGTGCAGGAGAATAGCTTCTGTAGCATCTCGGTCATCTTCAGGACTCAAGTGTCTGTTTAAAATAAATGGTGTCATCTAAGGAGGGCAGGGGGAAGAGAAGAAGGTGACAGTGAGTACTTATGGGTGGCCATTTTATGACATCTCTGCTGGTTGTAACCTATTTCAGTGTTCAGGCAACCACATTAAAAATTGATCATCTGTAGTATCTGGCCACTTGATGACACAACTTAACCACAGCCTACTGATTAGCTGTTTTGTTTTTTAATTGGAATGCGTGCAGCTGGTAATTTTTAGCCATTTTCTGGTTTCAATCCAGTGTATACTTGCCTGTAATAAAACAGCTAGGTTTCAACCTAGTAGTACCTTAGAGTCCAACTTGATTTGGGGGGTCTGAGTGCCTTGTGTCGCTACTGGACTCTAATCAAGCCGTTGCTTGGGAGGAGGCTCAGGCCTGCTTTGGCCCTCAGAAGATGGTGCCACATATATTCAGAAACATTCAGAAACATTTATTATTGGGCTCTGAGAATCAGCTCAAATGAACGGAAGAGATAAGCATTGTCATTCTGGAAATCACATATATTGTTGAGCTAAATTCAAATGAGTAGCCATGTTGGTCTGAAGGAGCACAATAAAATCAGAATCCAGTAGCACCTTTAAGACCAACAAAGATTTATTCGAGGCGTGAGCTTTCGAGTGCAAGCGAAGAGTGCCTGTACTCGAAAGCTCACGCCTTGAATAAATCTTTGTTGGTCTTAAAGTTGCTACTGAACTCGGATTTTATAGTGTTGAGCTAGGTTAGCCAGGACTAAAAATGAACTAAATAAAAATGAACTAAATATCTTTAAACAGCCCCACGGGGCAGTGCGCCGCGGACTGAATAAAAGAGTAAGGGCTGTCTCGGAGGAGTTAGAGCGGGCCCTGTCCGGGATAAAAACTCGGAGGGGCCAATCAAGAGCTGCGAAGTGGCTCCTGATTGGCCCCTCCGAGTGTCCACCCCGGCTAAGCAGCCAATGGGGAGCCGCGCAAAGCGCGGCTCACCATTGGCTGCTTCGCCCGGCCAGGGAATCACCGCATAGACTGGACTGCCAGCCGATGCGGTGAGTCCTCTGGGGGGCGACGCCGCCTTCTCCCAGCCGCTGGAGCGGCGCAGCGAGGTCGCTCCAGCGGCCGGCAGAAGGATCCAGAGGGCAGGGTGGGGGGCTGGGGGCCGGGAGCCGGCCTTCTCTCGGCCCCGGGAGCTTCGGGGAGGGTGGGGGGGTGAGAGAACGCCCTTGGTTACTTTGGGGAGGGTGGGGGGGGGCGAGAGAACGCCCTTGGTTGCTTCGGGGAGGGTAGGGGGCGGGAGCCGGCCTTCTCTCGCCCCCGGGAGCGGCCTCGCCTCGGTGAGGCCGCTGCCGGGGCCGAGAGAAGACCGGCTCCTAGCGCCCATTTTATGAAAAAATAAAATGGGCTTGATTTCTAGTATAATAATAATAATAATGTTGTAGCCTTGCGGTCCCTGGGGGCGGGACTATGGACGTCATATCCATAGACTCCCGTTGGAGGGACCGCACCAGTAGATGTTCCACATCAACAAATCCATCCTTCCTTAGTTCCATATTTGCATTTAGTTTTGGAAATTTTGATCTTTTAAAAAACCTTTTTGGAAAGCAATCCGTGAAAGAGGACTTTTTGGGTTTTCAAGGGTAATATCCTCCAACCTCACACAGCATCTAATCTGGAAGCATCCTTAATATAGACAGTGATTCCCCCACCCAGGCACAAACCCTGAAAAAATTAGTTATGCAAACTTCCAGCATTATCGTTTTGACCTAGAGAAAAAGCTAAGGTGGAGCAGCCTATTGGCCAATTTCTGTGATGTCCTCAACAAAACCCTCCAATCCATGAAGCAGTTTGGCACTTGTTTTTAAATAGTTGTAATCTAGGGGAGGTGACATTTGGATATATAAAAATGCATATGCCTCTGCCTCTTTAAAGAAAAAAAAAGATAGGCAGCCTTGATGATGAATGAAGAAAGGGAAAAGATTGACAACGAATCCAGCATTTGACTTCTCCTTGTGTATTCCTGTAACACTAGTTATGGATCCAGGTTCATGTCATTGGTGAAGATCTGGCTGTCACTGCTCATAAAATCTTGTTTCTGGCTTCACAGATCTAGAGACATTCTAATAAAGCTCTGAAGGCATCCATTCTATCTCTTATTCAGGATTCACACACACTCAGTTTAATCATGACCATGTTTCTCAATGTTGTTGTCACAGTAAAATGAACTTGTGCATGCTATCATTCACATAATATAGACTATCTCCTCAGAGTTTAGTGTTTGGAAGATAAATGGTTGAACCCGTTTGGCAGCTTTTTGCTTTAAATGTAGCCAATAATGCACATTTTCCCACCAACAATACACATCTTTGTGCTTCAGTGATATGCACTGTAAAGTTCTGATGATATTGTCTTTTCTACGGACAATTCAGAATAAAAGGCAGGTGACCCCATATTTGACCCCATATTTCAAAATTGCCCCAACCCTGTGTAGATAGAACAGATTAGTAACACCTGGTCTTTGTTTACAGGGCATGCCCCATTCCCCATCTCACATCCAGCTGAACAATATGTTTCCCCACACCTTGGTCCTCAGGGTGGCACAGTCAATTCCCCATGTTAAAAGTCATGCCTCCCTGGGGCAGCAACTTAGAAATCTATAGATTGTTCCTGATAAGAACCACACAATGGCAGGGAGCCTGCTTGGCTAAGAACAGGTGTGACTGTGGTTGATACTAAGGGTTGGTACTTTGCAAGTCACCTGTTTTTTTAAAAAATTTGAAAGGTAGCCCCAGGAAGTACCAATGGAGTGGGGGAGGAGAAGGGCTGTTTAGCCATTTCCCCTCAATTTCTTTTGACACTCACAGTCTACTTCCCCAGCTGCCTTTTTCCTCTGAAGGTTCCCAGTGTGGGTAAACACACCCTTGAAGCACTCTGAGGGGCAGCTTAGGAATGACTTTTGGATGGACTTTGAAGCTGCTTGGCCTTTTTAAGGAAAAGCAGAGATCCCAGGTTTTTATTAAATAATAGGAAGGGGAAGGAACCAAGCATCATCCTTGCACACTGCTTTTCTCTCCAACCGGCCGCTCTATTACTTCAAGGCGTGCTCTCTGAAGGCAACTTCTCATTTACCCACCAACCCCTCCCTCCCCTCTGGACTTCATTACACACTTTTGTGGCACCTCTAACATGCATAAGGTCTGGAAGAGACCAAACCTTGCTGGCTTCAACTTGCAAAAAAAACGGTTGCATTGTCACATGGCCTTAGGGAAGAGGGAGCTGCAGAAACGCTAGTTTCCTTTGAGAGTGCTGGGTAATAGAGCTGTCTGGCTCACCTGTGATCTTATATAACATTCTGCTTCAGTGAGAGTAATAATTATTCTCCATACTTTGTCAGTAGTAGTAACTGTCACCAGACTCCTACCCAGATTATAGATTGAGTAGGGGATGCTGCACGCTGTGCCTTTATAACTAGCTGCACCTGGGAGTTTGCTCCCAAGGCCACAGTGAATTCAGACCCCTGGAATCTCTGCTCAGTAAAATGGGGGGGGGAGGAGATGGGGGGATTGCACAGTCACATGTTGTTCACTCAGAGGTATCCCTCGAACAGCACTTCTCTCCTTTGATACACTCCATGAACCTCCAACAGTCTCTCCTGATATTTGTGATGCGTAGGCTTCCAATTTCTCTAGACTTTCCAGAAATTAAAAGAATACTTTTCAGAACCTTGCTGTGATGTAGTTAGCCCACGAGGAAAATCAGAGATTATTACAGATGAACTTTGCAGTTATTGAGGGGAACTGTGCTGATATCTACCATTCATTACTCATTAAGTTTATTTCATTCACACTGATCTTCTGTGTATTTTACTTTTGTGGTTTTTACAAGGCTGCAAGGTCTTGTATGTCAGTCTTTTGATCTGAGGTTGATTATGGATTATTTCATTTTATAAAGCTGAAATGTTATGGGACTGAACCACCATACTGAAGAATTGAATGGAGAGCTTAAGTGGCAAGGTAGTGGTATGAAAAGCGCAGGAAGGTCTGGGAAACATGCAAATATCGTCCTTTGACTCTGAATTTCTTACTTATACTTCCTGTGCTGTGTAAGTCAGTTACCACATAACTGCAGACTGTAATAACTGGCTGTGTTAGTCAATTACCTGCCATCTATTTTTAAGTGTATGAATGTTTTCTCTGTTCTCAATTTGTTACAGGCCATTTAGATTTGCTTCAGAAATTAAAACAGCTAAAATGGGATTGTAAAAAGTCCAGTTTGTTCTTTTGTCTTGACCCTGATTGATAGGTTTCTTTTGCCTTATTGGTCAGATCTGCTGCCCTGGCTCTTCTTTCACCTAGAACAATCTCTCCGCTCTTTTCCCTCTTGAGCAAACATTGCCTACAAGCTGTTTTACCACTGTTTCTTTTCCGGTCCAAATGGATAGGCCATCTGATTGAATTGGTAGGCAATGTGTTGAGAATGGCAGTAACCTAGCCTGAGGGAGAATCTTGTGACATCTTAAGAGAATGAAATTATAGTATTCCTGTGCTTTGAATACCTCACATCTCAGCTCTCATAGCCAGAATGACTAGAAATCAATAGCTCAGTGGTTGACTTTCACAGTGGTCTAACTCTGCATTGACTAGGTTCCACTTTTTAGATCATTACCCCAAGGAACCCTCACCACTCTCTATTCACCCGCTGAGGAATATAGTCCAGCACATAGCAGAAGACTTGAGCACACCCTCGGGTATTTGGTTCATGTAGGGCAGGAGTCCCCAATCTGAGGCCTGCGGTCCGTATGTGGCCCCCGACCTCTTTCTGTGCGGCCCTCCAACCTGCTTGTCTGCTGCTATCACCCTCAGGGCATTTCCCCTCAGCCTCATCCTGTTCTTTCTGCCTCAAGAGGCACCATCTACTGCTGTTCATCCTGTCCCTTTACCTTTTTTTCAGATGGAACTAATTGATTTGCAAGCCAGTGATCATCTCAGAGGCATTTACAAAGAAAATAGTCTGTTAGATTTCTATCCTTCTCTACCTGATCTATTTATCAGCCTAAAGAAATTTGCTGCAGGCATGTTCTCTGTCTTTGGCACCACATACAGCTGTGGACAAACCTTTTCCAAGATGAAAACTGTGAAATAGAAGTGTAGGTCTAGGGGTGAGCGCTTCGGTGCGGTTCGGCTGCCTCAGTGATCACCAAAGCCAGAGATGGCCAGCAGCGTGGAGGGGAGGGGCAGCGGTGCACCAGCCAGCAGCCACACACCTGCCCAGAGCTCTGTGTCTGCTTGCAGGCGCTGGCTGGCGCCACTCCTCCTCTCCGCGCCACAGTACTGGCTACCTCGGGCTTCGGTGATTGTCGAAGCACTCAACCCTAGTTAAGGTTTACAAATGAAAATTACAGGACATTTTAAGAGTGTCTGTCACAAACCTTGTCTTGGACATCAGTATCTTGACTAACAGAAAACAGCCACAAAAATCACATTGACTAGGTAAGCATGTGTAGCTAAATTGAAGGATTCTATAGTAAAATATTGTTCCAAAATGGATTGCATTAAAGTTAACATTTCTTCATTTACCTTTGAATGATTATTTTTGATCTACATAAGTAAGTTAATAATTTTGTTACATTTTGGTTTAAGATGTGGTCCCCATGTGCCAAAAGGTTCCTTGATGTAGGGCACTGTTGGATCTTGTTTCTCTCCTGTAGCCGTGCATTGCAGGGGGAGATTTGCAATGGGGATTTGTCTTTCAGGAAAGTTTGTTAGTTATTGCTGAACTCTGAACTGAGAGATCTCAGGATTTTCTGGCACAAAGTTCACAGTACAGTTGTGGTGTGTGGGCTTAGACGGGTGTAACATTGCTTGGGATAGCACCATTCATCACCTTTTATTGCCCTGGTCTGGATAGCTCAATCTCATGAGATCTCAGCCCTATTTTGTGAGGTCTCAGAAGCTAAGCAGGGCTGACCATGGCTAGTTTTTGTATGGGAGACCTCCAAGGAACACGAGGGGTCATGATGTGGAGGCAGGCAATGACAAACCACCTCCGAACATCCCTTGCTTGGCTGCCAGAAAATCCTTGGATCTCTTGGCTATACTACACATGCCATACGGTAAATAAATACGCCTCTTTTATTCAAAGTTTGATATCTGTAAGACTCCCAACATGGCATAAGGATCACCCCGTACCTTAGTATGCAGTTCCCAGATTGTTATACCTCAGCTGTATACCGGTAGAGCACAAACAGTCGCTCACCCACCTGAGCATGCATATTACTCCTATTCGGCAGTCATTTCATTGGCTGAGCTCAGTTCAAGGGCTCAGTTGCTGGGCTCAGTTCAAGGTACTGGCTGTTGTATACAAAGCCCTTCATGGCCCTGGTCCATGGTCCATCATATCTGCAGAACTGCCTCTCTTCCTATGCTTTGCCATGACAGCTCAGCTCATTGGTGCTAGGTCTTCTGCTGGGACCAGCATGCAAATGGGCAAACATCAACAACTACATGGTCATGTGCATTCTGTTTTGTGGACCCCACTTTATGGAATGGCCAGCCAGATTAGGTTAGGAAAACTCCCATTCTCCTGACTTTCTGTAAGCTTTGCAAAACTAAATTATACAGGAGGGCTTTTTACCATAGGCTGTAGGACTGTACTGTAATGAAATGGATCAGAAACAAGTTTAGTAGAGGGACAGGAATTTGAGACTACAGTACTGTGGTCAGTCTGTTATTGTAAATATGCTCCTAAGTTTAATTTCTGTCTCATTTAATATGTCATGTTTAAATCTTTATGCTTTGGCTCAGCTTTGTTTTAGATTTCTTATTGTTTTCATATCTCTGCATTCCAAACTCTATTGCACTGTTTTATTGGATGTCCCGTGGTGTTGATTGCATTTGAATAACACTGTGTAATCCACCTGGAGTCCCAGTGAAAAAGGTGGGCTCTAAATAACATACATTTCTAAAAAATTAGCCTCAAGCTAGTCAGTAGCAGGAGGTTGCTGCTGCTAATCTTGTTTACAGCCATAAAAGATTGTTTGCTGTTGGCTAAAAGCTTTCGCAGTCATCCCACTGACAGCCTCCACTTAGAGCTGAGTTCGGCAGTCAGCGACTTTTATTTTCTTATGCTTGCTAATGCTTTGGAATGGCTGTCATTTGTTTCTAGGCAAGGAGAGACTCTTACCAGAAGAGTCCTGGACAATTAGGTGTCTGCTATTAATAATGTCAAGTAATATAAGCCAACTAAACCCAGATAAGCAGAAGATTCCCATGTCATTAACCTGGCAGGGGATTAGGGCAGGTCCTGCATAATGCAGGGGGTTGGACTAGATGACCCATGAGGTCCCTTCCAACTCTATGATTCTATGATTCCAGGGGCTATCTAAGAAGACAGGCATTTGGCTGAGGCCAGGCTCAATTAACAACATCTGCAGGGCTCCTGACCCCTCCCCCTCCCCCAGAAGTCCATCAAGACTCTGGACCCGTTTGTATTATTATTGTTTAATGTTATACTGTTACCCTGTTATTAATGTAATACAATACTAATGTTATAGTTATTTATATGTATGGTTTCTTGTATAATTCTCAGTTTTATGTAAACTGCCCTGAGCCTTCAAGGAGGGT
Source organism: Paroedura picta (assembly GCF_049243985.1). Taxonomy (NCBI): domain Eukaryota; kingdom Metazoa; phylum Chordata; class Lepidosauria; order Squamata; family Gekkonidae; genus Paroedura; species Paroedura picta. Next base: position 128,510,617 of record NC_135371.1, read on the forward strand.
AGTGTATAAATGTGAAAAATAAATAAAATAAATAAGATGATCCTCTAAGCCCAAATTGGGGCTGATCCATGCTGGTGTCAACCAGTATTCTCACAGGTCCAGCTAAACAGTAGCTACTGAGCTATCAACCTTGGGGGAGGGGGAACAGCATCTGGGAAGATGATTCTCCTAAGTGCAATGAAAAGTTGATCTATATGCGATCTTAATCTATTATTTCACCAGTTGGTACAATTATTTACCCTTTATTCTGCCAAGGGAGCTGAACGGGTCTCAACTTGTCAGTGCTTCCTGCCTTGTGGTGATAGCAGTATGGGTCAAGTTGATTTAATGGTACACAGTACAGCTTAGGTGAGCACCCTGGGGCATCATTTGGATGGTGAAGGGTTCACCTTCAGACCAGGCTTGGGGCCTATCTGGACCTGGGACAGAAAACCCCTAAGTGGTTTTCATTATCCTTAACCCATAGACCTGTTATCCAAATTGGAGGACTTCTGAATTTAGATGGGGAAATAAGTGAATCACTTGGAGACTTAGCAAGAGGAGTATAACTACAGGATCTCCACCCACATATACTGGGTTATTCCCTTAAGAAACTGAATAAATCAGGCAAGTGTAAACTGGGAAGTTGTTTTTATTCAGAAAAATTGTAAAAGGGTTACAAGACGGCATACGCGCAAAGCACATAAAGCTTACAAGATTTAACTAAGTAGAATAAGGGTTGAATGGTAATAGTGTTTTGGAAATGGGAAAGTTATACTTACTGTCATGACATGAAGAAGAAGTCAGCAGATTCAGCTAGATGGCCAGTGCTTCATGGAAAAGAGAGAGGAGCCTACATACAAGTAGGCAGTATATGTAGGGTACCCCAAAATATACATGCACTGAATGATGCTGCAACTTCTATTTTTATAGGGAAAATGTAACCTCAGTCTATGGCTGACATACCAATCCCTAAAACAAAATATTGGTGTGATTATATGGCAAAGAACCTAGAAAGCATGTAATCGGGTTTTCCAGGTGTGGACAAGATTGCTGTACTGGAGTAGAACTAAAGAAATTAATGTTTTTTGAAGACACCTTGATCGCTAGATGGTAAACTATCTCGGTGGAGCAAGACGTTAGCAATAGCTAATTGAGTTCCATGACTGTGAGAAGGAGAGATTGAGAAATTGATGAAATTAATACTAGGTTCCTCAGAGAGCCTATTGTCCCAAGGGTATCCATCTCTTTTGGGTGGAGAGAGGAAAGCATTAGTGAATTGCCTCTGCAATCTCACAGAATCTAAACTTATTGTCTAGGTATGTCCTGGAGATTGGCATCTGGCTGGCATCCATATTGTCTGTACCTATTTGGGAAGCAGTGTGTTTGACATTTGGGTATTTGAAATACAACTGACATCTATTCCAGTGTCCATTCCAGCAAGCTGTGTGCTGCAAATTAATATTTGATGCAGGGTTAAAAAGATATTTCTGTATATGTAGCCTCTAAACTACCTCTGTATGTGAGGAGGGATCTGGCTACTAACTGACCCTGCTGCTAAGGCTACAGGAATTGGCGCCCGTCCCTGGGGCATCATGAAGGTGTGGCAAGCAGGAGCCTGAGCCATATGTCTTTGACAGTTCACGGCTCTTATTTAGGGTGGTCTTGCCTGCAAAATCTAGGGATGCGCAAACAAAATGAGGCTTCTCTTCTGCAATCCACCAATGTCCTGTCCTCCATCTGGTTTTCAAATTGGGCTTTGGCCCTGTGGGTGCTACTGATCCCCTTTGATCAATGTCAACAAATAAATAGTTAGCTTTTTTATTACCCCAGAGAAGGTGTCAGCTCTCCTTATTCTGTGTCTGCATGCGAAAGGTTGTTTTTTTGTTGGCCCAAAGTCATCCCACTGACTGCCTCCAGTTAGACCTGCATTTACTGCTTTGTAATTTAAGGAAGTATAGGAAGTGTGAGTGGCCTAGTAAGTAGGAACTCAGATGTTGAGCTGTACAATAAAAGATTATAAAAACAGTAATTATTTGTTGTGGTGCACAATTTAAAAACAGAATAAAAACTATATAAAAACTATATAGAACTAACTGCACATAAGACCAAATGCGTTTCGACCCTACTGGGTCTTCTTCAGTGGTCAGAATTATAACAATACACTCTATATACAAAGTCTGAACTAATTATAAAGTGTAGCTGAGTGGGATCTGTAGATTATGGCTCCAACCAATATGTAATTTCTTTTTCGACTTTTTGGACACCACCTCCTATGGCATATACCTAGGCTCACCACTCTTCGCTATCATATAATAATGTGCTGAGAGTGTATCTCATGTGCGTTAGGAAAAAATTACTGTTTTTATAATATTTTATTGTACAGCTCAACTTCTGAGTTCCCACTTGTAAAGGTTGTGTTGTGTTCCTTTTTTGGTTTTGGCCTAATAAGTAACCACAACAAAAAAACCCCCACGCATACACACACTCCTCTGTTTCCAATGGGTCTTTAAATTATATCAAAACACTGAGAGCTGTTAAGAATTTATAGCTTTGTGGTTGAATTAATGATCTAATTTAACCAACCTACTAATTGAAAGCAATCATTTGCAAAGTGTCTTAATCAAAATGTCATTTGGGAGGTGATTAAGGCAATGCTTTTAATGGATTTATTTCAGATTCCACACAAAGAGTGGGTTTGCAGAAGGGGTTTTTGCCACCTTCCTTTCCCCAATGCAGTCTCCCACACCCCCAAAATCTGCTTCTGGAGGCCAAGGGAGCCTCCAGAAGGAACAGTGTGGACTGCATCAAGAGGTGGGGAGTGGTGGAAATCCCTCCCTCCCAACCTGCTAGGTGAGTTTTTGATCCATTTTCAGAGCGTATTCGGCACACTCAATAACAGGGAGGGTTGATGTCTGTGGTTTCTCCTTTCTTGACCATACTGCATAGTTCTTGAGGAACATTCTCAGGAGTGGCTTTGAGGTTGCCGAGCAGCAAAGGCAATAAAATATCCCTTCGGTTAGCTCATTCCATTGCAGGTCAGATTGGATCCAATACATTTTTGGTAGAGCAATTCTGAAATGGACCACTTTTCAGTCAAGACCTATGACCACATTCACATACTGTTGGCAACAAACATTTTTTCATGGCAACCACTTGAGTTGAAATATAATTAATGCTTTTGTCTTCTGCAGATTCTGCTTCAAAAGAGTTCTAATGAGATGATAGGGAAGTCATACTTTGTGCATGTCAGATTTGTTTAAATGATTTCATCAGGTGAAATCCAAATATGTTTTTCCATGAGTCATTCTAGGTGAAGAATGATGTGCCCTTTAGCTAAGGGGCAAGCATCTTGACAGGCGCCAATAACCTCACTGGCAACATAGAATATCAAAGAGCTGAAGCTAATTTGTACATTGGATTTAATTGTAATTGACATTCTTTGAACATAATTTGGCTAAGGATGGTCCCTGCCGAGTTGTAACAGATGGACATATTGCATTTATTTTGCAATATCTGAAATTATTAACCCCAAATGTGATGTGAAAACCTCTTTTCCATGATATTGGAGACAACCCTGGCTGACATAGTCTGTTGCATAGCCTCTTCAGGATTACTTTTAATCCTGTGAGCTAGAGTAGGCCAACTAGTTTCACATCAATGTTACACTCAAAAGTAATTCCTGCTATTCAGATTCTTTTAGTGGAGGTCTAGTAAAGTGTAGAACTTTCTCTACGTGGAACTTTAGGATACATTTGCAAGCAGCAAGAAATTTTTGTGTCACCACAGGTAAATAATATAGGCCAGAGCTAAGAGATGTTTTATTTTAAATAAAAGATTTTAAAGAGAGAACATTATAAATTCAGAATAATTAAAAGCACTCCAACCCAGGAAGCACAACAGTTGTGACCTTTAGAATCATGAAGACACTATCACTTTTTTCTTATTGTGCAGCTATTAAAAGCACTGCAAAGCCACTAAAGGCGGCAACCACTCTAGCAACCAATGAGTGACGTATTTCATTGACATATGCACCACTTTGATGGCTGATGTTTCTGCCTATTTCATGGGACCCTTCCTTATAGTTGTCCACTGTGCCACAGCCTGCACTTTATTCAGAATTGTGTATTTTCTCCTGCTTCCATTGTTGACATTGTGCATACAGGTGCTTCCCTTCTTAGAATCATAGAGTTGGAAGGGACCTCATGGGTCATCTAGTCCAACCCCCTGCACTGTGCAGGACACTCACATCCCAATTGCTCATCTACTGTAACCTGCCACCCCTTTGCCTTCACAGAATCAGCCTCTCTGTCAGATGGCTATCTAGCCTCTGTTTAAAAATTTCCAAAGATGGAGACCTCACCACCTCCCGAGGAAGCCTGTTCCACTGAGAAACCGCTCTAACTGTCAGGAACTTCTTCCGGATGTTTAGATGGAATTTTTTAAAAATTAATTTCATCCCATTCATTCTGGTCTGTCCCTGTGGGGCAAGAGAGAACAATTCTGCTCCATCCTCCATATGGCACCCTCTAGGCTAAACAGACCAAGCTCCCCCAGCTTTTCTTCATATGTCTTGGTCTCCAAATCCCACACCATTTTTGTTGCCCTCCTCTGGACACGTTCTTGTCTCAGCACTCAGCATAGCAAACACCCTCAAGGTGGAAATATCCATACATAGATGTTGCAATAGGTGTGTGGAAATCTTCAGTCACATATAATGTGCATTCCCAAGTGCTGAACTTCTATCCTGGTGCTAAAACAAACAGGACTTTTAGAAATGGCTTAAAAGCATCCTGCAGCTTGTATTTGCACTTTCTGGGCATGTTGGGAATTGACTCCTTAAGAGGAATGTTTTAGAGTCCATTCTTATTGTTGCAGATCAAGGGCCTGGCACTGACCCCATATTTGGGATCAGCCTGCGTGGGCAGAAAGAGTGACACGGCAATCTTTGTGATGGCCCAACTGTGATTTCCAAAGCAAGGAACAAGCCAATCTTGTTTGTTCACCAAAACAAGTGCTTAACTGGAATAGGACAGCACTCCTTGGCCCTGCCCTCAAGCCTTGAGATGTGAGCATAGCAGAGTGTGGTTCTTTGTTTACTGGATTTGTAGCCTGCTTTTTGACTGAGTCAAAGTGATTCACAAAATTCATTATATCCAGCTAAAGTTCTTGATTACAAAAAGACTGTGGTCTTTCTCCAGCTAGCCTTGGATCCCTTTAATTGAATTAGTTATGTTGTATGTTTCTTTATTTATATTTATCCTTTCCTTTAGTGGGTAATTTGCTCTGTAGACAGGTAGCAGTGTAAACCATTTCTTTCCAGTGTTTTTCACATAGCTGTGCTTCCAGGAGCATTCGTCTACACATCTCAATTGTGAGCGATTCTTTCATTCTGCTAGGACATTCTGTTCTGGAGTATATGGAATAGTGAATTGATATTCTATTCCTTCTTTAGCCAAGTAGTCTTTCATGTCACATCCCCCATATTCTCCTCCATTGTGCAAATGGCCAGGGCTTACCATTGCAACATATGCTTTGAGCTTCTCCGGCACTTGGCTTTTCTCCTTGACTAATTATGTACCTGTATACTCTGAGAAAGAGCCTCTTGTGGCGCAGGGTGATAAGGCAGCCGACATGCTATCTGAAATTCTGACCATGAGGCTGGAAGTTTGATCCCAGCAGCCGGCTCAAGGTTGACTCAGCCTTCCATCCTTCCGAGGTCGGTAAAATGAGTACCCAGCTTGCTGGGGGGTAAACGGTAATGACTGGGGAAGGCACTGGCAAACCACCCCGTATTGAGTCTGCCAAGAAAACTCTAGAGGGCGTCACCCCAAGGGTCAGACATGACTCAGTGCTTGCACAGGGGATACCTTTACCTTTATACTTTGAGAAATCATCAATAATATTTGTTCCCACTAGGGGTGTGCCATGTTCTGTTTCTTCTTTTCTTTTTCTGTCAAAGATTGTTTTGGAGTGCAGCTTGGACTTGGTGTCTGCCATGTAATTGTCACCCCACTTTGGAACAGTTGGCACAGGAAGCGAGCTGTGGCCAGGAAACAGCATATGTCCTATTGAAGGGGTCAGTCCCCTGAATGTGGAGGCTTATAATGTTTGGTGGTCCAACCCTAATTTCAGCATAGAGAGGGAATGTAGTTCAAGTTTCTTATTCAAATCTTCTAGGCATCTGGAGTGTGGCAATGTGCTCCTTGGGGTGGTCCAAACATTGTTTTGGAGTACAGACTAGCATCAGTGTCCACATGTGTGATTGTACTTGAGGCACTTCCCTTTAGAGCAGCTGGCACCAGAAATGGGTTTTGGACCAGGAAACATTATATGTCCTCAATTTGTGGGTATATGATTTATGGTAGTCCAAAGCTTATTTTGGGGTTTACATGGCATACAAGCATTCCAGTTCCTTATTAAAATCTTTGCCATACATGTTTCTTGATAGCATTCCAAACAGAAGCTTCTGGTTCCAAAACCAGTGGACCAGGCACCACTCTCTTCTTGCAGGGGACAGTGTCCAGACTCTGTCACTTCGGATGATCCTAAGATTGTTTTGGGGTAGGGTTACCAGGTCTTATTGGACCTGCTGGTAGGGGATGGAGGATGAACTTGCCAGGAGTGAAGAGGAACATAAAAAATAAACACAATATGCCTTCATGACCCAAAAGTGGCATTGGGATGTGAGGGAGCAACACTATTTTTTGGGCAAAACTTTATGGTAGAATTACTTTCTAATATGAAATGTTGTCCTCAAGCCAGAGAGTCACTCCCTGATATCCCCAATGTACCTACATCACTTCAGAGTCATGTTGTGGTTAATTTCTGTGTTCTCCTGGGGGGGGGGATAATCTCCCCCTGCCAGGGGTTCTTTCATTCCAGTTTTGGAGTACAGCCCTAGCCCCAGTGTCTGTCTGTGCGATTGTCCTAGGGACACCACAATTTGGAGCAGCTGGCACAAAAACAGCATGTGTCCCCTTGAGAGGGGCATGGGTATGTGTGTGATGTGTTGTGGTTCAAACCTTATTTTAGGATGCAGAGTATGCAGTTGTGCCAGTCGCTTATTCTAGAACTGAGCTTTGGACCAGAAAACACTATTTGGGCACTCCAATTAGAAACTTGTGGTGCCAGAATCAGTGTTTGGCCAGGTACTACTGTACTTGCAGGAGACAGACCCCAGAGTTTGGGATATCATTTTGAGGAGTCTAAAGATTGTTTTATTGTGTAGCCTGGCCCCTGTCTGCCTGTGTGATTGTCCTGGGAGCACCCCACTTTGGAGCAGCTGGCCCAAGAAGTGAGCTTCTGACCTGGAAACAGGACATGTCTTCTTGGAGGGCAGAGTTCCCTGAACATGTGTGTGGGGGGGAGTATGGGGATGCATCATTTGGGTGGTCCAAAGATTGTTTTGGGATGCAGCCTGGCCCCTGTCTGCCTGTGTGATTGTCCTGGGAGCACCCCACTTTGGAGCAGCTGGCCCAGGAGACAGGCTTTGGACCAGGAAGCAGCACATGTTCTCTTGAAGGGGACAGTCCTAAAACTAACTTTGTGTCTTTCAATATTTGTCTTCAATATTTGTGAATCAGTTCACAAATAAGACATGAATAAGGAACCGGGAACCAACTCCAGCCTCCTGTTGAAGCATATTTATCTTTCACTGGGCTGTGTACATAGATATTAACATCTTTGTGCTCTTGCTCCCAAACAGTGGAAACTTCATTTCTGAAAAACTTACATTTCAGTTTCCAGTTAGATGAAAGAGGGCCGGAGGTTTTCTCTGTCTCTATCAATAAACAGGTTTCTGGACACATTTACAGGTCGTATAAATAGTGTAAGATGCAGGAGGTAGCCCATACAGGCAAACTACTAGGCTTAGAACTAACATCTTTCCTTAAATAAACATCAGTCACTGAATTTTAGCTCGCCTGCAGAGACTTATGGGTCTAATCAGATTCCAGAATGCTCTGCGGGAACCAATGCCTCCCGGCATCTCTCTCAATGGCCTGGTCAGCAACTGGCATGACAGAATGCTGACTGCTATTGACGAGATAGCTCCCCAACGCCCTCTCCAGCCCTGTCTTAAGTTGGCCCCCTGGTACACCAAGGAGCTTCGCAATAAGAAACGGGAACTGAGATGCTAGAGCGAATTTGGAGGAAGACTCACGACGAAGCCTCGAGAACATCTTATAGAATGCAGAGGAAGGCCTATGAAATGGCGGTGAAGTCAGTAAAACACAATTTTTACTCTGTAACCATCTCATCTGCAGACTCACATCTGGCTCAGTTGTTTAGGATTGTTCGATATCACTGCCCTGGTAGAAAGGCAACAAAACAGTAGCTAATTGTATATCAGCTGTGAGGCATTTGTGAGTCATTTTGCAGACAAAATCTCGACACTCTGCTGTGACCTCCCTCCAACTTTACAGAAAGTGAACTAGAGGCCCCTTGGCTGGGACTTCAGATGACTCATGCTGACTGAAGCGGGCAGGGTGCTAACAGCACTGAAGACACATGTGTATTGTGGCTCCTAAAAACATCTGATATAAGAATAAGGGGGCCCCTCTGGGAGATAATCAACCTATCTCTCACAATGGGAGAATTCCCAGAGGGACTGAAAGAGGCAGTGGTATGTCCACTACTGAAAAAAACATCTTTAGACCAGCGAGAATCCGACAACTTCTGACCTGTCTCACGCCTAGTGTTTCTGGGGAAGATGGCAGAAAGAGCTGTGGCAAATCAATTAATGGCATTCCTGGAAGAAGCTTCGGTCCTAGAGTCATCTCAGCCAGGTTTCTAGCCTGGCCATGGGGTAGAGCAAGGGTAGTCAAACTGCAGCCCTCCAGATGTCCATGGACTACAATTCCCAGGAGCCCCTGCCAGCAAATAAAATACTGAAATGAACCAGGTCAACTCTGGCAGTCAACTCCGAATTTAGAAACTTACCACATCTGTACACAGCCCGTGGCGCCACGGGCGCCATGGACTGAATAAAAGACTAAGGGGTAGTGGGGAGGAGTTAGGGCGGGACCGGTCCGGGATAAAAACTCGGAGGGGCCAATCAGGAGCCGTGAAGCGGCTACTGATTGGCCCCTCCAAGTGTCCATCCCCCCTGAAGCAGGCAATGGGGAGCCGCGCTTCGCGCGGCTCCCCATTCCCTGCTTCACCCGCACAGCGACAGGTGAGCGGTCGCCCGCGCTGCCTTCTCCCGGCCACCGGAGCGGCCTCGCGGCGTCATAGACGCCGCGAGGCCGCTCCGGCGGCCGGGAGAAGGCTGGGGAGAACTTCGGGGGCCGTTCGCTGTTTGGGGAGGGTGGGGGTGGTGGGAGCCGGCCTTCTATCGGCCTCTGGAGCGCCCTCGCGGCAGCGAGGGCGTTCCGCAGGGCGAGAGAACGTCGTTCGCCGTTCTCGGGGGGGGAGCTGTCTAGCGCCCATTTTATGACAATCTAAAATGGGCTTGAAATCTAGTCCTAAATAAGAGGCAAATCAATTTCATAGCCTCCTGTTATCATGCAAATTGACATGAGGTGGCCATACAAAGTGCTTAGGTGGCCTAGCGCACTACTTATTGTAAGTAACCAGGGTCTACCAATGCAAAAGAGAGGCTTTGAACAACAGGAGGATAGCTTCACTCCTAATAATTCTATACAGAAATGCCAAACATCTGGGCATGAAAATGCCATTACTTTTCATTGGGATTTGGCATTCTGCTGAATGCAGAGTATGCTCATTCTGGCCCATTGAAGGACACCTGCATGTAAGACCCTTGATCTTTTGCCTGGAGGCAACACAGGGTTTGGCTGGCCAAATTATCTACTGGATACTGCCCAACTGGCACTACTTTCATGCAAATTTATTGTCTTTATTTGCTGCAGTGTCTGTATAAGATGCAGTTGGGAACTGGTGTGTGTTTTGAATTGGTCCTCTGATTGCGGTGGGATTAATTACACTACTTCAGTCCATGCAATGGCAGAGGTTTCAGGTTAATTACACACTGTGCTGATGTAATTGCTGCATCTTGTTGGACTTGATCCTTGGATGTCTTTTCTGACTTGGTTTGGATTTTACTAGTACATGGGATATGCCCTTGCCTATTTGATGCATGCTTGAATATGAGGGATACTTAGAAGTACTGGGAAAATGTAGCAGAAGTAGACCTGTACTTCTCTCTGGATCTTAACATCCCCAACAGCTTGTCTTCTTCACTACTTCACCCAAGATGAAAACAGAGAGGAAACCAGAGGAGACATTTTAATATTTGTGTTCATTAAGATCATATTCCTAGGGGTATTGTTCTGAATCTGAAAATATTTATTTCATACTCTATGCTATGGCTGAGCAATAAATTATTATAGCTGGATTTGTGAAATGTTTTATTTATTTGAGTCCCGAAGCACATTCGTGCCTGGTCAGACCTAGCATAGTTCCACAAGGCTTGTAAAAGGGAGCTCTTTTGCCAGGCCAGTTTTAACCAGCAATTGACTATCCCCATGGCCAAAACTACTGCCACCAAGAGTGGAAACATAGCATAAACAGGGCACAAAATCCAGCAGCACCTGCAGCAGCATATTGGCTGAGAGGACAACCTGCTCCACCAATCGCCAGCTCAAGGAGAAAAGAAGATGTTATACTGAGCTGGCTTCCTGCATAGGGTAGTATAAAAATCAAATAAATTTATTTAAATAAATTGTTATTTTTTAAATGCTGCCATCCCTAGCAGTTCAGGGCAGTATACAACAGTAGTCTGTCCATTCATTTTTCTTTATCAGTAAACCGTTCCTGTGGAGCAGTAAAAATAAAACAGTAAGGGGTAGGTGGGAGGAGAAAGGGGCGGGGCGGGGCGGGGCGAGTCCATGATAAAAATTTGGAGTGGCCAATCGGGAGCCGCAAAGCGGCTTCCGATTGGCCGCTCCGAGTGTCACTCCAGGGCCAACTGGCCCACCCCCCAATGTGGCCCACCTTCTCCCACAGCCGTCATTCCCACACTGGATGCCAAGAGAGAAGGTGGGCCACGAGGCCCCAGCCACCAGCGGGAGCTGGCCGCATGCGGAGACCTCACCCTGGCCAAAAGGGCCTGTCCCCAGCCCCAGCCCGAAGCCCCGAACTCACCTATGAGCCGGCCGGGGGCGGGGGCTTCTGCTGGGCCCAGGGACAGCCTCGCCCAATGTATGACATGGCAAGGCTGTCCCTGGGCTCGCCAGAAGCCCAGAAGAAGCTCACCGGCTGGCCGGGGAGTTCTGGCGGGCCCAGAGACCCGGCGGGGCTATCCCTGGGCCGCCAGAAGCCTGGAGGAAGCTGAGGAGCTGGCCCATTGAGACCTTTTGGGCCTGCGTGAACCAAGGGCACCCTTTCTGGACCCACCTCCAGAAGCCCAGGATGCCTGGATCAGGTAAGCTGCGGGGGGAATCCCTCCTCCGCCCCTTCCCCTTCCCCTTGCCCCTTCTCCACTTTCAAAGACCATTTTTTAAAAATGGGCTTTGAAACTAGTACAACAATAAAACATGAATGTTAAGCAAAACTTTAAAACATAAAATACATCATAATATTAGAAGTTTTATACATCTCAGTGCAAAAGTTGTAAAGTTTTATTAAAAGTTTTATACATCTCAGTGCAACCATGAAATTTCTTTTCGATAGAAACCGTCAGTAACAATTCTCCAAAAGGGGTTGTCCAGAGGAGCCCACTGTTGATGTCTGGGATCTGATTAATTTTTTGGCATAGTAGCTAATTGGACATTAAGAAATGTTGCTGAAGTTGAACAGTTCATATCTAAATTCATGTAAAGTCTATTTGGGGGGGGAAGGTGGGCGCAAGGTGATATAGGTAGGAAGGGGATCTTTTTTGCTGCTGCCACGTTGTGATGGATTTTAAGTCTTTTAATGGGAATTTTAATAATGGGGTTTATAAGACATTGTGACCTGCCACGAGCCGCTTAGGGAGTGGCGGGAAATAAATTGGGAAAAAAATATATGAACAGTATTGTTTATCAGATTTAGTGACAGTATCTTGATTATCTTGCAAGTGGATTACTATTTTCTGTGCTTGGGTCTGGTCTAGCAAGCTCAATTCACCTGTTGGCCAAGCAAAGTCAAATTTTCAAAGCAGAAAAAAACCCCAGTTATGCAACCCAAAGGTTAGTAGGCCTCCAATGTCTGTGTTATTTTCCCAGTCTCATTATGTACCACATGCCTACCACATGCAGGGGTTGCTGCTGTGCTTCCAGATTTCTGAGCTGAGCAGGGGAAGCCTGCATCTTATCAGGGACATGGTGCATCCCTTCAGGGTCTCTGCTTTTTTCCTGTTTTCCAGGCTGCTTCAGCAGCAGACAGCTGACCTAGCACCAGCAGAAATACTCCGAAGTGCCAGGAACCATGGTTTGACCAGAGAAAATAGTGTAAAGAGGTGAGTATAGCTGGACAGTTTTGGCTATTGGTTTATTATTTTGATTCAGTGTCATTTATGTTTACTAAACTTTTCAAATAAGTGCTAGCACTAGGGCAGGGGTCCCCAGTGTGGTGTCCGTAGGTGCCATAGCGCTCATTGACATCTTTCCTGGTGCCTGCGAAATTATTTAGAAAATGGATGCTACCAAGTGGGGCTTTTTCCTCATCATGGGTTTTCATTGCCAGTGGAGATTTGATCAGCTGTGTAGATTTATTAAAATGGTACTTTGGCAGCAGAATAAGCTGTGTCTACAGGACTGCCATACATCCCCCAAAGAGAATCAAGATTGTCAGAACAACATCTGCTTAGGATCCCTGGCCCAAAGGAAGTGAAATTGGCCACGACCCAGCCTGCTGGAACACTCTGGCTAAAGAGATCAGGGCAAGACAGAGCTGTTCCACAAGGCCTCTGGCCAGGGCCAGAAATGACCATCTAGAAGTGCTGGCCTCCCCACTGGAGATGGGGAAGATCTGCTCGACAAGCCCTGGAAGCCCCCCTCCCCCCCATCTGCTATGTAATTAGTTGGAAGAAACTAGATATTATGATTTAACCTAAATTATTGTTCTTAATGATGTTGTCACCCACCTTGAGCTGTATTGGAAGGCCAGGCTACAAAAATAAATGTTTATTTATTTAAGGATCTTCACCAGGTGACTGAAGGTGAGATGCAGCAGCCATTGAATTTTAACTTTTATATGAGCCTTTTTGAACTGGAGAGGATTTCAACCCTTACAAAAATACTGTCTAAAGAATAGCATTGGAAGAGTTGGTATTTAGGTGCTGAAGACAAGCTGATTCCTCTGAACTGTTCTAGATCAATTTTATAGAGTAGAGGAGGAAAAGCTGATTAGGCTCGTAAACAAGTAACTTATTAGTTTTGACTGGAAGTTACTACTGAGATGCAAATCTTTTCCACACTATTTTACTCTTTTCTAAACATTTTTTTTAAATGATAGAAGAATTTTGATATTGGCATGCTGTAATACCCTTCCAATGGTGAAAATGGCAGGACAGTACTTAAAAACAGCAGTTACTAATAGTTTGTGTAAACATATGATGCAAATCAAATAGTCATTATTTTATGTAATGTTATATTGCTCTGTTTACAACAAACAGAAAGAATTATCCCTTGTATAAGGAATTTAGATGAAACATCTGAGATACAAATGATATGTTTTCTTTTAACATTTAACATTTAAAAGAAAACATATCATTTGTATCTCAGATGTTTCATCTAAATTCCTTATACAAGGCTCATTACACAAGTTAAATATTGACATAATTAAGTTTGTTTCAGCAACCTTTTTCTACAAGAGAAAAACCTCTCAAAGTAGCAGATGGTCTTTTTGGCTAAAAAGCATTAGAAACAGGGTTCAGCAGCCATTTTGTAATGAGGTATCAGAATTCTGAATGTGACCGCAGGTTCACAAAGGTTGAGGGCCACTACACTAGGACGTTAGAAGCTGCCTTGAAAAACCTGAATGGTTACGTAAAATCAATATGTTGGATATCTCCCCCCCCCAAAAAAAAACCCACACACAAACATACACTGCCTCATAACTTCTTGGTCTTCATTGCCCCATTCTGGTTGCCAGATCACAATGGTAGCAGTGATAGCAGAAGTTACAGCTAGCCGAATTCTCCAGCCTGTAGAACTAGCACACTTTTGTCTCCTTGGCTGTATGGCTGAAAGTCCTCTCCAACCTTTCTGGTGTTCTCACTTGGCTCCCATTAATGGAACACAACCTCAGTACCACTTTCCCAGCATGCTCCAATTCAGCTTCTCCTTGACTCCTCCTTTGTTCTTTTCCATGCCTCCATCTTTCATTGTTTCCTCACACTTTAACAGGATGGATGATAATTGGTCTAACATTACTAGCTCCATTTAATATTACCTCCATGTCCATGTAAGGGGTAGATAGAGAGTTCTAGATGGAAGGCTGTTGAATCGGTGTAAGCATCTTAGCATACAATGCATAAATCTTTGTCAGGGAGATTTTTAAAAAATGCTGATTTCCTCTTTCTGGCTGTTTTAATCCTAGAGGGACCCCAACCAAGGGATCACATAAACAAGAAAATATGAATCCTACCAAGAAGGTATGAAGCACATATTTTGTCCTGAAACCTTCTTGTTGCCTTGGCTTCTTTCCACAGCAGTCTAGCAAATGATTAGTCTAGGTAGAATGTATTATGTACAAATGTTTTTTGTGGTGATATGGACCTGCTGAAGCCTGCAGGCTTTATTTCACTCTACCTGCTCCAAGGTTTTTCTCCTCACCTGGAGAGATTTCTCTCTCTCTTTTGGCTAACTTTGCTGCTACCACCTAACTTCTGTACAGAATTATCCATTCAGAGGGTCAGGACTCCCAGCTTCCCTTCCAAGTTCTGGGACCTTGCCTCTTGTTGCCTGCTGCCCAGCGCCTGACCACCACAGGGACAATGTACTGCCTGACACACCCCTGGAGGATTAGCCACTTGCCAGCTGTCAGCCTTCCCCCTCCTGGAGTTCTCTTTTACAATAGCTTATCCAAGACCGTGGAAGCCTATGTAGTATAGAGAACCACTGCCAGCACCCAAAGTTATAAAGTATTCCTTTAAAAGATGTTCATAAGCATACCTTTAGCTGAGTCCAGATTGAGCTCTTGATCCAAAAGAAATAGGTACAACACAAATTCTCTCTATACACGCCCTACCAGATCTTAGAAAATAGGATAAGCTCCCTAGCTTAGGCAATTACAGATCTCTACAGAGTTTCCATTCCCTCAAAGTTTTCTTCACCTCCCCAGGCAAGATCATGGTCAATGCCTGCCTGCCTCAGATCTCAGTTAAGATTGCTGTGTCTTCTGATGGACTTCACACCAAAAAGAGCTCCTGCTTGCTGCAAGGAGTTTTTATCATATTTGTTTCATATTTGGGTCAAAGAGGCACTCCAGGAGTTCCTTTCCAGAGATTATTCCTGGAGGCTGTCTAGTTTAAAGTCCTCCAAATCTCTGTTTCCTGTTTGGAGGGTGGGGGCTTGACCATCCCATTGTCTTTAGCTGGACCTATTAGCATTTCTTAAGAGGTAGGTGAGATGAGCCTGCAAGGCCATTTACCACCTTCATTCTCCCTGCTCAGTCTCTGCCCAGAGGGCGACCCCCCCCTTAAAATGCTCAGTTCAAACCTCCATAGAAAAAAATACATCTCTTCACAGCTTTAGTAAGGATTCATTCATTGATCTTTGCAAAAAAAAGGAAAGCAGAGTGTACTAACTCCATATACACAAACTCCATATACACATAGCATACTTATGTGCTGGGCCACTGCAGGAAAATAGGGGCCGTATGAGCCAGCACATGGTCCCTGGTCTTGAAACAGAGATGGTCCTGCCTACACACTTTCACTCAAACAAGGATGCCACTCTTGTGTGCACACAGGCAGTAGACATGTAGGGCCCATGCTTGTCATTGGGAACATGGTTTCCTAATATTGCGGTAATCCTGAAGAAGAAGAACATGGAAAAGAATTTAATTCTGAAGGAAATAAAGTGCAGAGAAAGCATGGCAGGGGCATTTAAAATGGCATGGGCATGAGAGGGGGAAATTGTGAGTTGTTGGGTAGTGATGTCAAGTGTTGGGTCCAATACGTGCTCAGGAAACTGGTGTGCTGCTGTCCCCACAGTTGACGAAGCCTCAAATTGCAATCTGGGAAGGGTAGTTTCCCTCAAAATTTTACCCACTAGTTTCCTGTAACTGAAGATGGACCCCCAGTCCCCACCCCCAATTCTTCATGATCCAACTAGGTAGGAGTAGAACCAGTGCAACAAACTTCTAAGCGTTAACCAGGCCACTGAAAGAGGACAAATCAATTCAGGAAACATCATGCTGCAATCCCAGAAGCTCAGACAGCTTTTTGGTTGTTGTATAATTGGGTAGAGACCAAAGAATATTCATGAAGACATTTAATTCCACTAGACTTGCTAAGGTGAATTGCTGGTTGTGTTTGAGTATTTTTTATTTCTTTTTAAAAAAAATAAGTTTATGTTTTTATTGTAAACTGCTTGGCTGAAAAGCAGCCTAAAAATACAAGTTAATGAATATTTTTTTTCTGTAAAAGATATTCATGGTTGCAAGCTGAACTGAACTTAATATTCAAAGCGCAACTTACCGCACCACTCCACCAAAGCAGATTCTATCAGGCATTTGGATTCCAAATGCTTGCAAGTCATGATCATTCTAATTTGGGCAGTAAAATCATTGGTCGAGTGGCTGATGTTATCTGTGTGGTCCACATGTTGACATCACCAGAGTCCGGGCAGCAGGCTTTTAATCACAGGCAGAGTACTTCCACATCCAATGCAAATGCATCAAGTAAGGAGAGTGTTGTGCTTGTTACTGTGATACCACTCAGTATCCAGAAGGATTCTGTCCACAGATGTCCATTCAGAATGTCTCATTTCGTAATCCCTAGCACCAATGGTTTGTAGGATGGTCAGGAACTTGAGCAGTAGAGAAATGAAAGGCCTGGCTCCCAACATCTGTTTCTTCCTTCCTCTCCAATCTGTAATCCTGATTTCAGATCAACCCTGGTATTACCATTTCCCAGTGCCATTCCCTTCTATAATCTGAACACTGGTACAAGCCTTCCCTTTTTGTGGCAGCCAAGTTGTACCATCACACTATTGTATGGAAAGAGCTCATGCAAAAGAAAGAAGAACAGCAAAGCAAAAGCACAGCTACCACATGTTGTGGAGTATCAATCTAAAGGAAGAATTAACCAATAAAATCCCAGAACCGGATTTATGCCCTTTAATTAACAGTGGGTGCCAAATGGAGAGTTCAGGCTAGAGAATCCAGTCATTCCATGTATGGACATTTCCATAGCAGAGAGATGGTTTGGTGTCAGGGACTCTGATTCCATGCATCTGGAATGCACAAGGTCCATGATCCAGAGTGGCAGTTGTGCTAGAGAGCCAGCTGGGTATAGTGGCTAAGAGCAGCGGCGTCTAATCTGGCAAGCCAGGTTTGATTCCCCACTCCTCCTCCACATGCAGCCACCTGGGTGACCTTGTGCCAGTCACAGTTCTCTTGGAGCTGTTCTGACTGAGCAGTCCTGTCAGAGCTCTCTCAGGCTCCCCTACTTCACAGGATGTCTGTCGTGGAGAGGAGAAGGGATGACAATTGTTAGCGGCTTTGAGACTCCTTTGGATGGTGAAAAGCAGGGTATGAAACCCAATTTTTCTTCTCTTAGTGTGTTGCAGCAAAAACAGTGTTTGGGGGTCCTTCTTGACTGATTTTTATTCTAACACAAACTTTGTGGTCTGGAGCCTTCCAGCTCCTGTGCATCGACATTGTCGCTCTTACCCCCGATGTTATCTTATTTTTCCCAACACTGGTTCCTCTCCTTCCAGTCCAGTTCTATGTTGTCCCTGTACTAGTTTTGAACCCTGCCATGTGACAAGAGCTTAACCTTCTGGTTCTGTCAGCTTTGGTTTATTTAGTTTGCATCCATTATTCTGGTCCTAGAATGGAAGGGCCTGGAGTGCTGCAGATGTAATCAGGGCTCCCTGTACCCAATCTGGAAATTGTCCTGGTGGCTTCCTTGTAGTTGGCCAATTGTTTTGGTGTCCTACATGCACAGAATTGTGAACTGCTCCTGGCACCTACTGCATTGGTTGTTACTCACTCTGAGCCTCTCTCAGTCTAGTTTGTGCCACTGGTCATTAAAGTCCAAAGTGAAGATGGACCTCACATTTGGGAAGCAGTTCGATTTTGACATTCCAGTACTGCTGTGGGAGCAGCACTTCACCCCAGACACTTGGGGCAGACTGAAGGAACGCAGCGTCCCCTATGGCTGGCATGGGTTGTCGTATGAAGGTAAGAGGTTGGGAGAGGATTGTTGACAGCTGTGGCTGTAAGATGCTGTCATTCAGAGGATGAGGTTGTAGGAACATATGACTGTTGTAGTCCCAAGCCAGACTCTCATGGGCCCAGAAGCAAGTGTCTTCAGCATATACACAATGGGAAGCCAGTCTTGACAAGAGACCATTCAGAAACAAGAGTTTGAGTCCCCCACCTGCTAGTAATGCTTCAGTGACTCTGGGAAGAACAATGTTGATAATGCAACAGTGTTTTGTGTAACCTTTTATAAAAAGCACTCTTATTAAACAAAAATACACGTTTGGTGGACTTGTTTAAGTACCTGTGGGGTTATTCTTCCTTCTGCTGATTAATCAATATCTCCCTTTGACTCTGACTTTGTTTTACTGATATTTTCTCTGCTGTGTAAGACAATTATTTTAAAGGTTCAGTAGTACAACAGGTCCACAAAAGATAACACCTTTGCAGAGGTAGGCAGTCAAAGCTGTCCTTGGTTCAGAAATCTTGTCTTTCTTTCCCACTGAACATAGCCACTGCCTCCTTAAGCCCCCTACCCTTAGATTTATGACTGAACTTCCTCAGTCTCCCTCAGTGGAGAAGAAGCTGGACACCTTGGATGCAGATTCACCAGTCTAAGCAAAGCTTTAGATGAAACAGTTTTATTGAAGGTCCAGAGGAAAGGGTAGGGGACAGAAATTGAGAACAGGCAGGTGAACTATTTCAAGCTATATTGCCTGTACATATGGAAATCCTATTTTTTTTAATAGAGATACTGTAAAGGGCAACAATCTTTGTTCCCAGAGAGCTAGTATTTTTTCTTGAGTAAAAGGCTTGTTTTGGAAATTGCATCAAAGGAGCCATGACTGGGGAGACTAAACCAGTGAGTTCCTGGGAGAGTAGAGAAAACGTTTTAATTTTTTTGCTTATTTCATTTATACCTCACCTTTCATCCTAATGGGGACTCAGAGCAGCTTACACCATTGTCCTCTCCTCCATTTTATCATTCCAACACCGCTATGAGGTAGGTTAGGATGAGAGTCAGAATGATTTCACGTGTGGTGATTCAAACCTGCATCTTAATCAGCAGCAAAACAAATAGTTAACACATTAGAAGGTGAGGAAGAGTTGTTTTTTAATCCCCTGCTTTCTATGGCTTGAAGAGTTTCATAGCGGCTTACAAACACTTTTCCTTTCCTTACCTCACAACAGACACCTTGTGAGATAGGTGGGGTTGAGAGAGCTCTGACAGAAATGACCTATGGGAACAGCACTAATAGAACTCTGAGGTCACCCATCTGGCTGCATGTGGAGGAGTGGGGAGTCAAACCAGGTTCTCCAGATTAGAAACCATTTCTCTTATCCATTACTCCAAGATGGTTTAGGAGGTAGATTCAGATGGATGGCTGTGTTGGTCTGAAGTAAGATGAGGATTGTCTCTAGGATACAGACAGCTCACCTGTAGTAGTGGCCAGAGTCCATGCCCTTGCTTTGATCTCTCGGCCTTTTGGCTAAGATCAAGTGTGTAGTGTGCTTTGATCTCTCATGATGTTTCCTATGAGCCTGTTGCTACACAGCCACCCAAGGTGGCCACAGAGATATAAAAAACAAGGCCCATGGTGCAAGATCAGATAAAAATATTTTATTACTCAGTTTAAATCTCCAAACATTTCCTATGTGTTTTACCAAAAGGTTTCATTGGGGAAATTATTAAAATATTAAATATTAAAAATAATACAATAATAATGAGATTGCAGAAGTATGGCTAAAATTACATAACAATATAATAGCTAAAACCCAAGTTTTAAGGTTACGTGACAGAATAAGTGCTAGCAATTTTGTATGTAATATTATATGTTAAAGGTTCCCCTGATGAAGCCTGTTGGAAACCTAAGGTAAGTAATAAAAATATTTTAATCTGATTTTGTACCTCTGGCCTTGTTTTTTATATCCCCATGGAGTTGGCCACATGAGTAATAAAATATTTTTATCTGATTTTGCACCATTACCTTTGACCTTGTTTTTGTATCCTGTGACTGGTGTGGCTTTTTAATGTTGCAACTGCATCCATGGAGGTGTGAGAAGGGAAGTGAACAAGTGGGGTCATTTGTATGGCTCCCTTTTCACTGCCCTTTCCCTCAGTCTGCTGTTGGTTCTAGTTCACAGGTGCTGTGGATGTGGCAGTCCGAAAGGAAAGTGTGTGAGTGGAAGGGAGGGGAGAGAAAGGGGAAATGCCTTCATCGTTTTGCAGCAAAAACCTTAAAGGATTGTTAATTTTGTTTTAGTTTGGTCAAAATGCTTAGTGTTCCATGATTTTTGTAATGGCCTTCCCAATGTGCTGCTTCAAATATGCAAGTCTGAAGTGGGGGAGGGGGGAGATGAAAATGTCAGTATCAGCGTCTTGTGACATTTGCCCGAATAAAAGATCCCAGTGTCTATGCAGTAATTAATCTTAACCAAAGAGCTTTGTCACAACCTGCTCCATTGTTGCTGCTGGACACTGGCAGCTGGGAAGTGTCTGACTTCCTTCTCCACGCCCTCTCCTCTCTGTTTGCCAAATGACACCAACTGCCTGTCCAGCTACTGTCCTGAATTTGTAAGAGAGGGAGGAGGATGCTCTGGAAGCAAAGGAAGAAATGAAAGTGCATGGGAAACGCTAGCTGGAGACAGTCCTTGCTGCGTGGCAGCATGTAAGATGGTGCCTGGAGAAGCTGGGTCCTGGCAAAGGACCTTTCACAGGGTTATGACCACCTTCCTTGGGACTATCATGGGCACACAGCTCTGCAGCTGGCCGTATAGGAAAAGGTGGGACATTCTCCCTGGAGCCAAGGGAAGACTCAAAGGAATTTTTAAAAGACTCTTTC
Organism: Paroedura picta; assembly: GCF_049243985.1. Lineage (NCBI taxonomy): Eukaryota > Metazoa > Chordata > Lepidosauria > Squamata > Gekkonidae > Paroedura > Paroedura picta. The sequence continues at coordinate 128,531,757 of NC_135371.1, forward strand.
AGCTCTGTTATTGCAGGAGTTTCTATGTACATAAGTGCCATCAAGTTGCTCCCAAAGGGCTTTAAAGCGAGAAGTAAAGGTGGTTTCCCTTTACTTCCCTCTGCAGAGCCTTCCTTGGTGGTCTCCAAGAATGGACCCTCTGAGCTTCTGAGATTTTCTGCTGCTTTCCCAGTTGCAGCAGCTTCTGAATCATATTTCAGAGTCAATCTTTTACATTTCAGAAATTGCCCCCAAACAGTTCTTTGACTATTGATTTTTCAGAACTAATTCTTCAGATGTTTAATGGAACTACTCTCTCCACCCCCCTAAACATGCAGAATGGTACAGAATACCAGAGCTAAAACAGTTGCACAGGGCCTGCAGAAGAGAGCTCTTCCACCAAGTTTTTGGTCGAGACCAATGAAACTATGTCACCTACCAGAGCCCAGCAGAGATAAAGTAGTGCTCTCAGAATGAGTTAAATTGCAGTTGAGCTGTTATCGGTTACATAGCTATCTTTAACCATTAGTGGCTCTAATATTTCAGCAGAGCCACTATGGGATGAGCATTGTCCGGGACACATCCGCGTGTCTGGACACTGCTTCCATTTGCACGGGCCAATCCAGCCTCTAGAGTGCCCGCCCCCAGAAGCAGGTCGCAGCTTGCAGCCTCATGATCAGATGCTCCCTGGCTGTGGAGTAGAGCAGTCCTGTGGCGCCCTGCCCAGCCCACCACTCCAGCTGCGTGCCAGCCCGGCCCGCTGCCAGGAACATCACCAATGCCACACCTTGGTAGGCTGCGGAGGACAGAACTTTGCCTTGTATGGCTTCCCTCCAGCTTCTAAGTGCTTTCACTCCCCTTAATCCCAAATTGGTGGTTTTCACCATACTAATTGTTATGGCCTCTTGTTCTTGGTTTCCCTGTTCTAATGCGTTGCATTAATTTGCTTTGGTCTGCAGTGATCGCTTCCACAGTGCGGCTCCTCAATGACTCTGCCAACAGCAGGCTCTTTACCAAGACCAGGCCCCCTAACAGCTGCATCCGCTGTGCTGTGGTGGGCAATGGGGGAATTCTGAATGGATCCCGCCAAGGCAAGGACATAGATGCTCATGACTTTGTCTTCAGGTACAAAGAGGCTGGCGGGAAGGAACACAAGGTCACTGGGGATGAGCCCGAGTGTGAATTGGGGGTTGGCATGCCCCGTTGCAGGAACACTTGGGAGATACTGGTTTGCCCTCAGGTAAAGGTCCATGATTCCCATTCCAGCTCCCTTCTTCCACTGTTCTGCATCTCCTTCACCCCACCTCCATCAGTAAGAGCAGCCTGATGTTTCCGTCTGAGAAGGGGACCTGGAGGAGGCAGCAGAAACCTGATTCTTTTACATTATATTTTGCCTGCTACTTCAGTGTAGTCCCATGATTTGGAGATGTGCCAGAGGTCAGTGGTGGCTTCTCTGCTGAGCTGTGGGCCTCAGTAGATGGTCACCATGCTGATCCTTCAACAATTCTCTGAGAAAACAGCTGGTCTTGTTTGCAAGTTCAGTGTGCCACATCTTATCAGACTGCCTACCGTGTTTTTTTCCTGACTTTCCTTCAAGGAGTTTGGGCACACTAAAGAGTTAAAAAACGGATCCAGTAGATATACTCAGGGGCCGCCTTTACTTCCATTGTCAGAAAAACAGTGAGTTTAGCTATGGACAGGATTTTCCGTCAGATTATACCGACTGTCGGATTACACAGGGCCAGCTTGGTGTCGTGGTTAAGAGTGGTGGCCTCTAATCTGGAGAACTGGGTTTGATTCTCTGCTCTTCCACCTGCAGCCATTTGGGTGACCTTGGGCCAGTCACAGTTCTCTCAGAGCTCTCTCAGCCTCACCTACCTCATAGGGTGACTATTGTGGTAGAGAAGAAAAGGTGACTCTAAGCTGCTTTGAGACTCCTTCAGATACTAAAAAGCAGGGTACAAAAAAACCCCAGCTCTTCTTCTTTGTAATTTTAAGACCCTAGGCAAATATTCAGGATGGGCCCCCAAAATCACTGCTGCTCCACTTCCACCCCCTGCTGGGCCAAGCAAGGGGTAGCCATTGCCCAAAGTAGGTTGGTGGGAGCCACAACTGCCACATACCTGTGGACTGAAGCCCCAGTCACACCTGCTCTTCCTCTTCTTTCCCCCCATGATTGGGGGGTGCGCAGGGCTCTTCATGGTTGGGGCTCCTTGCAGCATGGGGGCTTGAGGCGGCTTTTGGCAGACTGACCCTGACTGTACATGGCCGTTTGCTTGTCTCTGATATTCCTCTGTAGCCTTGCTTTTTCCATCCTTGCATTTTTTCCTATATAAATTACTGTACTATTGCTGTGTTGGTCTGGTTGCTCTCTTCGACCGTTTATGTACTGGGAAATTTACTGCCCCAGCTCCTGTGCAGGAGCACAATTCGGGGGTGGATGAAGTGCACTGGGCCAAATGCTTCCCCATGTAGGTGCAGGAAGAGGTGGGGCAACCTGCCACGACTAAAACTCCAGCCTGCAGCCTGGCATGAAACCTCCAATGGGTAAACGGTCTTCTATGGATACTTTTTAATCTGGAAGGTAAAGGCCATTCACTTTAGGGTTGTTTTAGCATTAGAAGATATTGCATCCTGCAGGGGATTACACTAATATGTTAAATTCCCATGATTCTTCATTCTAATTAGGTTTGATAGAGTACTGTTAGATATGGGATGATGGATTTCCATTTGTGGGATTGCAGCATTTGCCCAAGTGGAACCCCTGTCGGTGGCAGTATAGATTGCAGAGTCTTTCTGATCCTGATTCTAGGTTTTACCAACAAGACCCTTTAAGCCTTGGTCTTATAATGAAGAGTGCTGTGTAGTTAATCCATTGGTGAATAGCAATATATTCCTCAGAAAGCGTGTCCCTCTTTTCTCCTCACAGGCTCAACGGAGCAGTGATCAAAGGCTTTGAGGAAGATGTTGGGACAAAGACCTCCTTTTATGGTTTTACTGTAAACACTATGAAGAATTCTCTTCTTGCTTATGCAGAATATGGCTTCACCCAAATACCACAGGGCAAGGTATATGTACAACCATCATGGGACTTCTCCTCCCTGCCTCACATTTGTAGCCTGATGGCAAGGTACTGCTTCGGGCTATTCTGGCTTTTTGCCCCACAACATTTTTGAGCCAATGAAAAACGCAGGCAGATTTATGTATATAATAACTCTGATACAATCTCTTTTGAGGCCCTGAAAGAAAAAAGAGTAGTGGAAATGAGGGTGTTGCAGTGGAGCTTGGGCATGTAGGAAACTCAACTTCCATCATTCAAAGAATCTTTAAACCGCCCGTGGCGCCACGGGCGCCACGGACTAAATAATTCGGTAAGGCCTGCCAAGGCGGGATGTGTCTGTGATGAGGAAGGGTCCGGATTGGACCCTTCCTCACGACAGACAATCGGAGGGAGCAATCGGCAGGCGCGAAGCGCCTGCCGATTGGTCCCTCCGAGTCCCAGCTCCAGGAACTGCGAGCCGCGCGCAGCGCGGCTCGCAGTTCTTCCCGGTCAGGCCACCGACCCAGGGAGTCCCCGGCAGTCGCGCGAAGTGCGGCTGCCGGGGGTTCCCTGCCTGGCGGGCTGACGCGGCGAGAGGCGCGAAGCGCCTCTCACCGCGTCAACCCGCCGCCAATGATAGAAGCTCGCCAGCCAACCACCCAACCCTCCCCAGACCCCTTCCCAACCCCCCGCCGCTTCCCTAGACAACAAAACCCACCCAGCCACACACTCCGCCACGCACCCGCCGCCACCCAACCCCCCAAACCCTCCCCAGACCCCTGCGCAACCTCCCGCCGCTTCCCAACAAAAAACAACCCACCCCGCCTCCCACCCGCAGCCCGCTCACCCTCCCACCCTCCCCAAACCCCTTCCCGACACGCCACAACGCCCCAAAAACCATCTGCCGCCTCTACCCCAGCCCCTGTCCCCACACTTCTGAACCCCACACCAACTCACCCTTCTCCCGCCCGCTCCCTGCTCCGCGCTCACCTTCTGCCAGGCCTCCTGTTCCCTCTCCCTCTCTTCCCTTTGTCCTGTTAGCGACGACGCCAGCCAGCGCGGCTTGCCCGCTGGCCGGCAGGCCACCCGAATGAACCAGGCATGCGCGGACTCACGCGCATGCCTGGTTGCTTGCCCCGACACCCCGCCCCCGCCCCTACCTCCAGCACATATGCCCGGACTCCTGAGCATGTGTGCTTCCCTTCCCCATCGCCTGCACCACCGGGCCTCCAAACCGCGCCGCTTACCAGCCTGTCCCCACCAGCTGCCCTGCGAGCTCCCAGGTACGGAGCCCTGGCACTAGGCCTGCACTCTGCCCATTTTTATAAATGGGCTTTTTTTTCTAGTCCTTCATAATCCGCTGGGAATTTGCTTATGTTCGTGCTTCGCTATCACAGGCATAAATGAGCTATGTAACAGTCCATCAATCTGATACTCCTGTTTTGTGTTTTGCATTCCCTCCTAACGTGGCTGCAGGACCTCCGGTACATTTTCATTCCCTCAGATATACGTGATTACCTCATGATCAAATCTGCAGTGCTGGGCATCCCAGTTCCAGAAGGTTACGACCAAGGGGATGAGTAAGTACTGCCCTTTTTCTGCTTCCCCTGTTGCTGTTTCAGCCATCATGCCCTTGTAGGAGAGCCCCAAAACAAATCCAGCATGAACATCAGCGCTTCAAAGTATTCTGGGTTGGCATCTTTGAGGTTCAGTCTTTGCCCTCTTTCTTTTCAACTTTCACGTGTCTGTGTTTCCAGTATCCTGGTAGAGTAGCTGAGAGACAACCTTAAGGCTGGCAAGCTAGTTACATCATTGAAATATTTTCCTATAAGCAGCCTCTGCTCAAAGGCATTATCACTTTATGTTTTAGAAGTGGTTAAGAGTGGCAGCCTCTAATCTGGAGAACTGGGTTTTATTCCCTGCTCTTCCACACGCAGCCAGCTGGGTGACCTTAGGCTGTTCTCTCAGAGCTCTCTCAGCCTCACCTACCTCACAGGGTGTCTGTTGTGGGGAGAGGACGGGTAGGTGACTGTAAACTGCTTTTGAGACTCCTTTCGGTAGTAAAAAGTGAGGTTCAAAAAAACAGCTGTTCTTCTATCTCGTTCCCTCAAAATTACATTTGTAACAATTACAGAGTATTTGTCCTGCTTCATATTTGCTCCCACAACTGTGATGCTATGATACTTCTAGCTCTTTAGTTATGTTTAGATTTGTAATTATGGGTAGGGAAGTTACCTTATTTTCCCTTCCTTATATACGCTTTTCATCCTGTGAGTCTGTAAATAAAAAGATCTTTCTTGTTTAATATCTTTGACTTGGGGATATTGCAAATGCACAACCATCTATGTGCTTAAGCATTCTATTTCCTGAGAAGGTTGGGATCATAAAACACAGTGAGATGGTAGCATTTGGACACTATTCAACATTATTTAGCTTTTTTTAGTTGCATTTAATATTATAGCAATATTGGGCTGGAGGACTCATTTTGATTTTCTGCCTCAGGTACCAAAATATCTTGGGACTTGCCTTGAAATCTAGATATATTTCCCAGGGGTTTATTCAAAGTCTGGTTTCCAGGTGCCTAACAAACAGCACCTTTGTTCAGCTTATATTCTCAATTTCTTCCCCAGTCACGGGATCAGTTGAGAGCTAATTACCACTGGCTGAAAAACAGTTTTGTCTGATCTCTTAATGCAGGCCACAGAAATACTTTGGCTCTGAAATATCCGTAGGCAAGTTCAAGCTGCTGCACCCAGATTTCCTGCACTATCTCAAGGAGAGGTAAAGCTTTGCTCTTTAAATAAAGTCTGTTTATTGCTGACCCAAGGCCTAAGGTGTCTTAGTTGCTCCTTTTGCATTAGGAGGTGAAGGATGCTCATGTTTAAAAACTATGAGCATTATAAGTAGAATTATAAGTAGAAAGAGCAAGGAGGTTACTCAGTACTCTGATTGTAATTCTTGGAATTTTAGATGGGAATTGGGCTAGCAATGAGTGCATGAGACAATGAGTAATTTGTGTGGTTTGGGTGAAGTGTGTAAAAACCTTTGCCTTTGAGAACTGGAAACCCCATTTATGTCCTGCATGGTTTTTGGGAGCCAGTTTGACTGTAAGAAATGTGGTGCTGTCCTGTCAGAATTAAACCACTTGCTAGCACATGTGAGAAAAAGCAATTTTTCAAAATTGCCCCTACCTCAGGAAACCTGTATATGGAAAGCTAGCCTAGCAGAAAGTTGAGTAGGCTGGAAATCCCAAATCAGCCTGGTTTATGCAGCCCATGTCTCACGAACAACAGAGCCAGTTTTAAAGCTTCCTTCTAACCTTTTCCACAACCCATAAAGTTTCTGCTATAACCTTCTTTGTCTGTTACAGGTTTTTAAGATCTGAAATAATAAATACTCAATTTGGGTATCTCTACATGCCCAGCACTGGTGCCATCATGCTTCTAACAGCTTTGCACACCTGTGACCAGGTAAGATTAAAAAATACTCTTCCGAGTAAATGATAATTCTGAAGCCAAGGGGCCTGCAATTTAAAATTATTCCTAAGGGCCTTCTTCATGTCTTAATGGAGAGATTGAAATGAAGTTCTGTAGTGCAGTGGTCCCCAACCCGCGGGCCGTGGCCCGGTGCCGGGCCGCAAGGGCCTTGGCGCTGGGCCGCGGCTGCTTCTTCCCTCCCCCCCGAAGCTTCTTGCTTCGGGAGGGGAGGGAAGAGAAGCTTGCCGAGCCGCAAGCTAATCGGCCGCTTTGGCAGCCGATTTGCTGGCGGCCCGGAGGGGCCAGGAGGGGGAGCCGCGGCCACCGGCATGGCGGCGGCGCAAATGCGCATGCCGCGCACGCGCATTTGCGCCCCTGCCGGGCTAAAATGCACGTGCGCGGCAGTCCGCGCATGTACGTTTGCGCTGGGGCTGCCGCGTGTCCGCGGGCCCCCTAGCCGCCCTCTCCCTGCACTCCGGAGCAGCGGTCCGCAGCAGCCGAAAGATTGCGGACCGCTGCTGTAGTGGATTCTCACTCTCTTCTAAGTAACCCTCAGAGGCAGGCAATATGCAGCTCCCTCATTACATTCCAGTTCCACACAGCTTTCAAACGCTCTCTGCTCACCATGGAGGGAGGGAGGGAGGTGGCCAAGTTAGACCTTCCCCGGTTGCATGAGAAAATGGAAAGATGAGCCATTCCATCATCCATCTTAAGCTTTTAGTTATGTTCCATGCTCTTCTGTGTTGGGTGCTGCTAGCAAGCATGCCAGAGGCATGCAGGGCTGGGCATCATCCCATTTCTAACTCCCCGTGTCACTGTTGGTCCCTTTTAGGTGAGTGCCTATGGGTTCATCACGGAAAACTACCAGCAGTTCTCCGACCACTACTACGAGCGTGAGAAAAAGCCCTTGGTGTTCTACGCCAACCATGACATGCTGTTAGAGTCTGAACTGTGGAAACGTTTGCATCATGTTGGCATCATGAAGCTGTATCAGCACTGAAGGCAGCGCTTGCGTGTGGCTCTCTCAGCGTAAAAGGGCTCCTGTCCCACAGGAACTCTTCACCTGTCTTCTTGTCAGTCACAAGAGGAACAGATGCCGGAGGGTTCTGAATGTGAAGTGCAGTTTTAGAAGAAAGACCCTGTCGATGACTCAACCAGCATAGTCCAGAGACATTGCTGCGGAATCACACTATTGCCAGTTCTCTGGCTCAAAGAAAGCTGGGGCTAGATAGACGCTAAAGAAACAGACACAATTGGAGCAGCTCAGCCTCGATTTGCCTACTTTCAGTTATGTTTTTTTCCTAGAAGTGAGATGATCAGTCTTAGTGGAAGATGAAGCCTGACCTAGTATGGCAGTTCTTGGCATCCCTCCACTCCTCTTCCTTGCCAACGGAACTCATTGTAAAATGGGGCAATGGACCTTGGAGCATACTGCCTTTGCCGGGAGCCCGATATTGTCCCCATGGTGATAGCCACAGAACATTGCTTTTGTGTAGCAGCAATGCAGTGAACGAATGGCTGGGTGACAAAGCTTCAGAAGGTCTCCCGAAAGCAGCCAGCTGACTACTATGGCCCTATTGTGGGTCAACAAGTTCAGATTTTGTGATGTAGTGTGTGTGTGTGTTTGTGTGTGTGTGAGAGAGAGAGAGAGAGAGAGAGAGAGAGAGAATGTGAGTGTGAGAGATAAACTCTTAACTGTTCAAGGCATGAATGACAATGTGTACTGAAGCAACACCCTGATATTTTCATCTCAGGGCCGGGCACATATTTCTTTAGTCCTAATTGTATGGGGAAATTTCTTATACCCCTTTTTTATACACTGGTGGTTTTCAGGAGGCAAGGGTCCACTCCTTTTATTACAAGCCTGATTGAAAATTCTGTCCTTTAAGTTCACCTTAGTGTTACATAGATATGGATTGATCATGTGAAACATTCTCCTTGCTGGCTCAGAAGGTAGGATGAATTAATATTTGCAAGTTTGTAATTTGTGTTCATTTCCCCTGTGGAGTACTGAGCTAAACACCTTCATGCTACATTGGCAGCTAACTCAAAGCACTGCCTGACCTCCAGCTCAGGCTTGGGGAGCCTCATCAAGAATACTATACCTGACAGGCCAGGCATCCAACTAAGCACAACATTTCTGCTTACACCGTCCAGGGGTGTTCAGTTCAGTAATAGCCAGGTCAGTCTCTCCACACCCTGTAGAATGGACAGCTGATGGACTACTCCAGGGCTGCGTATATAATGTGCGTTGGGTGGAAAAAGTTTGCCAAGAAAATTTGAACTCTGTATAAATTGTATACATTTGTTTAAATTATGCAAACTAAATAAACTTAGCAACTCACACCAAAGCAAATGTTAGAGGCAGTCCTTCATACACAATGTCTAACAAATCAGAAATTGATTATTGACTGTAATTAATTGTAAAGCACTTGTTTAGAGTCATGTAGTCCATAGACATCTCAGCTACTTAGCAAACATTGTCTTTAACTAGTAGGAAGAAGTCCAAGTTTGAAAGCCTTTTGGAATCTACAAATACAACAGAATACAGTAACATGCTCCTAGGGGAATTAAACAGTAGAAACTTTGTTCCCCCTGATGTGAATCAAACTGATCAACATTTACTCAGATTTGGACATGAACTGTAAAACTTTCACATATTGCTTAGGAAATTTTCTTTGATCCAGTCTTGGAGTCCTACAGCACTCTCACCAGTGATGCTAGCTTAAGGCCCAGGATATTTGGGACTGCATGTGTGTCTTCTGATCACTCAAGTCACAAATTACCATCCTGCTTTGAGGTTTGCCTCACAACCATTAACATTCAACTCCCCACTCCCAAGTATTTCCCAGATGGGAGAGGAAAGGCAGGCCAATGACAGCACAGGGACCATATCTGGCCACAGGAACTGCAAACTGCTTGACATTATGAGGGTAAGTCAAAAAAAAGTATTGTCAGAAAACCATGGAAAGCTTTATTAAATCAAAATGGGGAAGGGTTGTTTCTTGACATATCCTCCAGCTAGGTCTATACACTTCTGAAGGGGGTGTTTCCATATTTCTGACCCTTCCCCAAAGAATTCTGTGCTCTTCAATTTATACCATATCAAAAAAGCAACTTTGGCATCCTGGCCTTTTTCTCACCAGTGTAGTTTTCAGTTTTCTTAATTTTCTTAAAACTTAACACTACTTAATTTTCCCTCAAGGACTTAAATCACATTTCTTGAGTTTTGGGAACAAAAACGATGCCTGAAGAGGCAAGAAGGAAACATTAGACTTACCTGAAGGTTTCTTCTCTTCAGTGGGGCAAAGTGGCTCTGGAAAATCTGCATGAGAATGCCTACCTGAGTGAGCAGAGGTGTTACCTTAACCCCCTGGATGAGTTTGGCCCCACTGAAGGAGAACAGGGCTGTAGAGAACAGTGAAATTCTCAAAGTGCAGCCCTTGCTACCCTTGAAGTATGTGCAGGTTGCATTGTCATGATAGGGAAAAAACTCCTTGGCCTACCTTTCCTGACCAATGCAGTTTTCAATTTTCTTAACACTTGTTCATGATATAAGCCCCCCTGTGATCATCCTGTGGCCCTTGGGAAAATAATTCTGTATGAACCCCAGTAGCAACACTTTTACTTATCCTCATATTAGGAGCATTGGTCCACAGGGCTAGAGCAGCTTCTAAGATACTGTAAAGTCCAAGTGCTGTTAAGAGCTTCTGAGTGGGAGAGGGAACCACTGTTAGGCCTCCAACCCCTTTTGAGGACACCTGGTTGGTCAAGTAGCTCTTCTCCTTTCAGCACCAGTAGAGGCAATTCTCAGACCACAATAATTTCCCCATCTTTAATGCAGACAGAACAGGATCGGAGTGATTGTGCACAAAGAGCAAAGAAACCATTAAGGCTCTGTCTTTCACTGCTTTCAACAACAACAACAAGCCTTTAATAGCATATAAAAGTACAATATAAGAAGGGAAAGTGCAAAAGGATCCACTGTTAGTACAGCTACAAAGGCAAAGATCATGCTTTAGACATAATACATTCACGATTTCTCATGGCAAGATATAAAAACTTTGCAACTGGTTCAATTATATCAGGGTTCTGGGATGTCAAAAGAAACTGAGTCGTTCATCCGAATGCAGTTCTCTTTTACACAGCAGTGAGTTAAGAAATTTAGCTTGGATCGAAGAATAAAATGGACAATGGAAGAAAACGTGTGTAATTGATTCTATACAGCATTGTCCACATGGGCACAATCTAGCTGAATATGGGATCTGTTGAAATCTCCCATATAGAACAGAAGGTAGAGCATTAGTTCTAGCTAACATTAATGCTCTACACTGTTGTGGGATGATTAGATGGTAGAAGTACACAGCTAGGGGCTGAGAGCTTGGTGAGATCCCCAAGCTCAATGGCGAGCAAACGTTTCTAGCTTTACTGGTAAGTTCCTGCAGTTCTATGTCTAACAGTCTGCGTTTAATTGAATTAAATGCAGAATTTTCAGATATCAGATACAAGGAGTCTAAAGATATCCCTATAGATTTAATTTTTCCCTCAATGTGTCTTAACCAAGTAGATGACTCATGTTCAGATAGCATGAGGGAAATTAGACTATTGGGGTCAGATCTAAAATGAATGCGAAGCCAGAACTTGATTGTTAACAACCATGCTCTGGTTTCCAATAGTCTTTGGCTGGTTTCTAGACATAGGACTGCGTAAGAGACACAGTTCGGGGTCCCAAGGATTTTACGAAGGAAGACAGATTGGAGACTTTCGACTGCTTGGTTAAAAGCGTTGATCCAAATAGGGATGCCATAGAACAGTTGGGCACTTAGTTTCCCATTGAATACTTTGAGGGCTGCTGGCACGTACTGGTTACCACTGGTGTAGAAGAAACGTGTAATTGCCAGGGCACTAGTTTTTGCAGATGTGATTGCATATTTCCTCTGTGTAGCCCAATTTGCATTATGGTGAAAAAATATTCCCAAGTATTTGAAGCTTTTAACTTGTTCAATATTGCTACCACTTACATTCCATTTAAGAGGCTTCCAAGGCTTTCCAAAAACCACAATTTTTGACTTCTCAAAGTTCAGAGCAAGTTTGTTTACTTCACTGCTTTCAAAAGAAACTGATCTTGCAGATGGGCTTGTCCCCACCTGCAAAGGGTTAATACGGCAGCAGTTAAGGTGACCAGATTGTCCCATTTTTGGAGGGACATCTGGGGGCGCCTGGCAAATTGTACTTACCGTATATACTCTCATATAAGCCGACCGGCATATAAACCGAGGCACCTCATTTTAGCACAAAATCTGGGCAAATTTATTAACTCGCATATAAGCCGAGGGTGGGAAATACAGCAGTTACTGGTAAATTTACATTAATTGAGGCACCAGTAGGTTCAATGTTTTTGAATATTTATTTCAAAGAAAAACAAACTAGCTCTGTAAAGTGCAAAAGAGGGCCACGAAACCAGAGCAGAACAACAGTGCCTGAAGTTGGCAACCTCCTACAAAAAATACAACAGCTACCAAACCGGGAGAATGGACTACTTTAACTACAGCTACAGTGCCCTCCCAAAACAGAGTACTGAAATAAAGAACTGTAAAAATCGACTTTTAAAAGAAACACAACCCCAAGAGAAAAAGGCAAACAATGCTGCCCCTCAGAAAAAAGAAAAAAACATTAGGAGAAACAGTAAATCCCAAATTACCCCCAAAACCCACCTCACCCCACCCACAGAAGCCAAAAGAATAGTTTGGAAGACGTGAATGTAAAGGAAAAAGATCAGAGTCCCTCAGTCATGCAACAAGCATGATTAATTTGTGGTGATCCTACCTTTCCCCCACATTACCCTGGAGTGGATATAATCCTCAATATTTGAAAAAGTGGCATCAGGATGAGTGCAGATCTCTGCTCTTTGTGAAATAATTCAGCCTCATGCTTCCAATGCTGTAGCAAAAAAGTCTTCCATGATTGGCCAGGGCGTCAGTTCAAAGTGTTCCTGGTTCCCAGTTGCAAGGCTTCCCTTAGTGACTGCACTCCAAGAGCCCTAACTTCTCTGAGCAGAGATTAGCCTTTTGGTTTTTCCCCCCTCCTTTGCTGTCTCCAATCCTCCTCCATTCAAGAAAAGGAGACTCCTGCTGCATTTCTCTCTCTCTCTCCCTCCCATTCTGAGCTTCTACAATTGATTGCAGAACACTTTCTGTTTCAATGGGGGGGGGGGGTAGAGGAAGATCCGAGTTCAAATCGATCTGAAATCAGCAGGATCCACAATGGAAAAAACAAAGTGCAGAATCAGCCCAGGTTCTGTGGATCATGGGACCTGCCTGGACAAGAGACTGGGCCTATGATCAGCAGGCCTTCTCTGGCAGGTGGAGGGGATGAACTGGCTGGATTCCAATCCAATGCGTTTAGGGTAGTCTGCAAGGGATGGGACTATATAAATAGCTAGTTCTGATCACTCAGTTCCACAGTAAAGTTCATGGCTTTTCTAGGTAACTAAACAGCGAAACCTTACTTAATTAAAAAAAATATTGAGTTAGAGAATAGGCAGCAACAAGCTCTTCACTCCATTTATTTATTACATTTATTAGTTTTATTATATTTATATACCACCCTCCCCAAATACTCATATTTTTTTCACTTCACAATGAAAGGCTCAGAAGTCAGGAGCATTCTTATTAGCCCACAGGGAAGGGCAATATAAACAGTTTAATATTAATAAACAAATCTATAAAGAATGACTGCTCTTTCTACAGATGGAAACATGACTGCAGATTTTCGGTTAAACCCAATCAAAACTTTATGTCGGAGGTGTGTTTTTAATCACATGTTTAATAGAAGCAACACTAAATCTTTAGTACAGATTATGTAAATATTCATAATTTGAGAGAAATCAGTCATTCTCTTCTTCATCTTCTTCACCTTCACCTTCACCATCCCCCTCTCCACTTTCTGGTCCTTCACTCATAACCTCTGTTGAAGGGGCGTTCTCCGATTTCTCAGCAGGTATCTCTATGTCTTCATCTGTTGCTGAAGATGCTGCTTTTGGACTGGTGGCCTCTGTTGTTTCTGAACTCTTTTTCTCAATGGATTTATCAGAAGGAGTAGTTGGTGGTGGTGGTGGTGGTGGTGGTGGAGGAGGAGGAGAAGCAGGAGGAGAAGCAAGTTCTGCTGGTGATGAAGGTGGTTCCAGCATTGGTTCAGATAATATTTTTTCAACACTGGGCTCTCATAACGGTGGGGTTCCCATGCTAGAACTGGTCAGATCCACTTCCTCAAAGGATTCTTCATTATGCAGTTTGTCCAGTGTGTTATTCTCTAGTTCATCAGGATTATAATACATATCTTTGAGCCAATGAGGCTTATCCATGGTGTTCTGGGAAGCTCTTCATCTGGCAGGAGTTTCTTTTCTTTGCCCAGAAAGCTCTTCTCCTTGGCTGCAAGAACACTGAGACCAGACCTCAATTAGGCAGATAACAATGATAATCAGAATGAAGGCGTTCACTGAAATAGCCAAGAGCAGCTTGTTCCAATATGCTGGAATCCCCTCATTTGCTAGCCTGCCTGAAGGCTTCTTCAGTTATGGTGTTCTTGCTGTGGTCATATCAGCTGCATCCAAGGAGGGCCAAATATTCCATAGGGAGGAGGTTTCATTGACGTGTTCACTCAAGAGTTTCATGAGGAGGTCCGTTTCAGTGATGAGTTCCGCACAAGCCACCTGGAGTGTGGGTGACGTGCAATCTATTTTCAGGATGCGGATCATGTGAGAGATTAGTTTCCTCACCGGTGTGTTTGGGATGAGGTCAGTCAACTTCTCATTCAGCTCATTTTCAAAGACTTCACCCTCACCCTGAATGTTGTCATATTGATGTCGCAAGAAGCCCCAAGGGAGAGAAACAGAAGTCCCCTGAGGGCTCATTCAAGGAGGGTTCTGAGTCACCTGCTGAGATTTCTCCTGCAACATGTTTAGTTCCCTGTAGGAGCGGTTTCAGCAGGTCTTCTTTAGTCAATATCTGTGACCCAAGTACCTTCTTCAGTACTACCACAGAGTTTTCACCATTAGGGAGGTTAGTCAAGTCACTGTCTTCACTGTCCACTTCCATGGAGCCTTTGGGCTCAAGAACATTCGTCCGAGAGTCTGGAATGGAGCATTTCCAAGGGGATGGCAGAGCTGCTTGGTGGGACAGAAGAAACAGAAGGGTGTACTGAAATTCTGGGCCTTCCGTTAGTTTCTTCCTGCTATCTGCAGACCTTTTCCTGGCCTCATTTGTTGGCTTCCCTAAAACAAGGTCAGACTGCTCATTTTGCACAGTTGCCTCTGTACTGACCTTGTTGAGATCAACAATTTGTTCTTTCAGCGTTGCTTGCAGGAGACTGGTGAGAAAGAAAAGTTTTTTAAACTCACTGCCCAGTTTACGTCCAAAGGCTCATCTGCCTTCTTCTGCATTAACTGCTTGACCAAATTTAACAGGTTAAAATTGGCAACTAAGCTGGAGTAGTTCTGGGCCAAAACCAGAGAGTTGTGTTCAGTTCTCTCCGCCATGGCATTGTCGTGCATGGCCTCCCTAGGCAAAATGTTAAGCATGCTGCTGCCATTCAATTTTCTCATTTCTAATGCCTTTGTGGTTTCTTGCATCAGAGGCTCTTCTTTTTCACACAGAGTTACATTTTTCATCACATGACCCTGTGCACTCCAACTTGACAATGTCACCCAAAGCATCAATGTCCTCCTGAATCCGGCAAATACAGCAGGACAGCTTCTTGGGCAAGACGAGCTTCCTCAAATGCAGAGAGGTCTGCAGCAGATTCTCCAGTATCCCAGTTGTCACTTCAGTGGCGTCAAGGTTTAGGACCTGCAGCACGGGCAGCCTGTAAAAAAGGAATCCTGAATGACCGCCAGGGGATTGTGGCTGAGATCCACCTTGAGCAAAAACTGCATGCCAGGCCAGGCCCGGAATGTCCCCTCAGTGATCTGTTCCATGATGTTGCCACTGAGGTTTATAATCTGCAGGAAAGGGACAGCCTCAAATGCATTCCTGTCGATAACCTGTATTTTATTGCATGATGACAAGTCCAGGTAGGTAAGCAAGAAGAAGCCTTCCAGAGATGAGTTTTGAAGCCTCGTCAAGTTGTCGTCCTTGAGAACCAAGTATTCAGTCCAGGGATAGGCCCTCCACACTTCTTTTCCAATAGAGGAAATCACATTTCTGGTAAAGTCCAAGTACATGAAAGGATGAGGATCAACTCCTGGCTTGGGAAGAGGAATTTGGTGGAATGCAGGAGAGTCGGTGATCCTGCTGCAGTCGAGGATTTCCAAACTGCAGTGGCAGGAGGCAGGGCAAGGCCCTTGAGCTCCCGCTAGCCCCGTAAGAGGCCCCAGTAGAATCCAAAGGAAGAGGTTAGCGTGAGCCATATCAGCTGGTGTATGCCACCGAGCAGGTCTTGGCAGACTGCACAGCAACCACTGTGGGCAAGCTTTATGTATGTCTGAAGATGATTGTGACATCATTTAGCAGGATACTCAGCATCATAGCCTAGCCATCCCTATGGCAACAATGAAATCTTTGCTTGAAAGGCAAGGGATGATGGGCTTGAGACACTGAAAGCAGCTGGGTATTGGCTACAGGTTACCGAATCATAGAATCATGGCGCTGAAAGGGGTCTCCAGGGTCACCTAGTCCAATCCCCTGCACAATGCAGGAAACATAACTACCTTGGCCCCCACAGTGACCCCAATTCCATGCCCAGATGACACATCTTCTGAAATGTTTTAAATCTACTGTCATAATAGTATAATACTAATGTTGTTAGGCACTGGCAAACCACCCCATATTGAGTCTGTCATGAAAATGCTGGAGGGCATCATCCCATGGGTCAGACATGACCTGGTACTTGCACAGGGGATACCTTTACCTTTAATGTTGTTCTATGTACAATAATAATACAATGTACAGCATATCCCTAACAGAACTGTAACTGGATTACATGCGATCTCACAATATATAATTTGTTAGAATCTGATGTATTTTTTACCAAAACATTTTGACCAAAACCATCAAATATGGATAAAAATACCAACATTATCATTACTATTATTATTATTATTATTATTAATATTCTATTTATTTCTCGCCACTCCCTACAGGCTCGTGGTGGGTAACAAAAACATCCTTTTTAACATCTCCAGCAACAAAGAGGATGTCAATACCATTTTTGGCATTCTTGGTGGGGTATAAACCATCTTATTGATATTTAATGAAGGTTATTTTAAAAAATCAGCATGTCATGGTAGGTAAATAGTTTCTGTCATTGTCATCTCCAAGTCAATTTAATCATTCCTTTTTCCTTTCTCTGTATCTCCTAAATACAGGATAGATATTTGGGTGAGTAGGTCCATTTAATCGATAGATTCAATATAGTTATTTGATGTTGTAGGGACAAAAGGGTACTATGAGTACTGTAAATACTTGCATATAAGCCGACCCGCATATAAGACGAGGCACCTAATCTCACCACAAAATCTGGGCAAATTTATTAACTCCCATATAAGCCGAGGATGGGAAATGCAGCAGTTACTGGTAAATTTACATTAATTGAGGCACCAGTAGGTTCAATGTTTTTGAATACTTATTTCAAAGAAAAAACAGTAAACTAGCTCTGTCAGTGCAAAAGAGGGCCAGCAAACCAGACAGAGCAGAACAACAGTGCCTGAAGTTGGCAACCTCCTACAAAAAGTACAACGGCCACCAAAGTGGGAAAATGGACTGCTTTAACTACAGCTACAGTGCCCTCCCAAAACAGATTAC
The DNA here is from genome assembly GCF_049243985.1 of Paroedura picta. NCBI lineage: Eukaryota > Metazoa > Chordata > Lepidosauria > Squamata > Gekkonidae > Paroedura > Paroedura picta. Next base: position 128,549,051 of record NC_135371.1, read on the forward strand.
TGAAATAAAGAACTATAAAAACCAACATTTAAAAGAAACACAACCCCAAGAGAAAAAGGCAAACAATGCTGCCTCTGAGAAAAAAGAAATAAACATTAGAAGAAACAGTAAATCCCAAAGCACCCCCAAAACTCACCCCCAGAAACCAAAAGAATAGTTTGGAAGAAGTGAAGGCAAAAGGGAAAAAGAAGATCAGAGTCCCTCAGTCAAACCCTTGCTGTCCTACAAGCAGCCAGAGCAAGCAAGCTTCAGCTGGCAAGAGGCTTGCAGAAGCAATGTAAGGATTGGCTGGCTGGGAGCAGGCATTTCAATTACCGTATATACCCGCGTAGAAGCTGAGGAGGCCTTTTTCGGGGTGAATACTGTGCTGAAAAACTCATTTTATACACGAGTATATACCGTATGTTGAAATTTTAAAAATATATATTACAATACTAGTTTTGCGTTCCATGTGTTCCATGAACATTTTTGTTGCTCCATATAGACCAAATTTTTAATCAAGAACCCCCCCCCCCCTGTCAATGGTGTCCCGCTTTGCCAGTGTTACAATCTGGTCACCTCTAAGGCTACTGCACCTTCTCAGAAGGGGGTGCCTTGATCCTATGACTACTGTTGCAGACACAAAGTCCCTCTCAAGCTAAGTAAGCAATAAGTAGTCACCCAGAAGCAGAGAAAGCAAGCTTATTAGCACAAGCAACCTTCCAGAGCCCACAGTGGTGTTTGTAAGAGAATTAAGCGCAACTAGCCTGGAAGAAAACAAAGTTTGAGTCCAGTGGCACCTTTAAGACCAACACAAAGCTTTTTCAAGGTATAAGCATCCATGTGCATTTCCTTTTGTGTGCTTGTATAAAACTTTGTTGGTCTGAAAGGTGCCACTGGCCTCAAACCTCGTTCTGCTGCTTCAGCCCGCTTGAATCTAGCTGGCAGGAGAGCAGTGTCAGGTCAGTTTTGTTCAGCAGGGACGTTTCAGTGGCTAGTGACAGACGGAGAATTGCGGGAGCACAATAGGGAAAAGGTGGAGTGTAATCTGAAACAATTTCCCACTTTCTATAATTGCATAAATGTTGAATGATCTTTTTTCTTTTGTGTGGTTTCTTTTGTCAGGGGTAGGAAGAAGGCAGGGGGAGGAGAAAAATATAAGCGGGGCATCTACAGAGCAAACAATACAAAAAAAACTGAGTAAGGAGTGGGGTGGAAGTAACACAAACTAATCACAGGAGAGAAAATCATTTTGGCCCATGAATGTATGCTGTCTGGGCCATAAGCACAGGGCCCCTACGCTTCCATGCCATAAAATCTGCAGTAAATGTGCACATTGCCTATCACTGCCATTTCTTCCTCTTCCCAGTCGCACAATACAGCACATGTTATCATCATGCATTAGCAAAAACTGGGACCAGTGAGACTAATTCGACACTGCATTACAACCAAATGCCTTAGGTTGGAGCAACTCTGTGCAAGGTTACACAGTGAGAGACTGAGCTCCCTGACCCAGGAAAGTGACCTTATCATGAACTTATTAGGAGTTCAAAAGCCTTTTCTTTAATGAGAACTACTTTGGAGTAACCAACAATATCCTGAGCCACCCCCTTGCCCCATGCACCTTACCAAGAGCCAGCTTTGTCGAACGGTTAGGACTGCGGACTTCTAATCTAGCAAGCTGGGTTTGATTCTGCACTCCCCCACATGCAACCAGCTGGGTGACCTTGGGCCCATCACAGCACTGATAAAACTGTTCTGACTGAGCAGTGATATCAGGGCTCTCTCAGCCTCACCTCCCTCACAGGGTGTCTGTTGTGGGGAGAGGAAAGGAAAGGCAAATGTAAGCTGCTTTGAGACTCCTTTGGGTAGAGAAAAGCAGCATACAAGAACCAACTCTTCTTCTTCAAGTTTTCTTCTGTCTTGGAAAGCTAAGCTTGCCATGAAGAGGGCAACACCATCCTCTAGGTGCCAGTAATATTGTATAAGTGAATATATGACTGCTTTCTTGCCTCTTAGCTCTGGATTTTGTCATTTGAAGCATTCCTGGTGCATCACCCTATATTCCTTTACGATGAGCAGGACTGCTCAGTGGACTCTGCAGATTAGTATCTGATATAATTAGCTAGTTTGTTGACCTTTACATCAGTGAAAAAGGCTACACACTAATCTGGGAAGCCGAGAGTTTTTTTGAAGTGGGCAACAAGCACTGGGCATTTCCCCTCTCACACAGCCCAGCAAAATGCTTACACTAACACGGTGTCTGCTGAGACACATGTTGCACCCCCATGAAACTTACAGATGCTAGGAAGGTGAACTACAATTAAATAATAATGGTGAGCCATCAGGTCACTGCTGACCCTTGATGACCCCAGGATTGCAGGGTTTTCAAAGCAAGAGATGTTCAGAGGGCTGGGCTCCCTTGGTGGTTTCCCATCCAAGGACAAGCCCTGCTTACCTGCCATGCTCTGACAAGATTGGGCAAGGCTGGCCTATCAGACTGTTGGCAAACAAAACAAATGGGCTCATACAAAATTCTGGTTGCTGGGCTGAAAGACACACGCTACGTACATGGACTCAAGGTCATCCAATGAAGCTGATGAACAGTACCCTTGGGGCAGACCAAAGGAAATACTTCTTTAGACAGGGATTAAAACGTGGTCTTGGCCACAGGCACAGACAGCTTTAAAAGGGGATTGATTTATGGACAATAGGTCTATCAGTGGCTAGTCGCCAATGTGATTAAAGGGAACCTCTGAATCCCAGGGCCAGGAGAGAACATCAGGGGAAAGCCTCGACCTCTATGCCCTGTTGCTGCACCTTCAGAGGAACTAGTTGGCCAGTGTGTGAGACAGGACTATATGAACAGAAGAGTTCTGTTAGACTGCTGTCAGCCCCGCCTACCTCACAGGTTACCTGTTATAGGGAGAGGAAGGGAAAGGTGTTTGTAAGCCACTTTGGGACTCCTGCATATCATATAGTGAAAAGTGAGGTTTAAAAAACAACTTTTCTCTTTCTTATGTTCTCACATACAAACTTGTATTAGCTGAGGGGGGTGGGAGTGGGGAGGAAAATAAGAGCTCCAGCTCTGCCTCCAAGTATATCGAGATTAGCATGGGTTTCAGAACTTGCCCACTGAAATGTTGCAAGATGAGCAGATTCCCACACCAGCTGGAGTTTTGATTTGATATGGGGTGGAGGCAAAACGGGGCAAGATAGATCCCATCCAGATGCCCCCAGCTAGCCTGATCCTGTCAAGTCTCAGAAGCTAAGTGGGGTCGGCCCTGGATGGACCATAAAAGAAATCCTGGGTCACCAGACAGGCAATAGCAAACCACCTCTAAACGTCTCTTGCCTTAAAGCCAGATGGAGCTGCCATAAAGCAGCTGTGACCGGGTGGCATTTTAAATCCACACAAGCCGCCATCTGTATAATTGATTAAGATTGTGTTGTTGCAGAAAGAACATCTGGGTTTAGTTGATCAAGTTTGCCTAGTCTCCAAATCCCACAGTAGATAGTCCGTTACACATATGAAGCCTTAAACTGAATCAGACACTGGTCTATCATGATCAATGCCGCCTAGTGTGACTGGCAGTGGCTCTCCAGGGTCTAGGGCAGAGACCCTCACATCATCTTTCACCTGGAGGTAATAGGAGTGCAAAATAGATGAATTTTGCTCCCTTTGGTTAGTGTGGCACTTTCCTTCAGAGATTCCCCCCCACACACACACACACCCCATCTCAGATCCTTGTCTCAACAGCTGCATATTCTTTACTAGCTTGCACTACTCAGCCTTCCATCCTTCCGAGGTCAGTAAAATGAGTACCCAGCTTGCTGGGGGGTAAACGGTAATGACCGGGGAAGGCACTGGCAAACCACCCCGTATTGAGTCTGCCATGAAAACGCTAGAAGGCATCATCCCAAGGGTCAGGCATGACTCAGTGCTTGCACAGGGGATACCTTTACCTTTTATCTTACTTCATTTTGCTTTGTTCACATATGGTACAGAAAAAAGTTCATGATGTAGAGCAGTGGTCCCCAACTCGCAGCCCAGTGCCAGGCCGCAAAGGCCTTGGCACCGGGCCGTGGCTCCCTCTCCCCGCCACCCCCCCCGCAGTAAAAAACTTCCCGGGCCGCAAGCTTCTTACTGTGAGGGGGGGAGGGAATCTGGGCCGCGCCCGCGCATTGCGCATACGCAGCATGTGTGGCTGAAATTGCGCATGCGCGGCACTTTCACGCATGTGTGCATGCACAAAAGTGCTGCACATGCACGATTTCGGCTGTGCACGGCGCATGTGCGGCCCGCCACGCTTGTGCAATGCGCAGGCGAGGCCGCACATACACGGCATGCGCGGGCGGGCAGTTGCCCTGCCGGTCCCCAGCCTCAAAAAGGTTGGGGACCACTGATGTAGAGCTTATCTGTACTTTGGGACTGGTTTTGGTTCCAGGTTGCACTACAGCTGATATTTTTAGTGATAAAGAAACCAGAGAAGTGTAGATGTTTTGCCATTTAGTAGTTAAAAAAAGTAGTAGTTATTTAAAAAAAAAAAAAGAGCCTCTTGTGGCGCAGAGTGGTAAGGCAGTCGTCTGAAAGCTTTGCCCATGAGGCTGGGAGTTCGATCCCAGCAGCCAGCTCAAGGTTGACTCAGCCTTCCATCCTTCCGAGGTCGGTAAAATGAGTACCCAGCTTGCTGGGGGGTAAACGGTAATGACTGGGGAAGGCACTGGCAAACCACCCCGTATTGAGTCTGCCATGAAAACGCTAGAGGGCGTCACCCCAAGGGTCAGACATGACTCGGTGCTTGCACAGGGGATACCTTTACCTTTAGTTAAAAAAAAATCTTACCTCCCTATTGTAAGTTGACAATAATGATATTAATCTGTAATATAAAAATGAAAGCCTTTTTTGCAGGATATTTATAAGCACCTTTATGTACCAATCAAATGCAGATTATGTGGCAATTATAGAAAAATGCTCGTTATAGTAGGCAGGGTCCACATGGGTGGTAGATAAGATTTCTATTCATGGGGCCAGATGTGTGGTAGGCAAACTTTGCCCTTTCTCCATAGGACTGAGCAGCACCAAGTCATATGCGCAAGAAACTAAAGGGATGTATTTGTTTAAAGCAGCAATTAGTGTACAAGGACAGAGGCAGGACTAGGCAATTCCCAAATGGGTCCCAGATGACCCATGGACTCAATCCTGTAGAAACTGAGCAGAAGCATCATGAAAGAGCCTGGACCCAAACACAGGTCGATATTCTTGGCTATACTAAGTGAGAGAACCTTTGAAGCTGGCCTTGCTCGCAGGCAACAACTGAGTATGGAAATCTTAAATAATGGGGTTAGGGGGGGGGGGGGGCTGAAGATCAGAAGCCTTTTGAAGGCAGGAAGTCACAAGGCACTATTAGTTAGGAGTCTCCATGGAGTTTTCAGGAGAGGCCGCCTGCAACGCCACTATCAGAAGCAATAATGCAGATGCTCCCAACTTGAGCCTAGAGGCCAACTGATGGTCCCTGCCCCCCCCCCCCAATTCTCATGTGCTTTGGTGGATTCATCCAACTGAAAAACCTGCTTTGCAAGGTATCAGGGCTTAGTCAAGAATTCCTAATGCCCAGCTCTGACCCCAGCTCTTTCAGAATCCACTGAGCTGCATTTCTTGGGTTAGCTGAGCAATGTGCCATGAGGGGAAACACTCTGATGTTCTCCAACCATGAAATGTCAAAAATTTATTCCGCATCAGCAGCCCTTCTATCAAAGTAACCTCCAACCCTGATCCTGTGATCTGCTGCGGTCAGAGGGGCCCGTGGGAAGGGGCAAAAGAAGTCTCGCTCCAGCAGCAAGTGTGCTTCCAACAGGTTTGCAGCAGTCTTGCAAAGCGGTTTGAGGCAGCTGACCTTTCGGCATTGATAAAGCAACACAATTCAGCCCCTGGCCAACTAACCTAGAGCACCTGTAAGAACATTAACCAGCGAGCGCAAATTAACAGACTGGCTGGGAGAGCAAATGAGTGCCAGGGAGGAAAGGATAGATTGTTCCCACATGATATCCTTAGCTATCAAAAGCATCTCTCTGAACAGTGACAAATGAATAGTCTGATGTTGTCGGGAGCTTGGGTCAGAAGCTCTGAGGGTTCACAGTAATCCTAAGAAAGAAAAATGCAACATCCAGGTTTATGTACAAGGAAATTTTAATAAATCAGCAAATTTACAGAAATAGTAGGCTAGCCTTTTGTCTGTTGGACCTTGAATGCATGTACATTCATACAGAGTGAAGCTAGTGAATCTCTGAGATGAGATACAAAGCTATAACTAAACGGCTTATATCCTAATTGCTGGCAACAAGTCAAGAATATCATCATGAAAACTACATCCCTAAATGCTTAGGAGCCAGAAAATCTTGCACCTGGCACCTAGTAGCTGAGAAAAACAAGTCAGCTGTCTGAGTTAGGAACTTGGAAAAGTACTAATGAAAACAAGGAGAATTGTTATCTTGGGAGCAGACTGTCAGCCACCACCTCATTTAACTAGAAGTCAAGCACTAGCAAAAAAAGACCCCAAAATGGAGTTACAGAGGCTATACAGATTCCTAGAAACTCTATGGCTCATACTCACTACCCACCCTCAAATAATGGCTATAGAGCAGGGGGTAGTCAAACTGCGGGCTCGTGGGAATTATAGTCCATGGACATCTGGAGGGCCGCAGTTTGACTACCCCTGCTATAGAGTCATTCAGCCTGTTCTTGTGACAAACCAGTAGTTTCAGGCATTTCTTAAAATATACCTTCTGACATAACAGGTATTGCAGAGATCACAATGATATAAAATGAGCTGTTAAGTACATCCTCCAGCTCCGAGGGGAGGGGCTTCCCTCCAGCTTTCCATGGAGAGGGATGGAAAATCAGGGAAGGAATTCCCCTGGTGTCTGGCCTGGGATCGCACAGAATTCCAAAGGTGAACATCACACGTCTGGAAGGCAAGCTTCTTCAGCGTCCACATTTTTCTTTAGCCTTTGGCCACAGTCTTGTGAATCGCCACCAGGAGCCATGTGCATTAGCCATTTGAAGTTTAGAACACGGAAGCACAGCATGGGGGAGGCCAGCTCTCCCCTCTAGAGCAGCACCTAGGAAAGAGAAAACGGGAAGAGGAAATCAAGCCTGACCTCTCTGGAACAGTGGGCTGCTGAATGGAATATGGATGGAAGCTGACATCAAAGAGCACAAAATACACATTTGATCAACCTATTAAAATATCAGAAGTTGGCTTTTGTACTCTTGGGTGCTGGCTGCCCACAAATTATACCCTGAATTTATGCTATGGCCAAGGGGTGGGGTAAGAGATGAATTCTGAAAATTGAATCAATTTATGTTCTTCATTCAATCCTGAAGGAAGCTTTGAAGAGGACCTGCAGTCTCCAGGTGGCTCCTCCTAAGCTTTTTAACAGCACAACTAAGAGCAGCCTTGCACTTCTGCAAAGGCACCTTCACCATCTTAATATGGAGTAACTTGATCCATGCTAGAGAGCACTATTGTAAGACGGCAGAACGGACAAGCCTCAGTCACTATGCATTTTCCCTCATGGCTGAGTTTTCAGACAGGGATAACATAACATCACAGGCTTTATTTGGGGGGGGGGGGAGGTTGAAAATATAAAGATGTGAATGGCTGAAAGATTGCTGTGGGGTCATCAGGAAGAATTTCTTTCAAGTTTGATCACACAATTAACTTGATATATATAGACTTGCAGCCTGATTCTATGAAGCACTGTGCTATGATAGCACTCCAGCACTGCCAATCAGCACGGAGGGGACAAGTCACCCCCAGCCAATATGGCTATTTCTCGGCTGAATGTAGATTACAAAATCTTTGCTGTAATAATTGCAGAGAATTTTAAGAAAAAGTATATTAAATTTAATACACAAGGACCAAAGGGCTTTGTCCCAAAGAGATATATGAAAGGTAATGGACGATTTATGATAAGATTCAATTGAATTTGTGAATGAGAAAGCAGCTTTTCTGTTTGTGGATGCAGAGAAAGCAGCCAACAATCTAACATGGTCTTTTAATGGAGTGTGCTTCAGAATATGAGCTATGGCTTTTAATTCAGGAACTGAATGAACAGTATATGTACAAATTAGCAAATGATTCCAATAAATGGGAAACTAACAGAAGCAACTGCAATTGAAAAAGGCACATGTCAGGGATATCTTTTGTCACCATCATCAATGATCCTTGAAACGAATTCTGACCATAAAGATACCAGGATTAACAGAATAAAAGGGGATGATGCAGAGTTTGAAATAAAAAGGTGTGCAGATGATGTGGGTCATTGCAGTGTGCAATGGAACATGATGAAGAATCTGGACCCTTCTCTGGCTACAAAATTAACAGAGAGAAGACCAACTAGAAGACAGACAGACTGCAGAGTTTCCACTAACCCCATTAAACATTTGGAAAGCAATGTGACTGGGCAAAATGGCAACCTTAAAAAAAAAGAAATTACCAGAAGATCTGGAAGTTGAGACAAGCAGATTTAGCCAGGTGGGGAAAAAATTAAAAATTCCTGGCAGGGAAGAATTTCTGCCATCAAAATAAAGGTATTTCCAAAACAAAACTTTTTGTTTCAAATATTACCTACACATCTAGAAGAAAGAACATGGCAGAGGCAGATAATTACTTAGAATTACCTGCCATTCTAAATAAGTGTAAGTTTGAAAGTGGGGGGGGGGGGGAAGGAAGGTTAGTAGTTCCAAATATAAAATTATATTACTAAGAGTCTCTGTCCCCGCAGGTCAGGGAACACCCCAACTAGGCAGAAAATAGGACGGCAAGCTCAACAAAAAATCTGATAAGGATTAAAAATGTTCTATTAAAGGGCAAGGGCAGAGCCTACTCAAGCCACCTGTTAGCTGAGGGAATACTGCAGAAAAGTATTATTTGGCAGAGGGTGGGCACCCCTTGTCAGAGTGTGCCACCCCCTTACACACCCCTTGTGGAATACCAGGTAGGCACCAATAGAACAGGGAGCTGTATTCTGTACAAACATGATCTTACACTGAACAGAACAGTCAAAGAGGCACTCCTTAGTGAAAGGGGGTATCCCAGGGAACAATGGCAGTTATTCAGCGTACTGTAATAATTCACATGGCCATACATTGTGGCTGAAGACAAAGGGCCATACTGGAGGGCTTCCAGTGGACTACCCTGAAGGAACTCAATATTCCCAGCTATGAAAAGTTAACGTTACTTACCAGTAGCACAAAATAATCCAGCATTGTAGTGAGGGTCTCCTACACATGCTTCTTTCAAAATCCCTTCAAAGAGAATAAAGCATTCACAATCATAGAATCATAGTTGGAAGGGGCCATACAGGCCATCTAGTCCAACCCCCTGCTCAACGCAGGATCAGCCCAAAGCATCCAAGAAAAGTGTGTATCCAACCTTTGCTTGAAGACTGCCAGTGAGGGGGAGCTCACCACCTCCTTAGGCAGCCTATTCCACTGCTGAACTACTCTGACTGTGAACATTTCTTTTCCTGATATCTAGCCTATATCGTTGTACTTGTAGTTTAAACCCATTACTGCGTGTCCTCTCCTCTGCAGCCAATGGAAACAGCATCCTGCCCTCCTCCAAGTGACAACCTTTCAAATACTTAAAGAGGGCTATCATGTCCCCTCTCAACCTCCTTTTCTCCAGGCTGAACATTCCCAAGTCCCTCAACCTATCTTCATAGGGCTTGGTCCCTTGGCCCCAGATCATCCTCGTCGCTCTCCTCTGTACCCTTTCAATTTTATCTACGTCCTTTTTTTAGTGAGGCCTCCAGAACTGCACACAGTACTCCAGGTGTGGTCTGACCAGTGCCGCATACAATGGGACTATGACATCTTGTGATTTTGATGTGATGCCCCTGTTGATACAGCCCAAAATGGCATTCGCCTTTTTTACTGCTGCATCACACTCCCTGCTCATGTTTAGTTTACAATCCACAAGTACCCCAAGGTCTCGTTCACACACAGTGTTACGTAGAAGTGTATCCCCCATCCAGTAGGCATGCTTTTCATTTTTCTAACCCAGATGCAGAACTTTACACTTATCAGATTAAACATTAACTATAACTACAGGAAAGGTATTCGTAAATCACATAAGGTTCTTCTTTTAAGGCAAAAATTCTCAAATCCATCGCAGTTCTTGAGCCAATACTGTATATTGTTATGAAGCTTATGCTAGACCAGCCTTTCTCAGCTTTTTTACCATTAAGAAACCCCTCAAACATTCTTCAGGCTTTGAGAAACCCCAGAAGTGTCGCAAGTGTGCAAAACATGGTTGGGAAGCATAGTCGTGTACATGCCCAGCTGGGGCTCCTCCCCTCCCCACCTTCTCCAGGCCCATCACTGGCCACGGGGGAGGGGAGGCAGTCGACTTTTCCAAGACTGTCAAGAAACCCCAGGGTTTCATGAACCCCTGATTGAGAAAGCCTGTGTTAGATGCTACACTGGGGTCCTTAACATGGTCCTTAAGGACACCACGGTGCCTGCACACACCTTTCCTGAAACCCACCAAGTGTTTTCAGAAAGTGGGCAGGGTCAGAGCGGCTTTTATCCACGAGGGCTTTTGATTGATGCTGTGTATTTTTGGAAGAACTGCTTTGGTACTACAACACTGCGTGACCTGAAGATAAGCTGAATGTATGCCAGAAAATATCTTAAAATAATAAATCATGTTAAAAGGCATTCTGTTAAACAGAGCTTCTGCAGAACACATTGAAAATTTACACAAAAGTTAAGCATAATGTCAGCCTCTGACATTTTACAACTTTTTTTTTACATTTTGCACCTACCATCCTGAGTAGGAAGCCCAAGGATGCCTGCAGGCTCAAAAAGCTTGGGGATCCCTGTGCTGTACAGACCAGAAGTCCCCGAAAGAAATGCTAACATAGAAGGCCCCACACACTGCCCACTAACAGTAATCTTACCTTCCCTGGAGTGGCATCCATGTTGTGCCAACACAAAGCTGCCTTTTGATGCTGTCAACAAAGGGTGGCTACAGATTAACTGTATCAACGCTTCCACAGTCACTTAACATTTTGGTGTTTATTTTATACTTCAAGCCCCTGACCTCTCCATTTTTGTTATGTGCATGGCTTCAAGAGTCACACTGAAGAGCAAACACTCAACGCATTATGCCACCTAATTAAATAATCCCTAGATATGTGCCAATAACACGACATTTAAGACACCTACACATGAACAAAGAGCAACTGTGCAAGGCTTCACATCAGCCAAAGAATGTGCTTAATGCAACTCTTGCCACATTACCTTCTGTAATGATTCATTCTGTGGGTGCGCTAAGTTTCCATCTAACCATCCAATCATTTGAAGTCTGCTCTCCACCACAAAACTGGCTATTCTACTTTTCATAGTAGACTGGTGAATACTTTACAAGTGGTCATTGTTTGCTTGCCCTTTAAGAAGAGTTGGTTCTTATATGCTGCTTTTTCTCTACCCAAAGGAGTCTCAAAGCGTCTTAGTGAACGAAACGTGCACCACAACCTGGATTTCACATAAATATATGTCCCACCCAGCCAATAGCAGCCAGCAAGAAAATCAAAATAAGGGGAAGCATGCTTTTTCAAAGCTTAAGGGAAAAGACACTGAAAACACCTATTTTTCAAATATCCCCCCAAAGCCCTGAATACAGGCTTACTGCTCAATCTGTGCCAGAGATGTTAGATAACATTTTTAAGCTATGTGATGACTGCTTTCACAGGGTTTGGTCATGTGCTCAGACTTGCTCCTATTGTAAGACAACTAAGTGGCAAGCCTCAGTCAACAGTAATTCTCCCTCATGGCTGAGTTTTCAGACAGGGATTAACATCACATCACTAGAATTTTTTTTTGGGGGGGGTGCAGATGACATAAAACTGAAGATGAAATGACTTTAAGGTGATTCAACATCTATACAGAGTGAAAAATATTCACCATGAACAAAAACTGACTTGAAGTCTGGAAGTAATACTTCAGCCCCTGTAAGAATTGTGGATTTTTCTGCTCAGAGAAACAAGGTTTTGAGTCTACTGGTGTCTTTAAGACCAACAAAGTTTAATTCCGGAGTATAAGCTTTCATTTACAAACACCAGATACACTAGAAAATACTTCCTAATGCCTTACAGATAGATCAGAGGGAGAGGGTGAGTTACCAGGAGGGGCAAAGTTAGAGTCAAAATGCACAAGCAACTGAGTGATAAATACAGATTAATGCCGTTGATAAGACTTGTGAATAGCAGCAAATTAGCATACAAATAAAGAAGTTAATAAACACGTGAGAATTAAGTTTGAGTCCTGTTGGAACCTTTAAGACCAACAAAATTTCATTCTGGGTTTAAGACACATCTTTCCCCCTTTAAACTGGCTAATCCTGCTGAGCATTCAAGAGCCAGCTTGGCTTGCTTTGCCCAAGAATCTGATCTAAAATGGTTGCTCAAGGCCCAGTGACACATTATGTTTAGCATGGGGTGCCAGTGGGGACTCAGCAATCTCCTCATGACAACTCCATTTACATGTGCCACATGGATTGGCATTGGAGGACACTGCACTGTTAGAAAAGGCCTGGGCGGGGGGGGGGGGGAGGTTTGTACATGCAAGTACTGGGTGAACATACAGAAAATGGTGCTGAGGAAGACAGAAGCCTCTCCTCCCACTGAAATCCTGATCCACATCAGAGCCATTTGTTGCTATAAAGTCACAGCTGACTTCTGGCAGCTCAGGCAGAACACATTCAGAGGTGGCTTGCCACTGCCTGTTCCTGCTTTAAAACCCTGATAATTTTTGGTCATCTCCCTTCCAAATACTAGTCAGGGCTGACCCTGCTTAGCTTCCAAGATCTGATGATCCTGTATGGCTGCAAGACCCCCTGGCAATAACATGCACAGTGCAATATGTAGTTTAGGCCTCAGCCGCTGCCTCCACATGGCGGAGGTGAAAAGCGCCACTTAGTCTCTTGCCTTGAAAATCCTATAGGTTGGCATAAGTTGGCTGAGGCTAACAGAAGTGATTTTGTCATTGCCTTCTTCTGCACAGTAACCTTATACTTCCTTGGTGATTTCCCATCCATGTACCAACCAGGGCCAACCCTGCTTAGCTTCTGAGATCTGATGAGATGGGGTCACCTAGCCTTGTCCTACTCAAAGGGATGTGAGGTGGGCAACCCCTGAACTCCTTAGGAGAAAGACCCAGAGTAGAAAATAAACCATGTTGTTTTCTGCTGTAGCAATGTCTAAAGTTTCTTTGGCCAAGAATAAGACGCTGCATCTGACTTTGAGACCAAAGCCTAATCCCTCTGCAACCGCTATGTTTCAGCCTGCCCTGAAAATGAGAGACACGGTACTTTGCAACCCATGTATTATTGACAGGAGATCATTACTCCAAGCCATGCAAATAAGCATCACCTGTGTTACATTCCAGACAGCAGCTGCTAAGAAGCAAAACCTTTAAACCCTGCTGGTCCAAACAAATACACATCGATGTCAACTGGGAAGGCAGCAAGATTCTCCACCTAAGACTTTTACTGGCCAGAGTCCAGTAACACCTTGATGATTTACAAAATCTGTAGCAGAGCATGTGCTGTTGTGAAAGCTCACACCCTGGCACAGTTCTGATCTGGACAGCCCAGGCTAGCTATGCAGGGCCGACCCCGGCTAGCATTTGGATGGGAGACCCTGATGACTAGAGTCATGATGTGGAGCAAGCAATGGCAGACCAGCTTCAAATGTCTCTTACCTGGCTGCCATACAATCCTCATACCTCCTGACAGTACTGAACACATGCCATACATGAAATAATATCCTGCCACAAATTCTGTTAGCAGTCTACTAATTAGAAATATAAATAAAGAAAAAATAAAGAATAAAGAACAGTTTCTCATGCTGGGCCTCTGCAGGAAGGTTTCTGACACAGGTAATCTTCAGCTATCACCTGCTTTGCTCTTCAAAGTGTGCTTTAAAAAAAGACCTAACTTGATTACGCAGGCACGTTTTATTTTATTAAGATTCTATTAAGCAGCCACATTTTATTAAGTGACCCCTGGATGAGCAAGGCATTTGGGAAGTCAGGTATTCACTTCATCATCATCAGATACATATAAAACAGAAATGCTACCGTTATTCTAATCCTGATTGACATAGGATGCTATAATTGATTTCAAGGAATTGCTATTTTATTGTACTTTCCCCAGAATGTCATTCAATGCTGAGAACAATCACTTGTATTGTTATAATACTTTATGCATTCAACAAACGACTTCCATTCCTCAATGAGCATTTCAAGTCAGGAAACCCCAGGGTTATGCGAGAACTCCCAGGCTTTACGTGGCTTTGCACACAAGTTCAGATGGCCGCTAACATCACTGGAGCCCACTTCCCCTGTTGCTCTACAGGCCTATTCTCTTACTCCACAATGGAAATAGTAATTGATCAGTTGGCTGGTTCCAGCCTCTTACTTCCATGCCCACTTCTCTGAACAGGCATGTTACCACTTCTGGGGTTCCTCAAAGCCTATTTCAGGGGTCCCTCCATGGTCAAAAAGTTGAAAAGGGCTAGTTTAAACATATGCAAAATGTCATTTACCTACACTTCTACAATTGCTTTACTATCTGCTTCCTCCATAGCCAGCCAGTCTGGTGCAGTCAGAGTACTGGAATAGGATCTGGGAGCTCCAGTTTCAAATCCCAACTCAGTCACAAAAGCTCACTGTGTGACTGTAGGCAGACACTCGAAAGCTCACGCCCTGAATAAATCTTCTCTACGAGAACCTGCAGTTGTTACACTATGCTTACTTCTGTATTCTTGAGGCCAAAATAAACTCCAGCTCCTCAAGGGGAGGACCATGGATGTTTATAATCGTGGGCATGGCTCTGCATCTTCAAGTAGTTCATATTCTGCTTGGCTCAGCAAACCTGGGAACCAAACAAAAGGACGGATTAGGGCAAATATTCAGGGAAATGAATCCAGAAACGACTGAGGCTGAGCTTCAGAATCCAAAACTTCCACACAGAAAATCATCAGACAGGGATAACTTCTGCATCATCACTAGCTCAGCTCTAGTGGCAGGGTACAAATAAAAGAATTAATAAATAAAATGTGCGATTCCAATCTCAGCTGTATTTATTGCTCAGTTCCTTATGCTTTACATCAATTAGCCCTTCCTGACAACTAACTTCCAGACCTATATGTAATGTTTGAGGAAATCTGTTTCAGCCTATCTGAACAATATATCTCCACATGCTAATCAGTTCTTGCTTATACGCAGAATTTAATGTTGACGCTTACGACAGTCCCATAAAAGGAAACAGCAATGTAAGAATCTCAATCTTCTAAATGAACACGTTCCACCAACAGATCAAATCTAAAGTGACCACAAAGTATGAAATCTGTCCATTTATTTCTACTTAAAAAAAAACTGCTGCTTTTTTGTTGCCGCTAACAAATGTATATCCTGTTCACCCAATGGTGTTCACATAGTTCTTCTGTCTTCTTATAGCCTGTTATACCCACTGCTGTTCGCATAGTTCTTCTGTCCTCCATTTTATCCTAACAACCCTCTGAGGTAAATTAGGCAGAGAGACAGTGACTAACTTAGGTCACCCAGCCAGAGCACTCTTCTGGGTGGGACAAATACTCTATCAAGCTCTAAATGCAGATCATTCTCTTCATTTGCGATTCTACCCCCTGCCTCCAAGGTTTTTTAGGTCACAAGCCATGCAGTTGTTCCCCATACAACTGTGAGGAAGAGTGATCAGTACAGAACTTGACATAGGGTGAGCAGATAACTACTTTTGAAGCCTGAGCCAATCTTCTGCAAAGCTTTTCTTCTAGTGGAAACTGATTTGGAGAGCCTTTTTCATCCATGTTTTGTTCCTGCCTCTGCAGCCTAAAGTCTAAGTGATTTCCTTAATAGGCTGTTGATAAGCTTTACCACAAGATGGCAGATATTTTGTGGGCATCTGAGGGCAGAGTGAAACATCATTGCTTGATATTGTTCTGTGAACACAGGAAAGCAGGATTTGTATTTGCCTACAACCTTCTGTTACTCACTTCTTTGTTAATTGCTATCATTTATTTACTATTCACATCAGAAAGATAAACTTGTCAGATTGAGCCCACTTGGTGGTAGAAAGGGTCATAGAGTCACAGCTGATTTATGGTAGTCCCAGAGTTTTCAAAGCAAAACTAATTCTGGCAATAAGCTTTCATGTGCCTACATCATTCAGACACACTGAAATAAGCTTCCTCAAAGCCTTACATACTGGTAGAAGAGGGAGTTAGTTGCCAGGGATGGCTAGTTAAGAGTTAAGATGCATAAATAACTGGGCCGTAAATGTAGCTAAGATTGGATTAAACCAGTTGGTAATACTTGTAAGTAACAGCAAATTAGCATACAAATATAGTTTAATATGGAATGAAGTGAGTAGTGCTTCAGGGAGGCTCAAACCGTGTCACAAATTTTGTTAAGTCTTTAAGGTGCTATTGGACTCCTACTCTTTTCTACTGCTACAGACAAACAGGGCAGCCCATCTTGATCTAAAACTTTTAAGCGTTTTTAAAGTTTTAAGCATTTTTAAAGAACGGTTCCTTGTGCTGGGCCTCTGTGCAAAATGGAGTGTTTAGACACAGGTAACCTTTAGCTATCACCTGTATCGTTCTTCAATGTGTGCTTTTATATCTTTTTTATATCTTCATTCCATTTTATGAATTGTATTAAGTGACCTTCAGAAGAGCAAGACATTTTGGAAATCAAACATTAACGTAAACGTTAATTGATATAGGGTATTATAACTGATCTGATTTCAAGTGACTAAGATTCTTGCATAATTGCCTTTCAGGTAAGAGATTCTACTATTCTTTTTCAGAACGTCACCATGCTGAGAATACCCACTTTCTTATTAAAGTTTATTCATGTAATGAACTTCCATTCCTCAACAAACATTTAAGCATTTGCCAAATGTGCTTAAGACCAATGCTTCTACAATCACTTTACTATCTGCTTCCCCTATAGCCAGCAAGCCTGGAGCAGCCTTTAGTTCCAGAGGATATACAACATTATGTACTATTCTGCCTTCTTTTCAAAGAACCCAGAATCGAATTTCTAGATAAGATCCTAGCTACTCGTTCCTCTTCTACCTCTGCTCTTGAAAAGCTCTCATTTCTGTTACCAATTATGATCCCTTTATAAGTTTGCTCTTTGCCCTTTGCTCTGGCTGCTAGGAAGCTATGAACCAAGCAGATGAAGTTTTGGAAACAAATGTACAGCATGTATATCAGCTTCACAGAACCATGGGTTCCTTGTTGGTTTCACTTACCGTTTTATTACAAGAATTTATAAGAATTTCTTTGTCTCTTTGGTTTAATCAGAATTTTGTATTTTATATTGTATCTTGTATATGTTGTACTTATTTTAAACTGCTATATGTTTCATATTGTTAAGACCTATGGCCACTCAGGATAACTTAAACTACTACTAAGGAAGGCTGTCCTAAATGTTGCAGCTATGAAGCCCAAAGAGTATCTACCGAAACTACGCTACAAGAATCAGCAATGTACCCTTGGGGCCAAAATGAACTTCAGATCAAGGTCCTCACCTTGGGTGCTTGTGATTGTGAGAATGCTCTGCATCTTCAAGTAGTTTCCATTCTGCTTGGCTCAGCAAACCTGGGACCCAAACAAATTGGGTTAGGGCAATTATATATAGTCAGGTGACTCCAGAAACTACTGAGGCTGAGCTTCAGAATCTAAAACTTCCACACACAAGATCTTCAGACAGGGATAACTTCTGCATCATCACTAGCTCAGCTCGGCATAATTCCCCAAAAAACCACATGTGGCAGAAAGCAGCAGATTGGAATGTACATGATAAAACAAATCCTATTGAAGTAAAGCAGGTTGATACATTTAGGGCTTACTTGGGCAAAGTAGAGACTATGCCACAGAGTCCAAAATGAAAGAAAACAGAAAGGTGAAGGTCCCTCTCACAACCCACAGGCATTCTTTGCTTAACAGAGATGCCACCCTCCCTCCAAGACAGAACACAACAAATTTAAAATACTTAAAACAGATAAACCTTTGCTGGAATATCTTTAGTATCTCAAATGCTACTGGACTCCTGTTTTCAGCACAACAGTGCTGGGAGCCACACCATGAGGCCTCATCAGACCAAAGCCATTTACCCCTCCCTCCCAAATTTGGGATCAGAGAAATTTAACACAGAACTATAAAGAATATTTAAAGAAAGCCAGTATAGTGTCAAAATAAGAGTGTCAATTGAAGATGTGGGAGGCTCTTGAGAGCCAGTCTGGTGTAGTGGTTAGGAGGGCAGACTTCTAATCTGCACAGCACTGAGAAAACTGTTCTGACCAAGCAGTGATATCAGGGCTCTCTCAGCCTCACCCACCTCACAGGGTGTCTGTTGTGGGGAGAGGAAAGGGAAAGCAACTGTAAGCCGCTTTTGAGACTCCTTTTGAGACTCCTAGAGAAAACTGGCATATAAGAACCAACTTTTCTTCTTGTTCAAATCCCTACACTGCTATGGAAGCCTGCTCAGTGATATTTTACCAGTCACACGGACTCAGCTTAACCTACTTCACAGGGTTGTTGTGAGGATAAAATGGGGGGAGGGAGAATGATGTTGTGGGTTGCTTTGGGTCCCTTCTGGGGGAAAATAAAACTATGGTATAAATATCTAAATAAATGAAAGCAAATAAAAAAACACCTTTGCTCTCATTTTAGCTGAAGATATGTGTATGCACACAAAAACTTATACCTTAAATGTGCCACTGGCCCCAAATTTTCTTTGCTGTCAGGCAGCCTCCTTCTTTCTTTCCTAGTGTCCTCCACTGCTACTGACTCTGCATACCCATGAACTAAAAAGGATATAATGCTCTGGCTAACCCTAATTACCCAATTAATTCACAGTACTAATAACACGGCAACAACGACTTACACAGCTTAGAGATCCCAGAAGCACTCCCCTCACCCCCACAATCACGTTGTAGTATAGTTAAATGCAAGTAAAAAATGGGTGCATGCAGCCATATTCCTGCTGCTTTGCACAACCGTAAGTCTGGAGCGCTTAAAAAGACAGGCACCCAGACTCCAACACAGCCTCCTTTAAAACCACGTGCTCACCCCGAATCCGACCAGCAGCTCATCGGAGCAGTCCAGCCTCCTAGTCCCTCTCCTCTCCTTTTCGTACAACCCTAAAATGAAAGCAAAAGGGAGGGGTTTGGAGACAAGGAGTTTTAATGAAAACGACGAATCAACACAGGCATCTCTCCCAGTTTGCAAAGGGGAAACTATTGCAGCCATTTTGAAGGCGCAGCAGAGTTTCTATGCACAGACTAGGCAGGCGAGGAAAGGAGGAAAGCAAGACAAAATGACACTCGATAACGCTCGGGGTGGACCACAAGCGCTCACCGGCCGCCTATCGCGAGCCGATGCCTGCCTGGGAAGCATAACCGCGAAGGATCCCACGAGACCGACTCACCGCCATCTCCGGCAACCAGTGGCCGAGCACGCCAGATGCTGCTGAGCATGCGCAGTGGCGGTACCGGAAACCGCGTGACTTTCGATTGCCCACAACTGTGCGTCAATGCCGCAAATGAGCGGGCCGCAATAGAGCATGCTCAGTCGTTCCCATTGTAGCCGCTGCTCATGCCAGGTGCCGTAAAAGAGTATTTTCTCCGCATATTCGTAACGCAATGGGGAAACGTAGAGGCCCGGGGCGCGATGCTATACGAGGACTGGAAATGATAGTGGAAGTTTCATTCTCAGTGAGCGAAGTTTGAGTCCAGTAGCATCAAACTGCGGCCCTCCAGATGTTCATGGACTACAATTCCCATGAGCTCCTGCTCATGGGGGAAATATTTCTCCTGCCTTCTTAGTTTTAGATGAACTCTTATCTGATGAGACAATATTACCCTGTGCTATTTGTTTTAACAAATGGTCAGAACAAAGTGAGGGAGACGAAGGCACCCTCATGCAGTGCATTTAAGGCGGCTATGCAACTGCCTCTGGCTCCTTGGATCACTTGGCTGAGAGCCAGGGAGGGCTGGGGGGTCAGGTGGTCGACAGTGGTGTCAGGTTCCAGAGCAGAGAAGGGGAGAGAGTTGCTCAGGGGCAGGAAAGCAGAAACCCCAATTAGGTTTTACAGGTCACTTCCTAGTATTGGGTGGCAGGGTGGAGGGAAAGTTAAATGGAAAGTTTAAATGACTGCTAGAGAGTTAAATCTAACAGCTGATGGGCAGACCCCCCCAATATGTTAGGTTTAAATGGCTAGCAGCCATTTCAGCTCTAGATTTAATACCCTCCTGCTTCCAAGCAGTAGGAAATGAAGCTGATTTTTGACATGGCTCATAATTTTAAACCTAATAGCTGATGAGCAGACCACCCTGTTCAGCTGCTAGGTTTAAATGGCTCAAACCCCCAAACAAAATTGGACAACAGATCTGGGAAATGTTTGGAGAGGTGCTTCCTCAGAACCTCAGTTGCAGTGGAGGCATGATTTGGCCAAATTTATGATGAATATGAGCCTCTTGTGGCGCAGAGTGGTAAAGCAGCCGTCTGAAAGCTTTGCCCATAAGGCTGGGAGTTCAATCCCAGCAGCCGGCTCAAGGTTGACTCAGCCTTCCATCCTTCCGAGGTCGGTAAAATGAGTACCCAGCTTGCTGGGGGGTAAACGGTCATGACTGGGGAAGGCACTGGCAAACCACCCCGTATTGAGTCTGCCATGAAAACGCTGGAGGGCGTCACCCCAAGGGTCAGACATGACTCGGTGCTTGCACAGGGGATACCTTTACCTTTACCTATGATGAATTTAGGGTTGTGAACTGATTCATGTCCATCCATAGTCTCTAAGGTGTTACTGGACTCAAACCCAACTATCCTATGGGGAGTTACTCCAGTCTAAGGGTGTTTATTTCATTGGATTTAGACTGGAGTAGCTGTATATACAATTGAATGGTATGTCTGCAGTACTTTCTAAATTCCATTTTAAGAGTCTTTAAACTGCATCGTATAGGATTTTCCACCATGTCAAGAAACATCTGGTTTTTTTGTATTGAACACCCAGCCTAGTAATTCCTTGTGATTAGTCTTTTAAAGCTTGCTATTTCATAATATTTTGGTTGATCTTGATGAAAAGTTATTACCTGACTGTTGATGGTGGAACTATTAATTTAAAAGAACATTAATTTTAAAAACATTTTACTTTTCCTGAGGGAATCTTACATCTTGTTAGACAGCCAATGTTGTGTAATGGTTAGAGCTTCAGAGTAGGATCTGGGAGACCAAGATTCAAATCCTCCCTCTGCAATGGAAACTTGCTCAGTGACCTTGGGTTATTCACACAACTCTCTGCCTAACTTAACTCAGAGAGGTTTTGTTTTTTTTAAGGAAAAATGGAGAAAAGAATGCTATAATACACTTTGGGTTCCCATTGTGGATAAAAGTAGAATATAAAAGAAATAAAGAAATAAAATGAAAATGGGGGGGGGGGTAGGAGGAAACAGGTTCTACTGCTGCAATCTTTATACTGACAAAACTTCTCCTTTGCACCCACCATCGTAAGTTGGTGTGCCCACTGGATTTTCTGATAGTTCTTTTTGTTTCTTGTTGTTGTAGCAGATAGGTGAAGAGAAGGCCCAGGAAATATGATGAAGGGGGTTACCTTGGGTATGCTGGATTTGTTTATTCATGTGGCAGAGGGAGAAAGACATTTACAACAAAGATAAATGTCTGTTGACTCTGTGTGCTTATGTTCAAGTACTAGATGGCAATAAATTCCTCTAGAGTATTTAGAGGTATACTGCTTCTTCATATGGAAGATCATTAATACTCCTAATATTAATACCCAAACTTGTCTAACCCTTTTTATGTAAAGCCATCAATACTCATGTGATGTAGTGGTTAGACTAGGGCTTGGCTGAGTTTGAGTCCCTTGCTGGACCATGGAAGCCTGCTATGGGCCTTGGGCCTGTTATGGCTTTCAGCCTAACATACTGTGACAAGCCATTTCTATTAACTGAGGGGACCCATACAAGCTCCTATAAGAAACCAGGTCGATTTTAAATAAGACTTCCCTCAATTACCAGGTGTTCTAAAAGTAGCAAGTGTGAGGTAAGTTGCTACTGTGAGGTAAGTTGTGATGCTCAAGGAAAATATGGAAGCCATTGAGGCAGGAATTATATATTAACCACAAAGATTTGCTTATTTATAGTTTTTATGAACAGATCAATAACACAGGACTCCAGACTGATAAAAGAGAAACCTGGCAGAGGCTCATTGGTCTAGTAGTTTCAATTTTCTTCAGTACTTTCAAGCATAAACAGTTTTTACCGTAGTACCCTATGGCACATCGAGAGGCAGCCTGTAGTGGCTGTAGGGGTGGGAGGTAGATTTTTGCCACCAGGATATAGAATTTTAATGGGGTTATATAATTGTGTTTTATGTGGCGGTTTTACTGGGTAACCCTCTGCGACATGGCTTATCATGAGTGTCAGGAAATAAATCCAATATAATAATAATAATTAGCCACTAGTTTGGATTTAACAAACACAGAGGATTCCACCCACACCAGCCTGCCCTTTTCCAAGGTTGCCACAGACAAGCCTAACAATTGGATACTGAATTCTTTGTCCGAAGTAGAGCCAAACTCTACTTTGCCATACAAGCAAGCAGAGCTACCCTTTACTCTGTCTGCTCTTTTCTTGTGGTCTAGCTCTCTCCCTGAGGCAGAAGCAAACTGAACTCCTACTGTTTTTCTCTCCAGCATTATACCCCACTTCTCAAAGATTATTGTATGCTGGAGCGACTCTCCCATTGGCATAAGTGGCTGTTTCCTCCTCCAGAGCAGGCAGCCTTCTGTCTGTCACACAAACTGTCACACAAATTTTATCCTGGAACTTAGATATGGGGTCTCCTCCTTCCTCACCTGGGAGAAGCAGGACAGATCTTAAAAGCTAAAAGGCTGTGGGGGGGGGAGGGGCTTATTCATTAGGATCGATCCAAGAGTAGCATACTGCTTACATTAATGCTAGACTTTCCCCAATATTGCAAAAGGAAAAAAAGAAAATTGAATGTCTACATCAGTGAAGGGGGGAGAGGTATAATAATTTAAAGGTAAAGGTACCCCCTGTGCAAGCAAGATTGAGCTCCCAGCCTCATGGGTAGAGCTTTCAAACTGCATGTCTGTTGCCTTACCACTCTGCGCCACAAGAGACTCTCCTAATAATTTAACCGGCTGTTAAAATGGCTACCAGACAGTATATGCAGACTGAAGAATCTCAACTTCCAGTTTCAAAAATCATAGCGTGAAACTGATCAATAAAGTGAGATCTATCACACTGCACTATGTGTGCGATGGAGGAGTGACCTTCAAGGGATGGAGAAATGACGGAGTGGGGATGGAGTGGGGAAATTCCAAGGGAATAATTATGCTTTTGAATTAACTTTGCCTTGGGGGTGAAGAAAGGGGGCTGGGAAACTGCTGCAAAAGCACTCTTAAAACCCCCGAGAAACAGTGATTGGAATGCAAGCTGAACACTGAATGGTGGGAAATCAATGCTGAAGGGGGGAAGATACACATCCACTTGGAAAGCAGAGTGAAATGCAGAAGAAAAAAACCCTGAAGGGAATGCATTGCAAAAATGAAAGGAAATACCTGTGCAGAAAAGGCCTCTGTTCAACAGGACCTTGTGGACAGTCACAGAGCCCACAGGGAGGTTTGCTCCCTTGCTGAGACTGATTTTCAAGCAGGGAACCTCTGATGTTCTTGTGCAGTAAGATAAAGGTAAAGGTATCCCCTGTGCAAGCACCGAGTCATGTCTGACTCTTGGGATGATGCCCTCTAGCGTTTTCATGGCAGACTCAATACGGGGTGGTTTGCCAGTGCCTTCCCCAGTCATTACCGTTTACCCCCCAGCAAGCTGGGTACTCATTTTACCGACCTCGGAAGGATGAAAGGCTGAGTCAACCTTGAGCCGGCTGCTGGGATCAAACTCCCAACCTCATGGACAGACAGCATTTCTGCCACTTACCACCATACCTATTCCTTTGTTAAAAAAACTGGAAGTGGAACACCAATATATGACCATTCATGTAGCTGTTCTGCATGAAGAAAAAGCAGAGAAGAAGAAAATGATGGTGCAGTGGGAGGGGGGGAATACAAATCTCTTTTTTCCTCACTACATTATCATTTTTTTCTTTTTCTCTGATTTATACCTTTCCCCTCAGCACTATACCATTACAGCAAACCCCTGTACATTTGCGATAGTAAATCATGTAAGTTTCTGGTTCAGAAGACCCTGTTTTGAGAATAGGTGGTCATCAATGCTGCCTTCTAATCTGACAATTTATGGACTTGAATTTCTGGTAACATAAGTGTTACTATTTGCAGGGTGTTTGGACTAGAAATATGGCTTGAGGCTTTTTAAGGGATTTATTGAAAAAAGAAGATAAACAGCATGCTCGTACTCTATTTTTGGAACAGAGTTTCCAAAACAAAGGGGGCCCATAAATCTTGGCCCTTTTCTCATCCATGAAGAGTCTTCAGATTTCAAAGCAAGCTAGATCTTCCTGTAGCGCAGCAATCCTTGGCCTTGTTGCGTCTTTTGGAATTTTTAGGTAAGGTAGTTTTTGCCCCCACAGAACAGCTGCATGAACAACCATGAGTACATGTTCAGAGATTCCTAACCAAGCATCATTCTGTGATGAGGCAAGTGATTATGAATGGGAGATCCTTCAGCACCCAAAGGTGATGTCTCCTGGGATCTTCTGAAGCAAGCAGTGGTTCTTTGTTCTGAGGAATAAGCAAGTGTTGCCAGGAAACACCTGGTTGGATCATTGTACTTTGGGGACTGTTCTTTCCATCTGCTAGAAGATGATTAACAATGGGATGGCTTGCCTGCTGTGAAGAACACAGACAGAGTCCCCTCCTTGGAGGATGTCTGCTTCCAGTAATGGGAGCACCACTGAATGTTTCTCTAGCTGCCATACCGTGTTTGTGGGTGTTTGTAGGGGACAAAGGGACTATTTATCCCCTGAATTCTAAATTTACTAATTTTTAAGGTACCCTTCTGACACCCACTTCCAGTTAGTCAGCAAGAGGTCTAGAGTGATCTCAAAGTGATCTTGCCTCTCCTAAAAAAACATATTTCTGCAGATGTCCTTGACAATGTTGGACTCTGCACAGAAGGAACTGATTGTCATGCGAGTTACATTTTCTATGAGGATCAAAACAGCCATTCGGTGATCTCTATCTCAATTGTAACATGTTGTAATTAATTATCAGATGGGTGCTTGTTGTCACATGATGAGCTTCTGTGCTGCTGCATACAGTGTTAGGAAAAAGGTGAGGAGATTTATGAGATAAAGGTGTGTATCTGCAGGATAATATTGTAGGTTACTGCAGGCAATGCAGGGATCATTTGCCTTGGACAGTTTGTACAGGAGCATCCCCATGGCAAATATAATACATGCTTTGACTGGGCTGGAAAGCCAGAGTGTGATTTGAAAAAGGGTCTCACATCAATACAGCGAAGGAAGAGCCAGCACTGAGCATTATTTACGTGATTAATCTACAACAGTTCAAATTCCATTGCTTGCATTTTGGAGACAATTTACCATTAGGGGGCACTCCTGCCAAACTCTCCAAAACGGAAAACATTTTGAGCCTGTCCTTTGCCTGTCTTCTGGATTATAAACTTTATCAGGATTAATTCTGAAATCCTGTTGTTTGTATCTTGCATGCAGTTTACCGATAGGGGGTGTTCCTGCCACACACAGATTTCCAGCGGTGACACTTTTCAAAGGTTTTAACCAGCTTTTGCAATTGCACCGTAACCATGATGGGTTTTATGGCACTGCTGCATGAAGGACAACACAAAGAAAATCAATACGGAGAAATCACCTTGTGAGCAAGATTCCTTGGCTAACACATTCATCGCAGATCAAGTGGGAGAAAGAGCTAAATTTGGTGCCTCCAGCCATAAAAGGAAATGGGTAATAATAAAGCACCCTTGAAATTGATAAGTGGATTTTTGAAGGAAAATCTGGATAAAATCATGTTTCAGTAATATCATAATTAAAAAACAGAAGAAAACTATAAGGTCAAAAAAGATGTTGCCAGTGTAACAAAACCAGCAGATTTTATGCACATATGATGGGACTTTGAGAAGCTTCTAATTTGGGGGTAAAACTTAACAGAATAAAAGGGGCATTCAAATCTGAACAGCCATTCCATGATTCTGATCTATTGGCAGGTCAGAATGAAACCCTTTAATGCATAACTTCTGTCAGTCTGGTTCTGCGTTGCAAGAGTTTGTATTGTGGCAAAGCAGAGGACTAGAAGTGCCTTCATTATTAATCAATGTCTGTCAAAAATCTGGCTGATTGCAGAAGCACTAAAGCTAACTAGCTACGTTAGAATGAGAAACAAATTGCAGTAGGAAGACACATCTATGAAACAGTGTGCAAATTTATATACTTGTAAAATAAATATAAGGACACACCTCAGCATTTGTGATTTCATACTTTCTGTAAACTTCCCTTTCAAACAAAGTCATATAACCTGAGGGGCTCCTCAGACCAGATTTCTGTTCTTCATTGGTTGGCCCAAGTGTCATGCATGCACCCCCCTTTTCCAGAGGGCTGCTGGTGCCCTCAACCATTGCTGTGGCATCTCTTGGCAGACTGAGGTCTTAAAGGACTTAAAGAGGGGAGGGGATTTTTGTGACCCAAATTCTTCCTCTCATCTAGCACTCTCCTGGCTCCAAATTGTACACGCACTCTCTCACTGTCTCATGGAAGCTGGGCTTATCCTGCCTGGTCTGCCCTATGGAGTCTCCTTTTTATCCCTCCTAGCCACCCACACAATTCCCACCCCTAGTGGTCTCTTCACTAGCTCACCCAATTGGTCCCACCTGGGCCTTTCCAGGGTGTCTGCCTGACTCCCCAGCCAGTCTCCTGAAGCTTCCTGCAGCTGCACTCCCCCATCACCTCCTCCAAGTTGGCCCTGCCAGCTGAGCCCATTTCTCCCTCCATCCCCACCAGCCAGCCTGTTGGACGGTGTCAGCATCTCTGAGTCTCCCACTGCCCTTGTTGAGAGGCCCACAGGCCACAGCTACCTCAGCCGAACTTGTGATACTTGGCATTCACTGTCCTGCCCCCACCCTCTCAAAGTGAGTGTGAGGGATACCACTGTATGCCCTTAGCCCTGTCTGAGAGGTGGGTTCCCAGCAGGCATCGTTTGGATCCTGCTTTAGAGCCCTGGGTCTCAGACACCAAGAATACATGGAAGCCACATGTGAAGGAATAGATTTGCAAGCCCTTCTGTCCCTCCTGGTTGGCATCAAGGAGGTTAGAAAAACTCTACGGCCATCCCAAGTATGTGCCCAGTGGTGCTGCTTCTCCCCCTTGCTCCCCAGAAGTGCCAAAACCAACAAAAATTCTACTTTGTGAGCCAAAAATGCTTCTGGCTCTTTTGTGAACCAGCCTGGATTTGACTTTTGCAGACACTGGTGCAGTTTACAGGGAATGCTGCTTATAGTACAGGGTAGATCTATGAATAGGGAAGGTGTGGAAAGAGAAGCACAATGACGGTATAGGCACTTGTTTAGAAAATCAAATATCCAAGTAGAAAAAAAAGTTGTTTACAGCCTTTATTTTGCTTGTAAGTTGTTATGTTGTTATGCTTGTAGACCAGAAAATACTTTGTCTTATTTTTTAATTATTATTGCAGGCTTTTATTAATGGGCTAGCCATTTAGTGGGGGACCTCTGATTCGTAAGTGAAAGATTTTCTAAACGGCAACTTCTTACCTACAGGAAAATAAATTAAAGGGCCAAAGCACCACCTCCCCCACTCTAACCCAGACCTCCCCAGCAGGCTAACTCAGACATTAGCCACCCCTGCTGCACAGCCAGTGGCCTCTTCCTCACACCATGCAACATGTAATTGCCTCGCTGAAAGAAGCTCACTGTGGTATCAGGTTTAATGGGCAGTGCCAATACTATACACATGAACCCGGCACCTGAGGCTAATCTGTCACACTGAGGAGGATCTGCGGAAGCTGCCTTGCTAAAATCTCTTGCCAGCAACAGCCATGAAGCCAAAATCCCTGCCCCCACCAAATCTACTGCATCCAATTAAAATCAGAATGCAAAAATAACAAGGCTTATTTTTTTGTTTTGTACCATAGAAATTCATGTATTTATTCTGTTCTTCCTTTAGACTCCCAAAGCTGCTTCTTTCTTCCTCCTTGGCTTGGTATGCTCTTGCCCTGTGCTGAGCCAAATATCTGTGTGCTAAGGACTAAAAATTTGTGTGCCAGCACATGCTAGCACAGTTTAC
Source organism: Paroedura picta (assembly GCF_049243985.1). NCBI lineage: Eukaryota > Metazoa > Chordata > Lepidosauria > Squamata > Gekkonidae > Paroedura > Paroedura picta. Next base: position 128,577,422 of record NC_135371.1, read on the forward strand.
AGGGAACACTGGTCAAAACCACACTTGTAGCCACCCACTGCTACAAACAACTCTGAGATTTCTCCTGCCAGATAAAGTTGTACATCTAGCAAACTGGGCTTGCCTTGCTGCATAAAGTCTTCACCTAGGTGTTGGGTCTGCCCACTTCACTCCACAACTAGTGCGGGGACCACAGCTTCATACATTCATGCTCTGCCCCTCCCCATTACCACACTTCAGATAGCCAGACTGGATAAGTGCAGCATTTTTCAGGAGATAGGCTTTGAGTATTTAAAATATAAGCAAGTTTAATAAATGAGTTTCAAAATTTTGCTCAAGTTTGATTTGAGCCTTTCAGGATGAGCAAGGGAACAAAAAAAAGCTGAAAATACGCATTCCCCGTTCCCTAAACTGTACTCAGTTGTTATCCTAATGCTGTTTAAATAGGGCAGGACAGCCTTTTCTTGAAGTTTCAGGAGTTTAAAATCCATCAATACCTCCTGGCTGGAACTGTAACAATCCTACCTCAGCCCTTCTCCGGTGATTCTCTGCCCACTCCTGATACCAGCAAACAAGCAAGGGAGAGAGATGCAGCTCTGCCTAGGGAGGATTTACTTTTCTGAGGGAAATGCATCCTTCCCTGTGGGACACTCCCCAACCCTTTTAAGAGCTTTTTTGGTAGCTGCCTACACCTCCGGAGTCAGGCCCTTATGCTTGGGTTGATGCCAGGAGGGCCATTAAATGGAGCTGTTTGGTAACATGGCCATGGCATGTCTTGTTGGTAGAAATCAATGCAGTCTCCCTCTCCCTTTCTGTCTGCAGAAAGAACACTGTAAGTGGCTGTTACTTGGGGCATTGTTTGCTAATGTTCAGGTGACAGTGCCCTAGAAGGATTAAAATGTGGTATCATTTCTCTGGGCATTCTGCTAAAAGAAAAAAGCAATGAGTGGAGGTCACCCCCCCCCTCAGTTTTTTTCTTAAGGAATATTATTAACTAGCATCAAAGTCCATTGTAAAAAAAAGGGGGGGACTTTGAAAGGGGCAGAAGGGGGAAGGGACCCCCCTGGCTGGTGACCATGTTGGCGCAGCATCAGCAAGCAAAGGGGAAAGAGCCCCCCCACGCGGATGCACAATGTGGAGTGGTGGCCGGTGGCAGTGGAGAAGGAGATGACGGGGGACAGGCAGGACTTACTGGGTGGCTGTCGGCTGTGCGTGAGTCAGGGCTGAGGAGGCAGGCTTTGGCAGAGCGGGCCGGGCCCTACGTGGGGTGGTGTTTTTTGGCAGTGGCAAAAGGTCCGGTGGCTGTGTGTGGCTGGGCGCACTGCAGAGCAGTGCGCGCAGTCCCCGGAAAGAGGGGCAGCCAATGCTGGGCTCTGCGGCGTCTTGTCGAGTCCTTGGCGGCAGGCAAGGCACTGCAGCTGCCGCCGGGGCCAAGCTGGAGCTGTGGGCATTGTGCCACTGAGGTGGGCTGGCTGGTGGGGGTGGCGCTCCAGGGGCCGGCCCAGTCTGAACACGCCCAGCTTTGCTGGGCGCATCCTGATTGGTATGCTGGAGTGGAAGACCTGGCCGGGCAGGAGGTTCTGGTGTCCCTGACACCACCTGGACAGGGCCACCCAGATGGCTGTTTCAACTTTATATAAGGGAACTATGGTAAGGATGTGAACGTGAGGCTCAAAAATGGTTACCTTTCCTGGGTGAGGCTGACCTAGCCAGAGTTCCTCTAACCTCAACTCTAGATTACTACAATGTGTTTTTCCTGTGCTTGTCCTTGAAGACAACTTGGATACTGCAGTGAATGCAAAATGCTTTTTCTTGAGTATTATCAGGAACTAGCCAGATTAGCCAATTTACAACTGTTATTAGATGTACTGGTTACACATGTGTTTCCAAGTCCAGTGAAAAATGCCTGGGTGTATCCTACCCTGAGTCTGCAATGATAGCAGTAGTGGTTTTAACCTTTAAAGCCCTTTAGAGTCTGTTCCCAGCCCCTTGAAAGATTGATTCTTCCCATGCAAGCTAATGCCTTGATACTTCTCCAAAGAGTTGTGCTCTATCCTGCCCTTGAGAAAGATTAAGGCCATTTTATCCCATTCAGAGGCTTTCGCTGGGGCATCTTTCTCTACGGAAAGGCAATGCATTGTTTTCACGTGCATAGTGAACCAGGACCCTGAAAGATGCAGTAGTCAGTCTGCATGTAGTGTAGTGAAGCTCTGCACTTGCAAAATCCACATGTAGCTGTCTTCAGAGCAGGAAAACCAGGGCTGATTCTGCATTTACTCCCCCCCCCCCCCCGGTGATCCTGCTGAATTCAGATCAATTTGGACCCGAGTCTTTCTCCTTCTTCCCTCACCCCCCCCCCCCGAGTTGAAACAGAAAGCCTTTTGCACTTGATTGGGGAAGCTCAGAGCGGGAGGGGAGCGGTGGTCATGAAGCTGAACTACCTCTCCTGAACTGGGGGACTCCCGAAGCAGCAGTAGCCTCTCAGAGAACAAGTAAAACTCTGCTGAGAGAAGTATGGGCTTCTGGAACTCAGTCACTTCAAAACAGGGAGGGAAGCCTTGCAACCAGGAACCAGGAAGTCTTTGAACTGATGCCCTGGCCAATCAGGGAAGACTGCTTTGCTATGTCAGTGTTGGAGGCACGGAGCAGTGAGTTAATTCGCAAAAAGGAGAAATTTACACTCATACTGGTGGTGGTCTTTCTAATATCGCAGCTTATATCCTCTCCTGGATATCGCAGGGGAAAGGTAGGGTCACCTCAGATCAATCATGCATGTTGCAGAGGAAAACTTTAAAGGGCCCCAAATCAAAATGGAAATCGAATTCAGAGTGGACAGGAGGGATTTATTTGGGCTGGGAGTGGATAAAAAGCCTCATGCAGACTCAACACAGGTCCCATTCCACACACACTGGATAATGCATTTTCAATGCACTTTAGAAGTACATAGCTGCAAAAGCACATTGAAAGTGCATTATCCAACATGTGCAGAAAAGACAAAGGTTTTCTGCTTCTGCAGGAGATATCTCATGCTCTGCCCTCTCTGCTTGCCACCACTTAGCTGGGCTGCAGTGGGAAGGAGGCTGGGAGACATACGATGCCACCATGAAAGTGAAATGCTCTAGGATTTGGTCCAAGATCTATGATTTTCCTGGAGCATTGTGCTAGTCCAGTAATGTCACCTTCAATTATTTTCCCCATCCTTGCATATAATTGGTTTTATTTTATATAGGTAGTTGATTGTATATGAAAAAATAAATAAAAGTGATACAAAATAAGTAAGAACTGCTGTGGAGAGAGCCAGTGCAAGTGAACAAGGTCATATGTGTTCAAATCTCAGCCATGTCCTCCTTGAACAGATTTAAGAAGGTCATCATTTCTCAAGTCCAGCACCTGTCTTCAGTATGAAGATGACAGCACTAGCCTACTTTACAGGGTGGTTGTAAAGATTATATAAAAACTAAATAACATAGGAGCAAGTTGATCAAAGGAAACATCCTGGAAGCAAAGCTTGGCAGGGTTATTTCCAGGTTGTTTCTTGCACAATCCTGCTCTTGGCTGCCAATCATCCCCTTAGAACACAACTGAATGACATCACTCCTTTGCCCCCCAGAGCCCTGCCTGTCAGAGGCCGGCTAGAAAGAAGCAGCAGCATTTGGAATGCTGAAAGAGCCAAGCAGAAAAACCCTTCTGTAAGTATCATTGCTTGAAGCTTCTGGCCCAGAAAGTTAGTGGGTTGTTAAGAACTCAAAGTGATGCTTCCTTCAGGCAGTGATCCATAGCAGAGAATGGATCTAAGGGTCAGGGAAAACCCAGCCACTGGAACATAGGAGCTGAGCAGCCTGGAGGTTATCTAAATGCTTACATCTGCTCACAGACAGCAGTCTGCCACCGAGCGTGCTTTCGTGACTCAAGGTGTCCAGCTAGCATCAAGTGGTTCAGGTGTTTGGCCCCAAGACAGTTACACCCATCTAATCTTTTGATGTCCATGGGCCTGAAACAATGTAACTCTGTTTAGGATTGCACAATGCAAGAATATTCACTCAACGTACAGAGAAGAATTCCCAATTTTTCCACTTTTCAGGTTTCCTTTTTTCCTGCGCATGTTTATGATAGATCTTTTCATATAAGCAAAAGGTACCTCACAGGAAGTGTGTCTTAAGTCAAGAGTGTGTCACAGCTTATTTTCCAGTGAACTGTGGAAACCGCAGTGACAATAGCTTGGTTGGCTCAGTGGTAAAGAATCCTCTTGGAATGCAGAAAGTCTCAGATTCAGTCCATTAAAAGGAATCATGTAGCAGGTGATAGGAAAGACCTTCTTTCTGGAGAGCCACTGATAGAGTAAACAGCACTGACTTTGACAGAGAACCAGCGTGCTGTAATGGTTAAGCGTGGCAGCCTGTAATCCGGAGAGCCAGGTTTGACTTCCCAGTCCTCCACATGCAACCAGCTGGGTGACCTTGGGCTAGTCATAGTCCTGTTAGAGCTGTTCTCATAGAGCCCTTCTGTCAGAACTCTCTCACCCCACCTACCTCACAGGGTGTCTGTTATGGGGAAAGGAAGGGGAGGCAATTGCAAGTTGCTGTGGGACTCCTTCAGGTAGTGAAAAGCGGAGTATCAAAACCAGCTCTTCTTCTAAACTAGCCTTTCTCCTTTTTTTATTGTTAAGAAACCCTGAAAGATTCTTCAGGCTTTAAGAAACCCCAGAAGTAGTGCGATTGTGCAAAATATGGTTGGGAAGCATAGCTGTGCTGTGTACATGCCCATCTAGGGCCCCTCCCCACCACCTCCAGGCCTATAACTGGCCATTTTGGGAGGGGGGCTTTTGTTTAACAAATTTAAAAAATATATTAAAAATTAATTAAATATCACTCGTTCAGAAAACATGAAACCCTAGTTGAGAAAGCCGGTTCTAGACCAATGTCTGCCTCTGTCTAACACATCTTCATATGTAGAGACTTATGAGAAGTTTCACAAAAATGCAATGTCTAAGGACCCTTCTGGGAAGCCTTACTAGCTAGTTTGTGCTAGTATAGGTGCAATCTGTGGTTTTCCTTCTCATTTCTACAGCATAGAACTGGTGTTGAAGACAGAATATTCTGTGTCTTTCATTTCTGTATTTTTTTCTGACAAAAGCCACAGCAGTTTGAGAACTACACAGAGAGAAGAAGATTATTAGTCATGAATAGTAATGCCATTTTGGCTTGCGAGCCAGATTTTCTGTTTGGACTCAAATATCCCTGCATCTTCTTAGAACATGCAAGATCTGTAGTGTGCTGAACTGAGGCCAAAGAAACTCTGGAAAATATCTTATTGGTAATTTTGGGGGGTATTTCCTAAGCAAATATAGATTCACGAATCTGTTTTGACTACCAGTATAGCTGGTAGATTTTTTTTTTTTTTGCTTTTCTTCGGAGATATTCAGCTATACTGATCTGCTGGGGAGAGCTCCCACTACCCCAACTGATCCTATTAAGTCTGTATGAGGTGGAGAGAGATCTCTCCTAGTGCCACACAGATCCAAGGCAGCTCACAGACCCTGGATATGGCTTCTGCTGCCCAGCAGTCTAAACCACCAGGCAGTAAAAGTCTTCGGAACCAGGACTGCAAAGGGTGGGGAGATACCTCGGAGCCCCTCGCAGATCCTGGGGATAAGTTCTCCTATGGTGAGATTTAAAATCCTGGTACAACAGAATCCAAACCAGGTCCAAGTACATTAACCCCCCCCTCAGGTTTCCCCCCTCCCAAAAAAAATTGGTGTTTCCAAAAAATCCTGGATCCAAATATCATCCAGGATTCAGATTTAGAATTTTTCAGAAATACTGACCTTTTGGGGGGTCCAATAGACCTGAAGAGAAAAAACAATCCCTTTTTTGCACACCCCTAGCTAGCATAATCAAATCAGGAATTTCCTGGTATTTTTAAAATTAAATATTTTTAAAATTAAATATTTTAAAAATATTGTTTAAAAATAATTCCCTCCTGTATCCTGATTGTCTTAACTGACAACTTCCTGATTCTCTGAGCACATTTCCTCCCTGTTTGCCCTCAGATGATGAACAGTTAGTCAATTATACTGCTAGGACTCTCTCTCTCACCACTCTCTCTTAACTCTCAATAAAGCTATTTATTCTTTTAAAAGACACTGCTTTGCTCCTTTGCAACCTAGTTCTGGGATTACTGAAGCAACTACATAATTTGGAAGGAGAGACTGAAAAGTCACCTTAGACCTGTGACTGGGAGATGACAAACAAACAAGACAAAGAACCTGGTATTCTGATAATGACAAGGCAAGAGGAGCCCTGATCAAAGGTTTGACTGACAGGGATATTTTGAGGGTCATTCAAAAACAGCAAGAGCAATATGGTTGGAGCTAGAAAGGTTTTATGTTAATTATACTCTCTTTACAAAAGTGACTATTTAGCATTAGAATGCCAGAGGAAGGCAATTTGCATGACCATCAAGATCAGATGCTTAGTCTAATTGAACAGTTCAGAAATGCTGGCAAGGAAATCTCCAAACAAGATTTAATTGTGTTAATTTTAATAAATTTTCTGATGTCTTCTGTGTCTCAAATTCAAGCAATAGGCAAACTGTCTCTCACTGAAGTAATAAGCCATCTTGAAGTGAATTAAGAGCATAAACAGCTTGAGGAGTGCAATAACAGAACTGAAGGAAATATTGAACAAATAGCCCTGAATATAAACAGCAGAAGCAAAGTGATTTGCCACTCAAGTGGAAAACAAGGGCATTTCAAAAGGGACTTAAATGCTTCAAAGGAAAAATGTGCCTTCCCGAAAGCGATAAGAGAATTTTAAGCATTTAAGGATGTTTGGGTCAGAAGCCTATGCCAAGGAGAAATGAAGCAAGATCAATGAGAACTGAGCAAGGCATATTTGTAGGATTTTTTCTATCCAAGAACTGAGAGTATAAAGATATGCAACACAGTCTACATTGATGAAAAACAAAATCCTAGAAAAGGTGAACATCAAAGACTCTGCACCAATGGAAGAAAACTGAGTACAGCAGCCAGAAGCAGTGTGACTTTGTAGATGAAACACCAACAGAACCCCAAGAACCAGAGGGTGATGCAGAAGCTGAGGTCAGAAGACAAACTAGAAAAAATAGCAGAGTATCACTGAGGAGACTCTCTACCTAATAAAATCAGAGGCTGCAGCAGAACCTTCCACATAAGAAGACATAGAGAAGATGCCCAACAACCAAGCAGAAGAAGACTACAGAAGAGGAGATTCAAGGTCTGATTAAGAATGAAATGCAAACACTCACAGGCCTTGCTCCAGGGAATAAACAGCGGGATGCAAATGGGCTTTTAAAACCAAATATATCTCTGAAGTACAGAGGTATAAACTAAAACAGAACTAGAATAGTTCTGCAGGGCCTACAAAAGGGAGTTCCTCCACTAGGCATTTGGTTAAGGTCAACCGAAGCTAAACAACGTTGACTAGACCCCAAACATCCCTCCTTGAACCCATACGCTGACCAACCATGAGTCTGTTAGATTGCTTATTGTTTAATGTTGATGATTTGATTGTTTGTTACCAAGATAGGGGAGACTATAAGGAAATAGACCCATACCTAAGTAAGGAAGTAAGGGAATTAGGAAACCACCTCAAAATACAAATAAAAAGGGAGGGAGATTGAAGATCTATCCTCAACCAAAGACAAAAAATCCTAAAGTTCCTAGACAAGAAGAGTTGGTTCTTGTATGCCACTTTTCTCTACCTGAAGGAGCCTCAAAGTTGCTTATAATCACATTCCCTGTCCTATCCCCACAACAGACACCCTGTGAGGTAGGTGAGGTTGAGAGAGCCCTGATATCACTGCTTGGTCAGAACAGCTTTATTGGTGCTGTGGCGGGCCCAAGGTCACCCAGCTGGCTGCATGTGGAGGAGGAGCGGGGAATCAAACCCAGCTCGCTAGATTAGAAGCCCACACTCTTAACCACTACACCAAGCTGCAGATGAGAGAATCCAAACAGGTCAGCACTCCTATGGAGATGAACGATCTAAAGCAACAATGATTCTGTTATTCTAACTTCTAACCAACAGTAAACTGTACAAAGAAGCAATAGGAAGACTTCTGTATATAAACATGTTTACACATATCTTCAAAGTACTACTACCATAAACTCAAACAGCCAGCAAACGATAATCCAAAACTGATACATAGATGCAGACTGGGCAGGAAATAGACCCACGGACATTTTTTAAAAATGGAGATGGTGCAGTCAGCTGGACCAGTAGAAAGCAAAAGACGGTACCTATATCATCCACAGAGGCAAAATTTATATTCATAACAGAGGTGTGGAAGCAACTGAAGTAGATATTACAATTGACGCAGGACTTCGGAATCAATTGATCAGCATGGCTAGCTATTGCCAATATTTTTAGGGGCACCAATACAGAAGTGGCACCATGGACCCTGGAACACACTGTTATGTGATGCACAGCTGAAAATGACATTCAGCTGAAAGTGCAGTGCAGTGGCCCAGAGAGGCAAAATAGCCTCTTCAGAAACATTGCAGTCTTTACAACAATATGTTCTTCGGGTGTGAGCATGAAGCATGAATTAATTATCTTAGGTTTGATGGGGAACAGCTAGTTGTGAAGACAAAAGCATGGTAAGTTCCTGCCAGAGGCCCCTAAGGCATTCTGCAATGGATGGATGACTGAATGGCTACATAACTTATCAATGAAGAATTAGGACCTTCACAGAATCAGCCATTTGGGCTGAATGCCTGTATAACAATCCAAAGTTCTGTCTAGCTTTGTCATACAATCTGTATGAAACATGCTGCAAATTGTTTGGAGAACTGAGTCTCTATTTTACTTTGTTTGTTTTGCAAAGTTGTCTTGAGGAATATGGAGGAGGTCTTTTCCCAGACAGTACCTTTTAAAAGATATCATATTGCAAGTACAATTTTGTGTAGGAAATAACAACTAAGAAATCAAAGCAATAACAGTAAGAAAAAGACTTAAGGACACATCTGCACATCATATATTGGTTTCATTCCAGATGACCAGAAGAGTGAGAGCATGGTGTAGTGCAGCCTTTCTCAACTTTTTTTACAGCTGAGAAACCCCTGAAACATACTTCAGATTTCAAGAAGCTCTAGAAGTGGCACGATCATGCAGAATATGGTTGGGAAGCATAGCTGTGTACACCTCCCTGTCCCATCCCTTTCCTATTCCTTCCCAGTCCATCATTGGCCATTTTGAAGGGGTTGGCATGACCATATATGGTCACGTCACCTGATAAATGTTTAGCAAATTTTAATATTCTTATCCATGGTTACTCTATATATTTGTGAAACACCCCTGTGGGAGGAGCGTGTCTGGGGTGTCCAAGATGACTACGGGCCAATCAGGATGAGGCCTGAGCAGCTGGCCGCAGTCTGATTGGGCCGGCCCTTACACTTCCTCACAAGGAAGAGGAAACAAAGGTGATTTTAAACTGCTTAGAGACACCTGAGGACTGCTGAGTGACTGTGAGCCATTCCCAGTTCTCTGAGACCTCTTTCTGCCCCACATCCCTCACAGGGTGTGTTATGGGGAGAGGAAGGAGAGACACTTTTAAACTGTTTAGAGATACCTGAGGGTGACTGCGGACCATTCCCAGTTCTCTGAGATCTCTCTCAGCCCCACATGGTTAGGTGGGCTCCGCCACATTTTTGCCTATGTATGTATGTATGTATGTATGTATGTATGTATGTATGTATGTATGTTATTGATCTGTCAATTATTATCGGAACTTCTTGTTCTCTGTGTGCCAGGTTTTTTGAATCTAAGGAATAAGCCTGTTTTAAATAAAGCCAGGTCTAGAAACTAGAGGTGTTTATCTGTTTGGTGACTGGTAAGATAAATGGCTGTAACTATAGATTTTGATGGTGATTGTGGCATCCAGGGGCTGTGAGGTTAGCTTAAGATATGCAGCATGTCATTTTTCTGAGGCAGCAAATCACACAACTTACAAACACTCCAGGCAGCAGATGTCTGCCTTGTCATTTCTTTTCAACAAAAACAAATCTCGCAATTGAAATTTCAGCGCAGCTTCAAGGGTTCTCAATGTCTTCAGCTGCTTCTGCCCTTCCACATTTTCAAGCATTTTTCTGTTTTCCCACAGCTGTCATCTAAAACAGTCTCACTGCTGAAGACAAGGGAGAGGGAGGGAGAGACGGCATATCAGGCGAGATGGCTGATCTCTTCTGGCATCTGTGTTTGTTTGCAAAGGAGAAAGGGGAACAACTCACAAGTGGCATCCTTCTCCCTTGCCCCCATCCCTCCAGAAAGAGTGCCCTCACAACTACCACTCAGCATACTCATTTGGGGGAGAACAGCACTGTCTCCTTCATGCTGTTTGTTCCAAGAGGCACTCTCAGTGATTTGAATAAGAAATCAGCTTCTAGCTGGATGCTTGGCTTTGGAGAAGTCACATCTCATCCTTCTGTTTCCCTAGCATTAAAACTAAGATCATGGTGCCACTAAGCACTTCCCTAGTGTGTAAATTCCCAAATGGCAAGCCAGGCATGAGCTGGATGGATGGGTGGATGGTTGTAACATTGTAGATACCTAGGACCATTTACAGTCGCAGTGCCAAGGGAAATATGACTGCTAGATCAATAGGGTTGCCAGCTGTAGGATGGGAAATATTTTGGGGGTGCAGCCTGGGGAGGTTGGGGGAGGGTCAGCTGTGATCCCCAGAGATTGGTAGCTACATGGAGGTTGGCAACCTTGTAAATCAAGGGGTGAGAAGCACAAGGACACTTCATGGAAACAAGGGATGCCATACAATCTCACCTAGTGCCCCTATATACCCCTATGGACCTGGAGGAAGCTCAGAATTGAAACCTCCAAGAAGATGTGCATAATTTCATCCCTCTCCCCTGGGTCTCCCTGCCTTGAATGAGTACAGCCATTCAAGAGCTTTATATATTTTGGCTGGAGAAAGGGGTACTTTACTTATCTGCTGGGACTATATCTCCCCTCCAAATCACTTACCACAGAGAAAGAGTCCACTTGGAGGGAAAGAGAGAACTGGAGTAGCTAAATGGTAGTCAGGGACCGCTTCCATGACCACTTCCTCTGCCCAGTTGCACCCATTAGGTGACCAGCCCAGGTGAGCCTAGAATATACACACCTGTTCCCCCCCACACACACACATGCATTCTATGAGCGAATCAGACTGTCATCTAGGCCAGGGGTAGTCAACTTGTAGTCCTCCAGATGTCCATAGACTACAATTCCCATGAGCCCCTGCCAGCGTTTGCTGGCAGGAGCTCATGGGAATTGTAGTCCATGAACATCTGGAGGACCACAGGTTGACTACCCCTGATCTAGGCTTCTCTCTCTGTGTTAAGGTAATAGATCCTCTCTGCAGTCCTAGGTGTAAACTGCACGGAGCTTTTATTCCAATCCTAGGTCGATTCCCTGCCGTCTACACAGAATGCCATTTCCGTTTTGATTTTGGGCGATTTAAATTTTCTTTCTGCAGCAAAAAGGATTGATCTGGAGTGACCCTACCTTTATTGTGCGATATCTTAGAGTGCTTTTAATGCTCAATATTTCAAGATTCGGATTGGGAAAGCAGGCTGTTTTGAACCTCCATGGTAGAGACACCCTGAATGGCCAAAGGTGGACATATGACAAGCTTGCCTTCAAGGAGAAGCCCCTAATTTCTCTCAACTTCTGTCGTTCTTGGGTTTTTTCTCCCTTTGCTGCCTTCTTCGATCCTCTCTCCTGCCCCCCTCCAAGAAAAGAAAGAGGATCCCTGCTTGGATCCCCCCCTCCAAGAAAAGAAAGAGGCTTGCCCCCCCTTCTGAACTACCCTAACCACGTGCAGAACACTATCCTGTTTCATTGGGGAGGGGGGGGGAAGAGGAAGACCTGAGTTCAAATCAATCTGAATTCAACAGGATTGACAATGGAATAAACAAAGTAAGTGCAGACTCTGCCCTAGTCACAGGACTGCAGCTACACATTTGCATACCATATGGAACCCTCTTTGGGAAATGCCACCCTTAATACTGGCATTCACTGGGACATCTCCAGGTCCCTTCCAGTGGCTCTCAGTGTCTAGCATGTTGGTGATCTATTTTGTTTGTTTGTTTGTTTTTCTGCCGCTGCTCTAAGAAAGTCTCATGGCAGCTTACAAATGTAAAACAATAATTTCCATAACCCCCCATAAAAACAGCCCTTATCACAAACCAAGCAGATGACAATCACTACCCTAAAAGATTCTAAACACCCCACCCCCTATCTCCCGATTCAGCCTGAGGGCTAAGTTCTCTTCCGATGGGACTTGGGGAACCAGATATAACCTATCTGGGGGATCTGGTAGCCTTAGTTCCACATCTTCTGTAACACTTGTCTAATCCCAATAGGCACCTTCCAAAGGAGCTTCAAAGGTTAAGAAGGGGCCATTGAGCCACATGCACATTTGCAGAATAAGCATGAAAGAAAGGAGAGAGTGAATCTGTAGCTCAATACCTCTCAGTTTTACATTGATCACAATGGCTCTTGAGTGAGGAGTAGAGAGTGAGGAAAGTAGAGGGCTGCAGCATGGCTCGAGGGCTCCGCTGGAGAGCAACAAGAGGCTGGCTTCTGCAGAGCATTGGTCTATGCCACAGGTGGCCCAATTGAGCTCTCAGGAGTCATGGTAATTGTAGTCCATAGACCTCTGGAGAACCAGACTTTGGTTTATATGCAGCGAGCGTGCACAGTGTTGGAACATGCAAGGTCTCTGTAGTGTGCAAGCTTCAACAGAGATGTGGCATTGGCATATTTAGGAACTTATTTTCAAATAATCTCCTCCTGTGTCTTGATAGGTTCTGCCCCTTTGCCTATTTTGGCTCTGCCAACACAGGGAACCTAGATTTGACATGAATGACATGTCCGTGAATACCATTGCTCCTATTAAAACAGACTATCAGGATCTGGGGAGGAAGCTCAAGCAGAAGGGGGCACAAGTGGTATTCTCTTCAATCTTGTCTGTCAAGGGAAGAGGAATGCGTCAGGAGAGGAAGATAATGGAGGTGAATCAGTGGCTGCGCAGTTGGTGCCAGCAGGAGGGATATGGTTTCTGGGACCATGGGATAGGCTTTCTTGAAGAAGGCCTACCTGTCAGGAAATTCTAGTGAAGGAGAGTATATCTACAGTGGAAAGCATCTGGATGAAAATAAGCGAGGGGAAAACAAATAGTGTGGTGGTTGGTGTCTGCTACCGACCGCCTGACCAACAAGGGGATGTGGATGCTGCACTTTGTGAGCAGGTTGGGGGGAAAAAAAGACGAAAACACTGCAGGAGCTTTAAGAAGCCTATTTGGATGAACAGAGAACTTCAAGAGGAACAAAGAAAGAAAAGGAAAATGTTCAGGAAACGAAGGGAAGGACGAGCTCTAAAGAAGGGTACCTACAGGTTACTAGGCACTATAGATCAATCATCAGAAAGACCAAAGCTGAGAGTGAGCTAAGATTGGCCAGGGAAGCCCATTGTAACAACAAAAGATTTTTCAGTTATGTGAGGAGCAAACGTAAAGTAAATGAGACAATAGGCCCACTTTTGGGTACAGATGAGCAAACTCTAACAGAAGATGCAGAAAAAGAAGAAAGGCTTAGCGCCTATTTTACATCTGTTTTTTCCCACAGGTCAAAGGGTTTAGGCACATCTAGAGATGGCACTGGATAGCTGCACTGGATGAGTTCAAATCCCCTGGGCCGGATGAAATGCACCCAAGAGTGCTCAAAGAACTTTCCAGAGAACTTGCAGAACCCTTGTCCATCATCTTCGGGACCTCTTTAAGGACTGTAGATGTCCCGGAGGACTGGAAGAGAGCAAATGTTATTCCGATCTTCAAAAAAGGGAGGAAGAATGACCTGGGAAACTACAGACCAGTGAGTCTGACCTCTGTTGTGGGGGAAGATAGAATCATAGAATCATAGAGTTGGAAGGAGCCATACAGGCCATCTAGTCCAACCCCCTGCTCTACGCAGGATCAGCCCTAAGCATCCTAAAGCATCCAAGAAAAGTGTGTATCCAACCTTTGCTTGAAGACTGCCAGTGAGGGGGAGTTCACCACCTCCTTAGGCAGCCTATTCCGCTGCTGAACTACTCTGACTGTGAAAATTCTTTTCCTGATATCTAGCCTATATCGTTGTACTTGTAGTTTAAACCCATTACTGCGTGTCCTGTATGTCCTGTATGGCCCCTTCCAACTCTATGATTCTGTGATTTAGCCTCGATAAAAGGGTCAATGAGCGGAAGCATTTTGTGTCATGCAGACATTATCTGAGGGTTGCCGGCAAGCTGCTCAGGGAGGACTCATTTACTACTCTTACAGTGCAATCCTAGGCAGAGTTATTCCATTCCCACAGAGCAGTTTTCTCAGAGCTCTCAACCCCACCAATATCACAGGGAGTCTGTTGTGGGGAAGGCAACTGTAAGCCACTTTGAGACTCCTCTGAATAATGAAAAGCAGGGTATAAAAACCAACGTCTTCTACATTCCTCAAGCCATTCACAGGTCTTATCTGCCTTAATCCAGTCTCAGCTATTATCACCCAGTTTTGATGCATGCAACTAGCCCTTCTTGGCAATGCCCCCCCCCCTCTGCTTATATGGGATAGCTGAGGAAATTTTGTAGCTGAAGAAGTATGTTCAAGTATACCTTGAATAAAGCTTCATTTGACTTAAAGGTTCCACTGGACTCAAACTTTAGGGCTGCTTTAAATGTTACATCTGCTCTGAATGGAGAACATAACCTGCATACTATCATATATTAATGGGTGGCTGTCATTTTGCCAGCATTTAGAATTCTGTTAATTAGCAGCTGGTAATGTTTTGTGTCCCTCTAGGAAAAACATCACCAGCTGATTTAACCTCCTGTTAACAGGACAGACTGTGTCTGTCTGTCTTGGGCAGCCCGTGTTATTTGCCCAATAAGTAGCACTTGTGAAAATGCCAACAATTGTAGTGTACTTCTTACACATACTCTCTAGATCTAGGGACATTGTATCTGAGGAAGTGTGGGTACACACAAAAACTCATACCTTGAATAAAACTTTGTTGGTCGTTAAGGTGCCACTGAACTCCAAATTTGTTCCACCGCTTCAGACCAACACGGCTACTTGTCTGAACTTCTCTAGGTCAGGGATTTATTTATATAAATTTATAGACTGCCCTCTCTGCCAGGGCAGAATCAGGAAGGTGAGTGATGTATGTTTAAACAATGCAATTAAAATCACAGTTAAACAGTTCTAAAATCAGTTCTAAAAATTCTGCCCATGGGTGTAAAAACCAGGACCCAGGCTGGGTGTGCAATACAGGAGGGAGGCCAGTCAGCTGATGATGTTTTACTGGCCTCAACCAAAAGCCTGGTGGAAGAGCTCTGTTTTGCAGGCCCTGCAGAACCCAGCGAGCTCTGACAGGGCCCTGATGTTTCCTGAGAGCTCATTCCACCAGTCAGAAGCCAAGGTAGAAACAGCCCTGGCTCTGGTTGAGGCTGGCCAAATTTCATTGGGGCTGGGGACCACCCGCCTGTTTGTACTGACTGAGCGCAAGGCTCTTTTGGCAGAGTATTTGGAGAGGTGGCAAAGCAAACTGAGCACCCCTCTCCCTCTTTTAAACCCCTCGGACACCTTTTGCGTTTAAAAGGCTGAAGACATACCTGGGGTCTGCATTGCTGCCTGATGGATGAATGCCGCATGTCACAAGGGGAGATGATGCAGGAAGACATTTCATCTGGAGCTCACCCAATCTGGAGTGCAGCTTGGAAGGTTTACTGGAGTAGTGGCTGCCTTGACATCAAAGGACTTCCAAGTTCACTACTCAAGACACGAGTAAAGGTTTCCCCTGTGCAAGCACCAGGTCATGTCTGACCCTTGGGGTGACGCACTCTAGCGTTTTCATGGCAGACTCAATACGGGGTGGTTTGCCAGTGCCTTCCCCAGTCCTTACCATTTACCCCCGAGCAAGCTGGGTACTCATTTTACCGACCTCGGAAGGATGGAAGGCTGAGTCAACTTTGAGCCGGCTGCTGGGATTGAACTCCCAGCCTCATGGGCAGAGCTTTCAGACTGCATGTCTGCTACCTTACCACTCTGTGCCACAAGAGGCTCTTGAGACACAAGTACCTGACTTCAAAAGGCATATGCTTCGTGGCCATTCGGGGTAGCGTATGTGCATGGGGCCATTTAACTTGCAGGGAAAATTCCCAGAGGGCTGCTGACAGAAGCCCCAGTAGCTCTTCCTGTGATCCAGGGCAGCTCAGATCAGAGCTGACCAGGGCCACCAATGATGGTGGTGCAAGAAGAGGTAACAAGTGAGCCAAAAACAGCAATGGAACTGCTGCTGGCCAAGTCTGAACTGAGCAACCCTGTAGGGCTGGTCTGTAGTCGGCAAAGGCCATTCAGCTGGGCTTGGTTCAGGGCCATTTCACCTTCTCAGTCTGGCTCTGCATGTGCCCTTCATTTTTCAGGCATAATACAGATGCTGGGGCCTGAGCTTTTCTTCGTCACCTCATTAGCTTTGCAAGGAGACACAGAACGTTCAATATACATGTATCATTCTCAGTGGATATGAGGGCACATCTGCTATGCATTTGGTTATCATGACACGCAAACAGGGAAGCACCCCACAGAATGTTCATAAACAGTCTAATTGTTGTAAAGGATGAACTGTCAAAAATCATTGCCATGATATAAAAGAAATAGATGGTTGGCTGGAGGGGAAATCTTAGACTGTGCACGGGAACAGGCTATGTATACATATATGCTGTTATTAAATCCAAGGAAAAATACATTAAACAAGAGACATTCCTGAAAATAGCAAAGAATTTATTCTGCTTCCTTGTTGGTTTGCCTTACAAGCAGAAGATATGATTCTCAGTTCTTTCAATTACTTTGTAGAAAAGATGGATAAACAGACAGACACAGACACATATACAAAATAACAGCTAGCCAAAGAACAAAGCATATTATTTTCACAGACTCAGATCAATGAGCAGGGGAGTGAACTGGATAGTGACAGTTTAGGGCAACAAAGATGAAAGGAACATTCTGACACTGTCAGGAAATATGAAAGCCAAGTTCATGGTGCCACCTCCAAGTTTTGGCTCCTTGTCTTTCATTTTGACTGAAAGGAGGGAGGGAAACACTAGAGGATGGACAGATAGACATGAATTCCATACCCGATAGTGTCATAAAATTGTGGATCCATGACGGCAAGCAGCAAGTAGCATGAAGAGAGGCCAACCTCCAGTTGGTGGCTAGACTTCTCCTGGAATTACACCTGATTTCCAGACCACAAATATTTGTTCCCCAGGAAAAAATGGAAGCTTTGGGGGGAGAGTCTATGGCATTACATCCCTGCTAAGCTCCATCCCTGGTCAACTCTACCCTCTCAAAGTACTGGCCCCGAATCTTCAAGCATTTCTCAAGCCAGAGTTGGCAATTTTAGAGAGGTGGGAACTGCTACCTCCTCTCATCAAAACATAGACCTAACAATGATTGTGCCAGCTGCCCCCAAGCCTAGAAACCCCACTTCCTGTTGCATCATGGAGCAATAACAAAACAGGCAGTGCACAGCATTTCCCCCTCTCTTTTTCATTCGCTGCTCCACCAACTCTACTGCAGTGCTACAGCATGATCTGGCACGGAAAGGTAAAAAGACTGAAAGGAAGCGGGAATAGTGTGCAGTTGTGAGCTACTCTGTGCTACAGGGGAGTGTCCATCACAGACATGCTAGAAATGGCCCCAGGCCCCAGCAGCCTCATTGTTATGTGTGCAGAGTTTAGCTTCAGGTCATCCCCACGGTGTCCGCAAGTGGAATGGTCTAGACCAGAAGTGTCAACCCCATTTGCTATGAGGGCCAGATCTGACATAAGTTGTCAGACCAGCCTCTGTGTGCCATAAAATTTAATGCCAGATACAGGAGATGTAAACTTTATAAAGGGCACAGGCAAACCCGATTAGCAATATTATTTTATACCCAAAATACAAATATGCTTAAACCATTAATACTCCTACAGTATTTCCTTAAAGTACCCTCTCACTTGCACCGTCCATTACTCATTAGCACTGGGATAGTATACAGCAGGGGTAGTCAACCTGTGGTCCTCCAGATGTTCATGGACTACCATTCATGGACATCTGGAGGACCACCCCTGACAGGAACTAGATGCACAGCCTCTGTCACCTGGCAATAGCTTGCAGGCCTGATAAGAGCCCCGGATGGGCCAGTTCTGGCTGAAAGTTTGACACCTCTGGTCTAAACCGATGCTCTACCTGCAGGTACCCTACAATTCCCTTTTTGAATTTGAGGGGAAAGCCCCACTAATTGCCCAAACCATGCCAATAAAGAGCAGAATGTTCCATTATATATTGGAGGATTTCCTGTGCTCCTCACAGAACAAAATCACTGTGGGGAAGGAGCCCAGTTATCTGACAGAAGACAAAGGGCTAAGATCAGAGCCAGGGAGGCTGTGGGTGGTGCAGGCAGGGTCTGAGTGCCAGCATCTCCAGAGGTCTCAGCCTCTGCTTCGCTTTAAACATTTCCCTCCTTTTCTCTTGGGACGGAACTTCTAGTCCCATCTGGTGGGCAAGAACTCCTTTGGATTTCCACTCTTATCCTCTTCTTTCCTCTCGCCTGCAAAAAGCTACATGTTGCAATTAGAGTTATGCAAATTCAACCCCTCTGCATAATTTTGCCCACACAGTCCTCCTGAACTCAGGGTTTGTATAGTCTTGGCACAGAGCACACTCTGCCCTGCATAAAGAGATCCCCCCCCCTCCTGCAGACATTCACACAGCTGCTTCCCCAGAAGCAGAACTTGACAGAGCATGGAGTGAAATAACATCTTCGCTATGGGTACCTCAGCCAATAATAAGCGTGTGCTCCTATTCAGCCCAAGACGTTTGCTGGCTTCGAGCCTGCCATTTCTGTGTAACTTCAGCTTCATCCACGGGGCTGGTAGCAGAGCCTGGAGCATGGAGTGAGCCCCCCTTTTTAAAACCTCTCTGCAGCAGGGTTAGTTTTAGCAGGGTGAGCCTTGCCACGAAGCAGTCTGGTTTGCCTCCAGATTCCGGGAGGAGTGCCATGGTTCCCTCCTTTCATATGGCTGTGTTATATTTTTTTAAAAGATAGTTGGTAAGGTGGAAGGCAGGGCCTCATTATGATGCAAAACAAGGCCGAGCACAAAGGATTTTTTTTTTGGGGGGGGGGGGTAACTGCTCCCAAAAAGATTAAATAAAAGAAATGCCACGTTAAATCAATGAAAACTTATTAACAATGATACAAGATAGAAAAATAATAGAGAAAGAATGTTAGAATTCAAGCAAAAGTGAGAAAGAAGCCATTAAGAAGATTCACAAAGGTTCTGGAATGTATTGTAAACCCACCCACCCCCCTTTAAAAATCCTGTGCATGGGCCTGCCCATGGTAAACAGGGTTACTAGCTGGCCTAGAGGAAAAATAAGTCCAGGCATATTAATGGATTTTTTCAACGGCTCATTATACTCATTACACTGCTGTTAAAGGGATATTTGCAACCTTAACTGCATCTGTGGAGGTGGGCAAGGAATTTTCCAAAAAATACAACCTCCTTCTTTCCCCCACTCAGTTTCTTTGATTAAAATCATTTCTGTTCAGCTGCTATTTGACCAACTTGTGGAGTGGGTGGGTGGGGGGGAGGACAGGCAACAAAAAGATGCTTTCCACCCCCTGTACTGAGGCAAAGTCTGGGTGGGGTTATGTGGTCATTGATTCCCCAATGCAACATGTCATTTGGCCTTTGCACCTTGAAGAACACTCAGCCATTCTCTCTGTTCCTCCAGCACGGTCAGAACTGCCACCCCTCCCCTCCACCTCCAGCAGCTGCACAGCAGAAATCCAGCAGGTGATGCTTTCTTAGATGTGGAGATACAGAGCTGGCAAAAGTTTCATTTTGCATTTCTGTCAGTCAGAAAACTGTTAAAACAAAGGAGCCAGGAATTAAAATGCTGACCACTGGACTGCATGGTTTAATGCTTGAACGCGGTTCTCTTACTGTCCCCTGTTCTGTTGAAAGTGGATATTATGGGACCAGTAGAGCCAGGAGAGAGCCATCCAAGATCTTTTTAGTCCTGTTATTCCACTAGATGGTACTTTCTGAGTTGCTAACGCCCGCAGTAATGATTAGTCTCCCCCTTGGTGTTAACTGCTTTTCGATATTTGTTCCCTCATGAATCTGCCCCATTCGTATTCTTCCCTCACCTCCAAAGCAGCCCTTTCTCCCTCATAACCTCTTTTCCTTGTGCCGCTTCTCTGCCACCTTTCCTCCCTCTCTCTAAATCAAAAGTGGCAGCTGTTTGATTTATATGCTGCTACTCTGAGACGGTTCTCAATCTTTGTTTATCTGAAAAGCAAGACTATTAATGGAAAGTCAAGAGGATTTCAAACTCTGGCGCAGCAGGCGGAGTGGGAAATGGCTGGAGGAGAACCCAGAGCAGGGAAGGCGGGTGGCAGTGAGAGCAATGATTGATGGGTGGCACCGGTGGAAGTGATCAATGGATCCCAGAGAGTTGCTGCCAGCAAGGCCGTGCCCTTATGCACTGCTGAAGGGCCATAGGATGGTTTTCGGTGTTTATTTCAGAGCAATGCACTGCGTTTCCTATCTACTGGAACAGAGTAAGACAGCTTCGTTTTTGGAGGAAGGTAGTAATTTCTCCCTATGTTTGTCTCCCTTACAACACACACCAGACAGATGGGTTCAAATGGTTTTTGTAATTAGCTGAAATTCAGCCAAAAGTAATGAGGGGAAGTCTTTACTAAATAACTGGGTTGTAACTCTTGAACTCTCCTTGTGGTTTTATGCCAAGACACTTCCTGTAGCTGTTCCGTCACTCTCTATCTTTCCCTTTGTCCCTGTGGTCTATATACATATACAAAGTCCTTGTGTTTTTTTGGACTGGTTTCAGTATTCAAAAACTGCAGGGGGAAGGGTTGCCCATTCCAGGACAGAGTCTGCACTTACTTTGTTTATTCCATTGTCAACCCTGTTGAATTCAGATTGCTTTGAACTCGGGTCTTCCTCCCCCCCCCCCATTGAAACAGGAAAGTCTTCTGCACGTGGTTAGGGAGGCTCAGAAGGTGGGGGGGAGCCAAGCCTCTTTCTTTCTTTTCTTGAAGGGGGGGGGGGAGAGGAACCAGGCAGGGAACCTCTTTCTTTTCTTGGAGGGGAGGGGGAGAGGATCGAAAAAGGCAGAGGAGAGAGGAAAAATCCAGGGCCGACAGAAGTTGAGAGAAATTAGGGGCTTCTCCTTTAAGGCAAGCGTGTCACATGACCAGGTGTAGCCTATCAGGGTTCTCTATCTCAGAGCTTTCTTTCCCAATCTGGATATTGAGGATTAACAGCACTCTGAGATATCGCACAATAAAGGTAGGGTCACTCCGGATCAATCTTTTTTGCTGCAGAAGGAAAATTTAAATTGCCCCAAATCCGAACAGAAATCGCATTCTGGGTAGAGGGCAGGGACTGAATCGATCTGGGGTTGGAATAAAATCTCCATGCAGTTTACACCCAGGTTGGAAAATTCATGGAGATTTGGGGATGGAGCCTGGAGGAGGTGGGGTTTGAGGAGGTGAAATGCTGCTTCTCCCTGCATGCTTTGGTCATAAAGTGAAAAGAGATGGTGTGCTTCTGGGAGGCACCAAACCTTTATCAGATGTGTCATACAAAGTCCTCATGTTGACCCCCAAGAAACATGTGTAGACAGAGTCTAATCAACCTCTGCTTTCCGTACTCTCTCAATTCCACATACATTGATTCAAAACCCAGATTTATTTCTCAGAGCACTCAGCCCCCACCCCACCATTTTTGAGGTGTCTTCTCCATCTTGTTTTCATTTCTGTAACCCAGTGTCCAGGCCCATATATGCATATACCACCCATCCACCTTGTCTCACTTTCTACTCAAGAATCCTTGTTTCTTCAGACCAACTTTGATCCATCATTTTTGTTAGTGCTTGTTAGTGCTTGGGTAAATACCAATTTGTTTGTTTACTTATTCATTTATGTTATTTTATTTATCTTATTTACAGTCCAGCTTTCTCACAGAGCCTCTTTAGACAGAGCACACAGTCAACAGGATGAGGCACCCAATAAACAATGCAATAGCAAAACTCTTATAACAAGCAGAAATCTGAAACGCTGTTGAAGGAAAGCATAAGTATTAACATGGCATGTCAAACAATGCAGAAATTTCATTGTAGGAGCTGACTTACCATGATAGACAATATGTGCTACACACAGCCTACAGTCCCTGTTCCTTTATCAACACATCTTTCTGATGTGCTTCACTACAGCACAATCCTATCTCCTGTGTTGAAAAGCTCCCTTGAATAATTCAGTTTGTGAAATGCCAGGACAACCTTCCTAATCTTGTCAGGCAGGCCATTCTAGAAGAAGAAGGAAGAAGGAAGAAGGAAGAAGGAAGAAGGAAGAAGGAAAAAGGAAAAAGGAAAAAGGAAAAAGGAAAAAGGAAAAAGGAAAAAGGAAAAAGGAAAAAGGAAAAAGGAAAAAGGAAAAAGGAAAAAGGAAAAAGGAAAAAGGAAAAAGGAAAAAGGAAAAAGGAAAAAGGAAAAAGGAAAAAGGAAAAAGGAAAAAGGAAAAAGGAAAAAGGATTGGTTCTTATATGCTGTTTTTCTCTACCTGAAGGAGGCTCAAAGTGGCTTACAGTTGCCTTCCCTTTCCTCTCCCCACAACATACACTCTGTGAGGTGGGTGAGGCTGAGAGAGCCCTGATATCACTGCTCGGTCAGAACAGCTTTATCAGTGCTGTGGTGCACCCAAGGTCACTCAGCTGGTTGCATGTGGAGGAGCACAGAATAAAACCTGGCTCTCCAGATTAGAAGTCCACACTCTTAACCACTACACCAAACTGGCATAAGAATGCTCCCGTACAGGCAGTTGTTAGTTCTGCCCATGTTGGGGGGGGGGGGGTGACACCTGTTCAGATCAGTGAAGCTGTCATAGAGGAGTACAGGGAGGCAGCCAATACCACAGATATGAAGTATTTTGTGTGTGATAGTCAATACCCTGAACTGAACCTGGTAACTTGTTGTTGTTGTTATGTGCGAAGTCGTGTCCGACCCATCGCGACCCCATGGACAATGATCCTCCAGGCCTTCCTGTCCTCTACCATTCCCCGGAGTCCATTTAAGTTTGCACCTACTGCTTCAGTGACTCCATCCATCCACCTCATTCTCTGTCGTCCCCTTCTTCTTTTGCCCTCGATCTCTCCCAGCATTAGGCTCTTCTCCAGGGAGTCCTTCCTTCTCATGAGGTGGCCAAAATATTTGAGTTTCATCTTCAGGATCTGGCCTTCTAAAGAGCAGTCAGGGCTGATCTCCTCGAGGACTGACCGGTTTGTTCGCCTTGCAGTCCAAGGGACTCGCAAGAGTCTTCTCCAGCACCAGAGTTCAAAAGCCTCAATTCTTTGACGCTCGGCCTTCCTTATGGTCCAACTTTCGCAGCCATACATTGCAACTGGGAAGACCATAGCCTTGACTAAACGCACTTTTGTTGGCAGGGTGATGTCTCTGCTTTTTAGGATGCTGTCTAGATTTGCCATAGCTTTCCTCCCCAGGAGCAAGCGTCTTTTAATTTCTTTGCTGCAGTCCCCATCTGCAGTGATCTTGGAGCCCAGGAAAATAAAATCTGTCACTATCTCCATTTCTTCCCCATCTATTTGGAAGGAATTGAGAGGGCCGGATGCCATGACCTGGTAACTAATGGACAGCAAATGAAGGGACTGAAGAATAGGAGTAATGTACATGCTCTGTCTAATTCCTGATAATAGCCATGGTGCTGCAGTCTGCACCAAGTGGCGTCTCCAAGTTGACTTCAAGGGGAGACATATGTACAGGGCATAGTAGCAGTCTAGTCTCAATAACACCATTATATTGTCAAGGCCAGGACCAAGGAAGATGGGGAAAGGAAACACAAGCTGAAAATCATGATGTGTCTTGTACTGAGGAATAAGCCAAAGGTCAGAGCTATAGAGGACTCTTCTCCAGCACGGATGTCTTTCTCTCCTACATGAGAGCAAAAAGGTTCAGGAACCATGACATCCTACTCAGGTGTGTGTAGCCATGGCACCCTGCATATACGTGCTTTCTACATATGTGTGCTAGCAGTAGATTCTGAAAAATAACAAAAGAAAACAATCCTAGTAGGGCTTATGACCCAGCATGTATGGTTCCACAACTCACCCGAGGGAACTAACCTAGTGGACCATTGCACCAGAAGTCAACATGACACTAAAATGCCACTTCAAAGAAGAAGGAGTCCCAAACTGGCTTGCAAACATTTTCCCTTTCCTCTCCCCTCTTTCCTGTGAGGTAGGTGGAGCTGAGAGATCGCTAAGAGAACTGCTGTGTGAGAAAAGCTATAAGAGAAATGTAACTAGCCCAAAGTCACCTAGCTGGCTGCATGTGGAGGAGTGGGTTATCGAACCCAGTTCTCCACACTAGAGTCCACTGCTCTTTAACCACCATGTTGACATTTTTAGGTAGGTGGAGAGAAAGCTACCAAAAGGACCAATGGATATTCTGTGATCAAATTGCCAGTACGACACCAAAGAAGGAGACCAAAATTGTCAGCAAGCATTTGTTAACTGGGAGGAGGAGCAGTTAGACCTTCCAATAAACAGGTCATTGCCACTAGTGGAGAAAAGGTGGGTTTGCTGCTACTATAGAGGGAACAGGTGGCTGCGTGTATCATCACCATGTTTGTACCATCACCAGTTTGGATGCTGTTGATATGTGGGCTCACCAAGATAGAGGGCTGCCACGGTTGAAATGGAGGAGAAGGAAGTATCTGCTGCTGAACAGGGAGGTCTAGAGCTACTTTTAAGCCTTGAATTGGATAGCCCAGGTTAACCCAGTCTCATCGGATCTTAGAAGCTAAGCAGAGTTTTGTATTTGGATGAGAGACCTGCAAGGAAATACCAAGATTGTGAGCTGGAGGCAGGCACCGGCAAACCACCTTGAATGCCTTTCTTTTGTTTTCTTGAAAGGCCCGCAGGGTTATCATGAATTAACTGTGACTTGACAGCAAAGGCAATAGCTTTCAAGTGGGGGCTGGGGGTCTTGTATTACTACAGCTGATCTCCAGATGTTGGAGTTCAATTCCCCTGAAGGAAATGGCAGCTTCAGTGGGAAAATTCCAATCTTTCTTAAAGTTCTACATAGGTAAACTTCATAATATAGATATACTCTGAAGATGGTTTTAGTTGGCTTGGTTTTCCCGCACTTTAAAGTTCGTTACAACAACACTGTTCTCTACACAGGCCCCTTTTGGTCAGGCCTGGAAGACATCCAGCAAAGAAAAGACTGTGTCTCCTAATTTACGCCCACTGCTGTATCCTCATTTACACCATTCTTTTTCTGTGAGGTTTAGCGAATGAAGGGTGATGAAATTGATTTTGGGGTTATGCAAACATCAGAGAGGTGAAAGTCACTGACAATTTGAAGCAAATTAGAGAGAGTTGCAGAGAAGCGTTGCTGGCTTTGAAAGGCCTGGGAATTAAAAATAAGGGAAATGAACAGGAAAATCCTCCAAGGAACACACAACAGCCAGAACAAATGATAATGTCTTATTCAACATGAAACAATGAGGCATTAAAGATAGAATTTGAAAGCTGGAGTTAACATTGCTGCAGCTTGCAACGGGTGCCAGCAAGTTCATAAATCTCTGACTTTCCAACTGGGAATGGAAATGCTGGCAACATTAATAGGATCTGGATAGCAACTTTTTATCACTTGGTGTATACACGAAGGTTGGCTCTCAAAGGAGCTGGTGTGACATTGCGAAGTTACCCTCCCAGAACACTCTGGGCGCTCCTTAATAGGGACATAACATTTGTTTTGATGGGGAGAAGAATGAAAATGTCATTATTATAATAAAAAACAAATACAAAAACTAATGGCCCCAGCGAACAGTCATTATTCCGGCTTCCTCGTTAGGAAGCCTGAGGGAAAGGCTCTGTGCAGCCAGGCAAAGATGAGCTGATCCTGTACTGAGCAGAGGGTTGGATTAGATGGCCTGTAGGGCCTCTTCCAACTCTATGATTCTATGAGCTAGCACAGGTTAGCAAGAGTCTTGCTCTCCTTGCATCCCCTTGCAAAGGCATCAGGCACTACTACAGGGTTACTTGAAAACACAGTGCCATGGACATAGCTTAGAAAATGTCTAACTTAAAGGTCTTTTCTCCTATCTCAGCCCTTTGGTCCCCTGCCTCTTATTGTGTGCAGTTCTTCTGAAAATCACAGTACACTTTAAATGTGCTCGCACTGTTTGAGTTAACCAAAGAGTGCTGAGGAAGCTGTGATGAGATGTTGTTTACACTGGTGGATTAATAATCTATAGAATGGGGGAGCCTCTCCCTTCCATCACCCTCCTAAGCACATGGCTGGGGTTTAAACTATTTAAGGCGTGCATTTTTCCTTGTCTTGTTCCCAGGAGCTTGGAGTTTGTTTGCTTTTTATGCTCTGCTTTTCTCCCCAATATTTACCCAAAGCAGCTCTCCATTTTTGATGTGGAACACGACGTCTGGAATACCCCTGGGATGGAAATGGGTGTGGATGTGACATCCATAGCTGTGCCCCAGGGAGCATGCCAGATGATGTGGGGAGGCCACCAATAAAGGAGGCTGAAGCACTGGCTGTGAAGCTGGTTGGCCTAAAGCCTGCTGGGGCTGCCAAGTGACCTGCACGGAACTGTGGGGTGTAGCGCTGCCCATGAAGCAGGCCAGGGCTGCTGTGCCACCCTGGCACCCCACTCCTCCAGCTGGTCCTGCCTTCCACAGAGCAGGGTAGGCCGGGGAAGTGGGGAGACACTGCAGCTGCCAGTGGAGGGCAGCACAATGCATACATGTGCGGCCGTGTGTGTCTTTGAGAAGGTGGGGGAGGGACAAGGAATGAAAGGTAGGTAGGAGAGGCAAGGGGGGAGAAGGGGAAGGTGTTTGTGTGGGGGTGAGGGACCAGGGGGGAGAGGCAAGGAGGGAGGGGGACATGAGTGTGTGTATCAGAGGGGAGGGGAGGATCATGGAGTCCCACAGCAGGAATGTGTTCCACATACTCTGCGATAGTCAGACTCTCACAAGAATGTTTTTGTCAAAACAACCCTGTGAAATATGTTAGGCCAAGATACGCTGAGTGATACAAGTTTTTGAGTGACGTTCATGTCCAAGTGAGAGCTTAGACCTGGGTCTTATCATGGGCGCACCCCCTTTTTTTGCAGGGCGGTGGAGGCCATGAAATTAAATGTATTCCACTTTGCAATGTGAATTTGCTGCAAGAACTATCAAAGACATATGCCTCTATTGAACTGCTCAGTCTTGCCCTGATTCAGCAGCCACTAGACCAAAGAAATACAGGGGGGCTCTCCAGGCCTGCATGTGTTAGAATGGCAATTAAGGAATAGTATTTAATTTATACATCCACAGGAAGCTCATACATTTTAATTGACACATTATCCAGAATGCAGTTCAATAGATGTAGTATATGCTTTGATTTGTTCTTATAAATTGTTATATGTAGGTATGACATCTCATACACAAATGTCAGAAGAACATCATAGTACCATGAAAATGGTTTTTTGACTACTCCTTTGGGTACACACTTTATATCAAAAGGACATAGGCCAACTGATTTTGATTTTTTTTGTTACTGAGCAGTTAAACATTCCTACAGTCAATTAGATATAGACAAATGCCAGTCTTGTTGGATTCATACTCTGCATTCTGTGGTTCCATTTGGGATGAATGACCAATGTGAGCTGAGATCTTGCTGGGGTTTCCATATTACCATTCTATACCATTGTTACAAGTAGTTGGCTTGATTTCAAGTAAAACAAAACAGGGACGGGAGTTTCACACAGCAATGCCTTCCATTAATGAGTGCTATGGTCACTTCAAACAGTGCTGCTTTTTTCCTCTCTTTTTTCCCATGCAAGTGAAACTGAGCACTATAGCGTTATAACACTATAGCAGCACCATTGGGATCAACTGATCTTATGAGCTGGACAATTGATTCCATTGGTGCCACTACAGCATTAAAACACTCAGCTTAGAATGTTAAAAACAAAAAACCTCTGAAGAAGCGTGACAGGCATTTTATACCACAATGATTCAGAGGTGCAAGAAAGAGGTGAAAACGGAAAGAAAGCAGTTTTCATCAATTGCAGTTCAACCACACTTTGTTAACCTGACACAAGGAGGTTTGTCTGAACAGGTAAATAAGTACCACTAGCAGCTGGTTGCTAAAACAAGTCTGTCTAAAATTGGGGGGAGGGGTGGACAACTAATTACTAAATTTGAATACAAAGGCTGTTTGAAAAGTTCTTTTGTTTAACCAATATGGTTTTATGTATGACCCACTGTATTTTTAAGAAGTAGATTACCCTTTAAATATAAAATGCTGGTGAATGTTTAATATAATGAAGTAATATTGCTATTTTAACAAGGTATTTATAATTGATCTACATATGAGCATTTTACAACTGCTGTTCAGAACTTTGTTAAGCTATTGATATGCTGTAACTTAAATGTGAAAGGTTAGTATCACTTTATTATTGTTATTAAATGGGAGGAATTGTATGTGTTTGGCTAGTTACAACTCTTTGGCAGTAAAGTTTGTTTTAAGATTGTTAAGCTATTGATGTGCTGCGATTTAAATGTGAAAGGTTGGCCATGAAGAAGAAAACTTCAAAACAGAAGTACTAGGAGCTGTCAAAGTTGAGTACTGACATCAAAAGAGTAAAACAAAAACTTCTAGGAAACTTATTATGCAAGCCTCATGACTCTGAGAGATTAGTCGAGTTGGGAGTTATACCCTTTGATAACAAGCAAGCTAGAGATGTTCCTGGAATCCCACTTGGGTGGTGAGTTGGAATGACTTGGAGATGAATTCTTTAGGGAGTGAAATAACCTCTGGATGACAGCTGGAAGCACTGACCAGACAAGACACCCAAGCTGTGTCTTCGCCTAGACTAAGTGTGAGCCAAGTTACAGATGATGCTTTTTCCTCGGGGCAGGAATTCCACATTTCTGAGTAATCTTCAAGCTGTGAGTGGTTCCAGGTTCAGAATTAATGGAAACAAATCAGGCAATGTTTGCATAGTGATAACAATTCTGTATGGATAGACGCCCCTTGTTTTGCACTTAAAGTTTTCTCACTTTAAAAGCTGAAATGACAAGTGACCCTATTTCAGGGTTCAAAGTTTTCAACTGAGAAGTTTTGATTTTGAAATTCAGCTTTCAGATATACCATTTTTATAACCACAATCCATGGGAAATTTTTCTTTTGCAAACCTAATTGAAGTGAATTAATAAACTTCATTGCACTAGGGCCATAGGCCATCACAATTTAAAAGCACATTATTGTTTACAGGTACCACATCAGGGTTTAAGAATGTCCCAATTATCACCAATACAGAAAATAGTTAATGCTAACAATAGACACTGCAGTTCAGCTATTTGAAGGAGCCATGATATCTGTCAGGCACTCAGTTCGGATCTTTCGTTCAGCTGATTTGAGAATAGCAACCCTTTGTGACACATAAGGGTCTGTGTCAGAGAGCAAATATATAAGTTTTTTGTTTGCACATGATAGTTCCCTCAGAGTTATTTTTGTATAGATTTATTCCTCTGAGTTCTGCATAAAGTGGACAGTCTAATAAGTAATGTGGAAGAACTTCAACAGATTGATCATTGCAAATGCACAGATGTTGTGATAGAGGAGTTTGGGTATCCCTCCTAGACAGGACAGCTGAAGGCATCTACTGGAATTTCTAGGCTGAAAAGCCGACCTTAGTTTGCTCACATTTCGGTCATCTAAATATGGAGCTCTATTATGATCTTTTCTGCAGTTCATAAACCACAGAGCAAATCTAGATTGCACGATTATAGCTCTGTCAGTTTTTGCATCCAGAAAATAGATTTATTCTTTTAGGTCTTTGTTATTTCCTAGATCCACTAGTAAGTCATCTGGGACAGTGTAGCATGCAATAATAGCATTAGGGAAAGGAGGAAGTGGTCCCTTAGTTTCTATAGCTAAATTAAAGCACTGATGACCAAGGGATGCAGAGGTCAACAGTTTGTTTTTAATCTGCCATTTTAATAGAGCTAAGTGTGCACATGCCCTGAAGGAAGGAAGTCCTAACTCCCCCCTCATCAGAGTGGCTGGAGCCCCTTTTGTTAGAACTAGGACACTCCTCATGAAGGTATTCTGGATTGATTCTAGACTGCTACATATTTGCTCTTTCTTGCCCCACAATTCAGTGACATACAATAGACTTGGAATAATTTTACTGGTAAACAATTTTATAGCAGGATCTACTATGTGTCTCCCCCCCCCCCGCCCCCCACCTCCGCTTTGTGTGATAAAACCTCATTATTAAACCCAAGGTCTTTGACACTGAGGCTTTTAAGGCCACTATTAGGGCACTCCATGAAAGGGTCTCAAAGAACATGATTCCAAGGTAGCTAAATGATTTGCATTGTTCAATCGGAATGCCCTGTATGCTCTAAGGTAGCCTTTTCAGTTTTCTTCTTCTTTTAAAAAATATTGATGGTAAGAGCTTCCTCCCTGCAATAATCACCCAACCTATTCAGCAGCCTTTTTAGTCTAATTCTTGTTAAAGAGACAAGGGCCATGTCATTCACATATAACAGCACTGATATTTTCTGTTGACCAATAAAAAGGTACCACAAACTGTGGATCATCTAATCTCTGAACTATGTCATTGATGAATAGATTAAAGAGCATAGGGGACAATACACAGCCTTGCTTAACTCATTTTCCAACTGGGGTGTCCTTTGTTAGGGAGCCTGATGATCCTAGTTTGATTTTTGCAAATGTATCCCAGTGTAATCAGTGCAGTAGGAACAGAAGGTGCTTATCCAGATTTAAGATGGCAAGTTTCTGCCAAGGCCTCTCCTGATCTATTGAATCAAAAGCTGAGGGTAAATCAAAAAGCCACGTGGCTAGGAGTGATTTTGATGCCTCCTTAATGATAGAGTCTCAAGACACTAGCTCAATAAGCATTCTTCCATCTAAACCAAGCTAGGCTACTAGTGCCCTATCTGGTCCCAGAACACCTACCCATCATGATTCATGCAATGGTCGCCTCCAGGCTTGATTACTGTAACTCACTCTGTGCAGGCCTACACTGCTCCAGAAACTACAGCTGGTTCAAAATGCAGCTGCGAGAGTTCTCACATGGACACTGTGGAGAGTCTACATAATACCAGTGGTACATCACTTTGATCTAGTAACACCCATCAGCTAAGGATCACTGGATCTAAGGAAATACACCTGGAATCCTACCTGGTGGAATGAGATCCCAAGAGAGATCAGAGCCCTGCCCAAGCTTGCCAAGTTCTGCAGGACCTGTAAGACAGAGCTCTTCTATTGGGCATATGATTGAGGCCAGCCAGGAAAACATCCATATCAAAATATCAAGCCTCCTTCCCGCCCCCTCCTTCCTCCCTTCCTCCCTTTCCCCACCCCCAACCCCTCCTCATAATTAACACCTGGCTGGCTGGAACCACTATAACCTTAGTAATTATTGTTGGTGCTATTACCTGTTTAACTGTGGTTTTAGGGTTATTGAATTGTTCGTTTTATGTAGAATTTTATCTGCTTATTGTTTTACCCAAACTGTTGTTATAATCAAAACTACAGGGATGACTATGATGAGACCTTTGCACCTGCAGAAAGACATAACTCAAAAAGAAGTATAGCAGCAGGAAGGAAAATGTATGTAAGACATCTAGATATAAAGACTGCTTTCCTGCACATAGAAATAGAGGAAGATGTCTATATGCAACAACCACCAGGATTTGAGTAGTCCGAAAACAAACATCTAGTATGCAATTTAGAAAAGGGCATATATGGCCTGAAGCAAGCTGCAAGCTGCGGGAAAGAAAAGTTTCATCAGATGCTGATCAAAGAGGATTTTGAGCAAGGCAAAGCTGAACAGTGCACTCTCTCACAGCCATATCAGATGGTCAACCATCAACATTCAATGAGACCAGGCACAACCAACAACGAACGAAGGGCCCCCGTTCTCCCCCCCCTTCCTCCCAGAAATCCACCAGAGTGCTCTGGACCTGTTGTGCCATTGCACGGTTGCTTTGTTATTCTGTTATATTATTATTGTTGTTATACTGTTTACTATACTGTTTTCTGTTACAACCACATAATAATAATAATTATTATTGTATGATTATTAATGAAGACTGTTCCATGTATTGTTTATAAGTTTAATGTGAACCGCCCCAAGCCTCCGGGGAGGGCGGTATAGTAAATAATAAATAAATAAATAAATAAATAAATAAATAAATAAATAAATAAATATAGATAGATTGATTGATTGATTGATTGATTGATTGATTAATTCAAGTAGCTCCGTTCTCATCATATAGATTCTCATATATGGTCATGTCGACCCTCTCAAAATGGCCAGTGATGGGCCTGGAAGGGGTGGAAATCCTAGCTGATTGAGGCTTGTTACATGTAAAAGCAACTGGAGTCTAGAGAAGTAATACTCTTATTTTAACTTAATTGGGGGGGGGTGCGATAGAATGTGCCAGCATAATTTGAAAGTGATGCCAGCACATCAGAGAAACTGGGCGGGAGGGAAGGTGACATTTTGGAGCCAAACTCTATGGTAGAATTTGCTTCTAACCATAGAGTTTCACCCCAAAACAAAAATGTCATCCACCCACCAGTCTCTTCTGGGTGATGTCAGCATGTGGTGTTAAAATGTGGTGTTCTTCTAGTTTGGAGTAAGTTGGGGGGAACTTTGGGGGTTGAAGTACATAGAGAGAACAGGGGATCCCCAGCTGGACCAGTGGACCTGGCAATCCTATGCTTAGCTTGGAGCTGGCTTGCATTTTTGCCACTTCTTGCCTTATTGCTAACCAGTACCTCTGGCTGTATCAGAACTTGGCTGCCCCTGTTCCTTAATCTTCAACTTCAATGTGATGTGCTTACACTTTCTGCTGGGATATGACCTGTCCATTCTGCTTATTGGTCTGCACTTCCTTCTGGTTCTTTGGTTCTGAATTCTGATTTATATTCTCTGGCCCTTAACCTGCATTCATATTAAGTCTTGTTTTTCTGGTTCTGACTCAGATGTGATCTCTAGTGCTGGCTAGACTCAAGCCATTCCTCATTTCTGGGGACCCTCTGTGGCCAAATCAGTCCAGAATATGTCATTTTCCCAACAGGTACTTTATTTTGGTCTTTGAATTAGGACCATTACACCCACTGTCTTAGAACAGTATATCCAGAGCGAACTTCAGGGACATCTTGTAGGATGGTTTGCCAAGAACTTAGGTGTTACACATGCTCATATTGAGTGAGACAGTCCCTCAGGTAGGCAGATTCCTAAATCACAGAGATTAAAGGATAATACCAGCAGGCCTGGGTAGTCTGAGGGGAAGCTGTCGCTTCAAAGGCAAGAAGCTAAATTACCCACATCCCCCATACTGGGGGATATTGGCTAGTAGAATACCAGGCTAGAAGTATGGTTCCAAAGGCACAGGGGCCCCCTGAGAGCTAGCTCAGGCACTGACCTTATAGCAGGAGGGTTAGTTTGGAGGCCACATCTCTAAACACGAGGCAGCATCAGGTGCTAAAGGCCTAATCATGTGGCAGAGCAGACTACATCATTTCCAGTTTGGGGGAAAGAAGAGTTGGTTTTTATACACTGCTTTTCAGTACCTGAAGGAGTCTCAAAGCAGTTTACAATCACCTTCCCTTATTCTCCCTGCAACAGACGCCCTGTGAGGTAGGTGAGGCTGAGGAAGCTCCGGCAGGAATGCTCTGTGAGAACAGCACTATTAAGGCTGTGACTAGCCCAAGGTCACCCAGCTGGCTGCATGTGGAGGAGCAGGGAATCAAACCTGGCTCACCAGATTAGATGCTCTTAACCACAACACCATGCTGGCTCTATATTCTGTGTTTAAAACTCTCTCTAAACAGAAAGCAACCATAGCAAAGAGAAAGATTTTAGCTCATGTCTGTCTGCTATGATGCTGTGGTTTGTTTTTTTTAGCAGGAAGGTTATTGTTTTTGTTTTTAACATGGGGGAAATGTCACTGTCGTTCTTGCCTGCTTCTACTATACAGAACTCACAAGTGGTCCTGGGGAACTTGCACATATTCTGATGGAAAGCATTCTATTTACTGATGATGGAAGATCTCATGCTAGTTCATCTCCTTGTGTGCTTCAGCACCAGGAAACCAGTGCAGATGGTTCTGTTTCAGAGGCCAATTAGTGAGGAAGAAATTCAGGATCAGCGTATCTCCCCCCTCTGCTTTTCTAAGAGGTCATAACTTGGATGCAGAGGCATTTTAATGAGAGTCCAAAAACCAATCTTCAAATGTTCCACGATTTGTGAAGGGATACCACTAAAAACAAGAAATAAAAAAAAAAGAAATGAAAAGATATAGAAGGAAATCCAAAAAGGGAAAAAAAGAATCCTCATCAAGAATTTTAGAGCCCAGTGGCACTTTGTTGGTCTTAAAGGTGCCACATACATTTGTTCTGCTGCTTCAGACCAACATGGCTACCCACTTGAATTAATCGTCATAAAGGTTATCTATGTGCGTGAATTCAAAATTACGAGGATGAGACCAGCACATATTTCCCAAGCATATTTAAAACTGCTTGAATCAACAAGTATGAGGAATACAAGGGCTTTGTTCAGGGTCAGCCTGCCACCTATGCAGCCCAAGTGGCCCTGTGGCCCCAAAATTCAAGGAGGGTGGGGGCGCAGGAGGACCCAGCTGGCATGCATCCCTGACCTACTCATCCCTGTGCTGCTGGGATGCCTCTGCCTTCCAAGTCACAACTCATGATGGTACAGGACAGGAAGACCATGTGGTCCATTACCACCCCAACTACACTTTAAAGTTTCTCCTAAAATATCTTTTATTCTTCAGAATCTTACATGTACAACTTTGATTTTATATAGACCTTATGAAGAGTTGATGCACCGACATCTCTGGAGATCTGGGAAAGTTTATTTGTTTAAGAGCCGTTACAAAACAGGCTTTTCAGAGGAGCATTAATTAAATACTCTCACTACGTCACCATCTTGGGAATTCCCATGTCCTGGTAGACTGGGAACCAAAAAGCATAAAAGTTTCACACACACACATACACACACACACGTGATACCAAATACATTACAGTTTGAAGGCAAGAACTGATTGTTTATTAATTTATTAAAAATATAGGGAATTTCCGTGTATCATTAAAAATAGCATTTTGCCAGCTAAATGGCAAAAGACTAAATGTTATCCCAGCCATTCCTCACATTTTCTCCTGTCTTGCCTTGTCTGCCACCATTTCACACTTCTTACACTCCACATGTGCTGCTGGAAATGGCAGAAGAGAGCAATGCACCTTATCTGTGACTCTCTTTCACCTATCAATCAATCCAGGCAGTTAATCTCCTTCCTCCATATTCTATAATGGGACTTTTTAGCATTCTCATCTTTCCTGGGGCCTGGGGGGGATTGGGGTTTGAGGTATAGCCTCCAAACCTTTAGGGTACCTCCAGGAGGCTCTTCCCTGACTCCCTTCCAAATTTCAGAATGATTGGTTAAAAGGGTCTATGTCTACGGGCTCCAAAAGAGGATGCCCCCATCCCTCCATTATATCCTATACCAGTGGTCCCTAACCTTTTTATCATCGGGGACCGGTCAACGCTTGACAATTTTACTGAGGCCCGGGGGGAGGCAGTCTTTTGTCAAGGGACGTCACCGCCGCCGCTGCTGCCTGAACCCCTGCTCCACTTGCTTTCCCGCTGGCGCCCCTGACTTCCCGCCACCCGCTGGGGGGCGCTGCCAACAGCAGCTGCACAGTGCCATGCTGAGGGGGAGCCCCAGCCATTGCAGCCGCTGGAGAGCACCAAAGGTGAGCTGGCGGCAGAGTGGCAGGGCAGCCCCCGAGGCAGCAGCTGCGGAGGAGGACGAGGAGGCTCTACCTCAAACCTCCCAGGTCCCAGGAAACGCGGGAATGCTGAAATTTCCATTATAGTCTATGGTGCCATAGATTTCCATGGGCACTGAAGCCTAGGCAGCTGGATTGGGCCCTGAGTGATTTGAGTCCTTTGATTGGGGGGAGGGGGAAGAATTGTTCCTGATTGGTGGGAGAAAACGTTAAAGAGGCATGCTTTGTGTGACAACTTGGGAAATAATTATTTTTTGCTTTGCCTGCCTGCTTGAACACCTATTTGTTGCTCCAGGCAGTTTGCTTTAAAAAAAATCCTGTTCCTGGGGGAAGGAAGAGGGAGGTGGGTGCGAGAGCAGATCATTGGAGGCAGAGATAGTGCTTCTTTGCCTCCATGCAAATCTTTAGCGCGTGGCCTGCTGGTTGCTCTCCTGTAGCTCACACTTTTTAGGTTGGGGAATCCACCTTATGTGATTGCCCAGCAAGTGCTTTAAAATGGAGGATGTAGTTA
Organism: Paroedura picta; assembly: GCF_049243985.1. Taxonomy (NCBI): domain Eukaryota; kingdom Metazoa; phylum Chordata; class Lepidosauria; order Squamata; family Gekkonidae; genus Paroedura; species Paroedura picta. Next base: position 128,613,930 of record NC_135371.1, read on the forward strand.
ATGGTTTGCTGCTTGGATGCGGGATGTTGGTGACATCATGTAAAACACCTAAAATATAGCATCTACACCAGGTAAGCATTTCACTATATTTATGGCAGGTGGAAAAGCTCTTATACTCTACCTTTCCTCATAGTACAAAGAGGCTTGATTAACACAACAGAAGAGCGAAACCCCACCTAGTTCTTTACTCCATCAAGTCTAGTATACTTGACATCTGAGGTGGTGGTAGGATTTTTGTAGCTGAGCCGTTGTGGAATCACTTTGCATAGTGTTCAGATCTGAGAGAGGCCGATATATGTCAAAGGGAGAACAAAGAGGAATGCCAAATTTGCCTCATCTGAGGACTATAGGCCCAGGATAATCGGCGTCATTAATTTTGTTTTTCTCATGAAACTGCCTGTGGTTTTGGCGGATGGGATGATGGAAAGATAAAACCTAGGAGTTATTTCCCTTTCCCACCCATCAAGGGCCTTCTGGGATAGCCACAAATCTTAGCCCAGACAGGAAGAGTTCAGGTTGGGCCAGAAATCCTTAGTCACACAGTTTTTTTTAAAAAAATCCAAAATCCATTCACTATTAGCTCAGATTCTGGCTGATCAAAATAGTACTGGGCAGAATTCCCAGAGGATCTACTTCCATGTAAATCTGTGAGCAGTTATGACTTTTCCCAAGATCTGGGGAGAAAATTGCTTCTTAGAAACAGTTCTACGTAGATAAAATTTAAAATCTGGATGAGTGAGTGGAGTCTGGAGGTGGTACCTGGGAAGTGAGGAGGTGGAGCCTTGTAGGTCAGAAATGAACAGAGGATAAGAATTTGGGCACATGGGAAGTCTCAGATGTCACTCTGTCAACCTGTCTTAGCTGTCAAATGTTATCCCACCTTTCCCTCATGGAGCTCAAAGTGGCCTACTTGGGTCTCTGCAGCTTTGATCTCTTCTAGACTAACAGCTCTCATCATTCTATGAATCTAAAAAAATGAATACAGAAAAGAGGCCAACCACATTAATTAAATGAACTGTACTTTAATTCTAACATTAAGCTTCTCTTGATTTAGGACTCTTGGGGTTGCATCTTATATATTGCACTTTCCTTCATTTAATTCCCCCCCCAAAAGTGTGAACACAGAAAGAAAAACACGGTATGTATATTGTTGCATAAACACAGGATTATTAACACTTTATGTTTTTATCATCCTCTTTTCTAGCTGAGGCTCATGGTAGATTACATAATTAAAAGCCATTAAAAACAATATGCAATAGCATAATACAAACAATTTACATACAAATAATGCAATAAAATATAGAAACAATGCAATAAAAACTGGATTACAAAATGAGAGAATGTATGAAGGAAACTGAAATGTACAATAAAACAGGAACAATGAAACTGAAGAACAATGCATGAAAACCAGTATAATGGTGTTTGCAAACTTCACATCAGCCTGTAGAGATTTTGCTCAAATGTCCAGCTAAAACACTAATGGGATTGTTTTCTATTTATCAGCAAGCTATTTCTATAAAGTGACTTTTAAAGACAAATTAATGAAATTGTGGATTACTGTTTCCCAGAAGACCCAATGATGCTTTTAATTAAATACTTTGCCTCAGCTGTGAGTTTGTAAACCACCTTTCCATTCCTTAACTGTCCTTTACTAGGAAGTCCCACGCTTTGGTAAACCAAAGTTTGGAGCAAAACATTTTTTTATGGCAATGTTAAATCATCAAAGATTAGTGAATGTAGGTAACTGAAAGGCTGGGGCATTTAGAGGAATTTGATTCCAGTTTGTTGCTCTTGTAGACAAACTAAATAAACAGACCTTATTGCTCTTCAAACGTCACTTGCCTTGTGTTTAGTGATCACTGGCAATATTTTTTGTTGCTTCGTTAGACTGATTACATTCCTGTCCATTTCCTCTCTAGAATAAATTTATTATTGGATTTATCTGTCTCGCAAATCATGAGTCATGCATTGTTACTTTTAAACTATTTATTACTGTTGTTTCCTTGAGCTGGATAATCCATGGTGAGTGCACATTTCTTAAGTGCCTCCAATACATAGCTTGAGAGCATTTACCTGCTGTATACATTTTACTTAATCTGTATGGAGTTGAATGCCTTTGCCTTTATTGCTTTCTGGCAAGCCATGTGAAGCCTTTAAAGTGACATCAAGGCAGTGGATAAGAGGATGAGAGAACCCGAGGGAAATGTCATATGACAAGGGTTACCACCAACTACTAGTGCTTAGGATTTTATAGCTTGCAGATGAGACTTTATTGTCCATCTTTCTCAGTTCAGCCTTCCATGTCGTATGCATTGCCTTTCTTAATAACCTGTGATTGCCTTTTTAACTTTCTGGTTCCTTCTTCTGTCTTTAATTAGGAGCACCTTCTGTGCCCCCCCCCCTCCTTTGGCTTGTAATCAGCTGCAAAACCAGAAAAGACCCCAACTGAGCAGTGACTTTGCTCCCTCTTGATGAGAGACATTATTTCCAGACCAAAAAACATCATTAAGAATAAGGAACGGAGGTTGTAAAGACTTAATTAAATGCTCCGGGAGGAACAAGAACATCTTATTAGAAGAATTTTGTAGTCATTACATGAAAAAAAAATCATTTAAGTCCTGAGGTAAAGAAGGAAGATCTAGAAATTCAAAAGGGAAGTTTCTGCCAATTGTCTTGCCATTTGCTTAAAGGTAAAGGTATCCCCTGTGCAAGCACCGAGTCATGTCTGACCCTTGGGGTGACGCCCTCCAGCGTTTTCATCGCAGACTCAATACGGGGTGGTTTGCCAGTGCCTTCCCCAGTCATTACCGTTCACCCCCCAGCAAGCTGGGTACTCATTTTACCAACATCGGAAGGATGGAAGGCTGAGTCAACCTTGAGCCGGCTGCTGGGATTGAACTCCCAGCCTCATGGCCAGCGTTTTCAGACTGCATTTCTGCTGCCTTACCACTCTGCACCACAAGAGGCTCTTTGCCATTTGCTTAATTACTGTTAAATTACTGGTATTGTTACACCAAGGCCTTCTAGAGCTTTCCTTTTGTACTGAAGATTGTGAATTTATGGCAGGGAGCTTCCTTTAGTCTCCTTCAAAGGTAATTCAGGACATGTGGATTTGTACACGGTTTTTCCAAAGGATAGGTAGATCCAGCTTGAAGGAAGTGCACTTACCCACCTTGGCTGGGGTGCAGCTTATCATCTTGCCCTCAGCCAGGAACTTTGGGGTGATCCCGGATGCCTTCCTATCAATGGGGGCCCAGGTCACAGGAGTAGCCCACTTGGTGTTTTACCATCTATGTCAGACTAGTGCCCTATCTGTCCTTGGAATGCTTGGCCACAGGGATCATGCAACAGTTACCTCTGGACTGGATTTCTGTAACTCACTCTACATGGTCCTACCCTTGTCCTTGACCCAGACTGGTGCACAATGCAGCTGCTAGGATCCTCTCAGGTACATCTTGGAGGGTTCATATCCAGCTGGTGCTGAGGCAGCTGCATTGGCTGCTTGTTGCAGCCCAGATGAAGTTCAGTGCTTTGGTATTAGCCTTCAAGGCCATCCATGGTCTGGACTCCACAAATCTGAGGGGCCACCTGCCTCCTTAGGCTCCCCACAGAGCTCTTTTCTCTGTGGGTGCTATTCTGTTTGAGATCCCTAGCCTGAGAGCAGTTGGCCTGGCCTTAACCAGGGCTAGGGTCTTCTTGATCTTGGCCCCAAACTGTTGGAATGCACTCTCAGGAGAGCTGAGGGCCCTGACAGAGCTATCACAGTTCCACAGGACCTACAAACTGGAGCTCTTCCGCCAGGTCTTTGGTTAAGGACAGGGCACGGAAGATTGACGGCCTCTCCCCAAGCTAATTGGGACATCAGGTTCCCCTTACCCCAAGTTGGGATGCTGTGGGTGGAACGGGAGGAGGTTCTTATTGCTGCCATGGTGTGTCAGTTTTAGACTTGTACCGTGAGTTTTTTTAATGGGAGTTTTATTGGGGTACTGCATCATTCTCTGTCAAGAGCTGTTTTATAGGAGTGTCAAGCTAGAAATTAAATAATAAATAAAATAAACAGCAGGGCGTTCTATGTGTACAATATTTTCATGTGAATCTCTTGGTGAGAGGAGAGGCACATCATACAATTTATCCTGCTATGATTGGATGCTCACTCACTCACAGTAATGGTATGACCAATTTATTTTATAATGCAACAGTCATAAAGGTTACCCACCCAGGACTGCATGAGCTGTTAGCATGATTTCACAGTTCTGCCCAGGAGCACAGTGGGGCAGGAGATTGCTCCTGCCTACCTTCCTTGTTCTCATTCTATTCTCCTTGCTGCTGCTGCTGCTGCTTCTTTAGACTTTGCCATCCTCCCACCAAAATTGAGCCACACTCTCTGACTCACTCTTCCAAGCTCCTGAGGAACAGGTAAAGACAGCCTCATCTTCCCACCATATGCTTTCTAGTTCCATCTGATTATCTTTCATCTCTTCAGCATACACCAGTTTTTTTGAGTAAGGATACCCTTCCAGTTGCCCAGAGAGTAGCTTCTCAGGCAGTTTTCCTGATGAATAGCCATGCCTCCCTTGCCTGGAGCATCCACCAAAGTCCCTAATTCCTCTTGCTGGAAACCAGTTCCCCAGCGGACAGGACAGACCCTCAGGACAACTCCCACCCTCCCCCTGAAGTCAGAACAGGGATCAGGCTGAGCTTTGCATCTCACAGTTCATGCCTTTTATTTTATAGGATAACCTGCATAATCCCACACCTGCTGTTTCCTCACCCTGCTTAAAGAAATTCTACAAAACTCCAAACCTCTTCAGCTACTGTAAATTTGGAAAAGTAATAAATCTTTTATAAATCAGGCAAATAAACATTTTATTCAGATAGCCCAATTCAAAGAATTTTAGAACAGAAATCTTAACAGATACATTCACACATAACAGTAGCCTGGACTTGGAGAGAGAAAAAACACAAGAGAGAGAAAAAACACAAGATTGCATTTTTCTGCTTGCAGAGCAGGAGCTGCATGTGGCTATAAGGGTCAGCTGAGCTGGTTCTTTTGCTGAGGCTCTTTCTCCTGGCCTAGAAAACACGAGGAGGCATGCCAGGAGGAGAGTCTGTGATTCACTGAACCCTTTCAGAGCTTAGAGCTAAATGATCCGTGAGAACCATGTGTTTCAAACTCCAGTGGGCTAGGGGTGGGAGAGCTACAGGGAAGTGATCTGAGCCAGAGAAACAGCAGCTGGGGGGGAGGAGTTTAAATACCTTGTACCTTTGCCATTTCTGCACTCCCAATTGCTTCCTCCCCCAAATTACTTTTCCTGTTACAAAGGGCCTGGCTATCATTACATTACATTATATTTAATTTGCTCTTTAGAAAAGGAAAGCATCTCTCTTAAATGTAATGGCATAATACTATCAAGAGGGTAGGGTACAGAGTTGAGCAGGAATCGCCAGTGGCTCTCTAGATGAGCATGGACTACAATTACCATGAGCCCCTGCCAGTACATAGAGGATCTTCACTGGCAGTCTGCTGTACTAGGATTAAACTGCAATGGCATGGTACCAGCATGGTGAAGTGGTTAAGAGCAGCAGCTTCTAATCTGGCAAGCTGAGTTTGATTCCCTACTCTTCCACATGCAGCCAGCTGAGTGACCTTGGGCTAGACACAGCCCTGATAGTGCTGTTCTCACAGAGCATTCCTGTTAGAAGTTCTCTCAGACTCATCTACCTCACAAGGTGTCTGTTGTTGGGAGAGGAAAGGGAAGGCAATTGTAAGCCACTTGAAGACTCCTTTGGGCCATGAAAAGCAGGGTATAAAAATCAACTCTTCTTCTTCTGTGATGTTAAGACCTGCATAGCCCAGGCTGGCCCAATCTTATCAGATCTTAGAAGCTAAGTAGGGTCGGTCCTGGCCATTATATGGGCAGGAGACCATCAAGGAATTGTGACACAGAGTCAGGCCATGGCCAGCCACCTCTGAATGTCTCTTGCCTTGAACACCCCGTGGGGTTGCCATAGGTCTGCTGTGACCAGATAGCCAAAACAAATCAGAGAAACACAGAAAAGTACAAGTTGTGAGAAACACCACACAACATCAGTTGCTCCTCTCTGTACTTAATGCTGGAAGCTCCTGCATAAAATGGTGATGTTGACATGCCCATTCTGTGCATAGCCCACAGCATTGTGGGGGCTTTACCCTTTAGGCAGGATAAAAATAAACATCCTTCAATCCAGCTCAAAGAGCAAATCTAGGGAGAGGCTGCAGAGCAGCGTCTTTGTGGACACTCTCTCTATTGCTATGACAAGGAAGGATTGAAGCTAAGCTCCATTTTCAAATGAGTGTCTGTGTGGTGGGGGAGACAACAAGCTGCTGTGAGCTGCCCCCTCCCCCTTCCAGCCCCTTTACAATGCAGCTCAGAAGGGGAAGGGAAGGTGGGGCTTCCACGTCACAGGGAGGCCCAGTGAAATGATTCTCATCCTTTCACTTTTTCTCAATTGCAATGGGGAAAAGGGACGGGAATGGGATTGCCAACTCTGGGTTGGGAAATACCTGGAGACTTTGGAGACGGAGCCAAGAGTGGGCAGGATTTGGGATGGGGAGGGACCTCAGTGGAGTCTAATGCTATCGAATCCATCCTCCAAAGCAGCCATGTTCTTCAGGGGAACTGAGCTATAATTCCAGAGGATCCCCAGGTCCCACCTGGAGGCTGACATCCCTTAGTCCACCCTCCAAAGCAGCCATTGTCTCCATGGAAACTGATCTTTGCAGTCTGGAGATGAGCTATAATTCCAGAGGTTCCACCAAGAGGCTGGCATCCCTCATGGGGGTACAGGGCAGTGGCAACAGGCAGCAGCATAGGAAGGGGTCTGTGCCAATGCCATCCCCATCCATCCATATGTCATCTGCTGCTTGCTGCTGCTGCTATAGCAGGGACATGTTTTCATACCCCCAAGTGGACGGAGGCTAGATTTATTTATGCATTTATACCCCACCTTTCTTCCTTATAGGGACTCAATGCGGTTTACATCATTCGCCTTGCCTCCATTGTATCCTCCCAACAGCCCAGTGTGGTAGGTTTGGGTGAGCACATGGTAGAGGCCCAAAGTTACTCAGATAGCTTCCATGGCAAAGTGAAGATTCAAACCTGGGATGTAGGTCAGAGATAAAGACAGGAACAAGAATTAGATGCAAGTTGTAACCAATAGTTCCTCACCTCTGATTTCAGAAAGTGTTTTTCCTCCTCACCTTCCAGTCATTTGTTACACCCTTGGCTATACATAATATTGATATTGATTAAAGATTTGCTCTCATGTGTTCAGTGCATTATCTTCTTGATTTCCTGGAACTGAATGCTTAGTGAAACTCTTTCGGTGTTCCCAAAACATCTACAGTCCTATATGATAGCGTGAGGCAGATGTAACGTTTTTAGAGCTACGGGGGCACTTTGGAAGTGCCTTCAACAAGTCGTCTAGACAAGTAGTTTTTCAGCGCAATCCTATGGCGAGTCATTGCAGCCTTAGCCCTTTGATTTCATTGGCTTTAGACTGGAGTAACTCTGCATAGAATTGTACTGTTTTGACTCCAAGGGTGAGTTCTGAAAAACTGGTTTTTCATGCTTCCAGCATGTTTCGGTGTGAACAAAGGAAAAGTTAGTTGAGAAGTACACCAATAGCTTGTGTGAACTCACCAACACACCACACCCCTACTGCAAAGCAATTTAACTATCTCCTGTGTGCAGAAATGTTTGTGTGGCTTTTATAAGGTAAAGCATATGAATATACAAATACTTATGAGGGGAAAAGAGAAGACTGATGGCTAAACCAGTTTTGGTCCTAATGAAATATATGCCTTGTCATTTTTTCAAATGACAAACCTGCTGTGTGTTCTTTAAAAGCTAAACCTCACTCCAAACTGTGCTTTATGTTTCTAGACAGCATTGCACATGATGTTATGAAGCAGTGCGGCTATATCTCAAGGAGCGGAGGGCCAGATGAGGAACTGTCAATTTGCCAACACAGACAATTTGTGAAGTGAGTGAAATTTCAATCCAGATCTTCCAGTTTATCAATTAGCTGTTGTGTCCAGTAACTCAGTATGATGGTGTATGCGAGTTTTTAAAAGGGCCAATATAGAAGGACTACTCTTTTTTGTATTATTGTCTTGTTTAAAAAAAATTAAATCCACACAGCATGTAGCTCCCTGAGTGCAGGGAATGGAAAATTCCTCCGAGATGCTGCTTCTTGCCACTTGGTGATAGCATCACTCACTCGCACAGATTTTCATGAGACTTCTGAACGACATCATGGAGGTGACCTCCAGAGGGCGGAATGCCATCTCTCCTCAACCACTGCGCTTTTAAAGATATAGTGACCTCATTCCCTCCTTTCTAAATCATCCTGGAAAAGGTAGCCTCTATTATAAGGGATTTATTGAAGTGTAGCCAGTAGACCGGATCCATTTTTTCAGATTGCTCCCATTTCTTTAGGCTGAGGATTTGCAGTCATCAGGGCTTTTGATTTTAGGAGGGTGATAATTTCGTAAATCTGAAAAACAAAGCAAGAGGAGTCCAAACAGACTGTGAAAAAAAAACCCAACTTGATTCTGAGCAGCATTTTTTTAAACTGTAGGGGAGCTATCTATCTACAGCTTCTTCCAGCTTAAATTACATATTTAGAGAAGCTAATGAGAATATCTATGCCTTTTTATTTGAAAATAGATATCTATTAGTTATCACAATAAAATAAAAGGATTTACAGATATATAGACCTGAGGAGTTGGAAATGGTTATTGAATATTTTTTTGCCTAGTCTGATGTCCACAAAATTGATGGAGGATTTTTCAAAGTGCTTATTTCAATGGCCTCTTACTTCATAGGGACTGGAATTATGGACAGGAATGTACAAGATCATTGCTGAAGTTACAGATCAATTGGTGCGGATTTTGTTCATGCCTTTTGGAGTTTTGCAAAATCACAGAACTCTAGGTATTTTATAACCCATTTCATGAAAGATATATTAAATATTAGGTTACCACATGATCCACAGGTTATATTATTGGATCATATTAAAGATTATGTCATTTTGCCAGATATGGAATCTGTCTTCACCCTTCTTGAGGTTGCTAAACTAATCCTTGCTGCTAAATGGGGGGAAAACCCACAGACCCCCCTTCCCCCCCACAAATTCTGTTTTGGAAAATATATTTCTTATAAAATCAATTTATCACCAAAGAAATTAAGACATATTGCATATAAATGTTCAGAATGCAGGGCTATGTTCATAATGTTCTGGAATGATAATAATATAGAGGGAATTCCTTTAATTTTCTATGAGCTATGCAGAGCAATCTCTGTGTAGCATTGGTATTTTTATATTTGAGGAAATACAGCAGCATCATTATAAATCATTGCTATGAAATAGTTTGTTTTTAATGATTTTTTAAGGATCATGTTAATTTATTTGTATCTTTATGGGCAAGCTAATAAAATGTATCATTCATATTTCAACAATTTCGTGAGCTGGTAAATTTTATTTACACACTTCTTGTCATGTTGAATTATGAATCTGGACATTCTTTACAGCTCATGTGTCTCCCTGAATCATTGTTATGTATGAATCAAACAAAGAGATCTGTATTTAGTATATACTTATGTTTCTAAATTTAAGAGAATGGGAGGACTACATATACTTGGAATAGACACCAAGTAATAATATGCACTTATAGTATCTTCTTGTATAATAATATTATATATAATATTATATAATTTCCTAATGCACCAAGATCTCAGTACTATGAGATGCTTTTTGGCATGGGCTTTTCTAAAGTTGTTGAAAATGTTAGCCTTAATGTGTAAGCTTTTTTTAAAAAAATGTTAATATCCTAAGGAAAATGAAGATTGCATTCTCAGAATTCTTTAGTATACGTCAGTATCCCCTCACAGAATGGTGGGGATGCTAGAAAACGGGGAAGCTCCTTTGGTTGAGGCAGAATATCTTTGTGTCTTCTTCGCTCAATGATCTAAAGCAGGTGTGGTCAACCTGTGGTCCTCCAGATGTTCATGGACTACAAGTCCCATGAGCCCCTGCCAGCATTTGCTGGCAGGGGATCGTGGGAATTGTAGTCCATGAACATCTGGAGGACCACAGGTTGACTACCTCTAATCTAAAGATGAGAGGAAGTGTGCTGGAGGGTGTGGGTGGTTACAAAGAAGCAGCCCCTCCCATCACCACTCCCTTGTCCTTTCCCCCATCTTCCTTATTTCTCCTGCTTCCTCCTTTAATCCCACTGAGGTGTGAGTGTTTGGGAAGTCCTGCTGGGCATGTGTGCTTGCTGTGCTGTGTTTAAACGGGCCAGGGGATAAGGAGAGGAGGAGCACTGGGTTCTCTGACACATGAGTCTCAGCAGCAAGAGATATGGGGCAGCCCTTGTTAAGTTGCCAATGGGCATGAGAGAAAATAATGTAGCAGATAGGAAAGTATCTCTTTGGAGAAAGGGTAGGACTGAAATGCACTAGTTAAGACAGAAGAGGTCAAGATGTTGTCCTTCCCCCCAAAAAAGACCTCCCCTGTCTCTAAGGTTCCTTGCAAGCCTGGAGAAAAATGTCCAGTCCCTTTAATGTGTGGAAATAGGCAAATGAAGCCTGTCATGGCATCATCTGGTAAATAGCGTCCCATTAAGCCCCTATTGAAGGGAGAGGTCATTTTTCTCCAGGCCTGTTGGTGACCTAGCCTGTCTGTTTCGAGTATATGTGCTTTGTCATCCACTCCGCTGAAGAGCTGTTGTGAACAATTTGTGCCAGCTTGGATTTTTCAAAGGAAACCAGTTGACTGGGGAACTATTGTCTCGTTTCTCTTTCGCTGCCAAAATTGTAGTGCTACTGATTAATGGGCTCTTTTTAGCTTTGTTACCTAAGGTCAATATTGAAAATGGCTGACACAAAAGAGAAAAAGTCTTCTTTGGCAAGACTTCCCAGAATCCTTTGCTCTGTTGTAGAATGTCCCTCTAGACTCCTTTTCTTTCCCACTCTGACCTTGTCCCCACACATGCACTTGCTGTTATTTTACAAAAAGTCTCTGAATCTCCATTAGCTGATGTCAGTAGGCAGTGAAGCCCATTATTTATCTTCCACACAGCTCTGATCAGTCTGCCCCCTGCAGAAACTGGAGCTGCTTTCTTTAACACAACAGAAAACAAAATAATAGCTTACAGTCATTGCAACAGATAGATTCAAGTGGGTAGCCGTGATGGGCTGAAGTACCACAACAACTTTTGCTTATATATTCCCACTGTTATGATGGTCAGTTCATAGTCTGAGGAAGAGTGCTTGTGTAACCCATGTCATTTTTGTTTTAATAATTTCCATCAGTTTAGGATTTAGGCTTAGGAAGGCAAAGGTTACTGAGCATGAGCAGTAAGTAAGTTGCTCATATATTAGTGCAAAATCCCCACCCCTCAGTCAGTCTGGCCCTGCAGCAGCAGAGAGAAGGCCCAGAGCTTGACTGAGGGAACTGCTAAATCTTTTGCAGGTACTTGGTGGGCATAATGGCCAGGGGGGAAGGTTGCACCTTATAATTTCTTCTTTTCAATTGTGTACTGTTTGGAAGTAAGGCTTTCCCCCTCTGAGTCAGTCTGGCCCTGCAGCAGCAGAGAGAAGGCCCAGAGCTTGACTGAGGGAACTGCTAAATCTTTTGCAGGCCCAAGCCAGGGAGTGAGTCCCTGAGCAGCAGCAGCAGCAGCAGCAGCAGCAGCAGCAGCAAGTCAACTCCGGAAGTGGAAGATCAGAAGCAGCAGCCAGGCACTTCTATAATTTCAAGTTGGACTTTCTCCTTCCAGTGTGTTAGGATTGGTTCTGTGCTGAGTGCCCTTTTTGAAGGACACTGAAGATTCTGTTCCCATTAATGTTGCTATGCTCATAGCCATTGTGATTTTGTTATATATCTAGTTTTACAGTTCTGGGGTTGATGATAAATATTGTTATAGTTAAATTTATCCAATGCCTGAAATGGTTTCTTTTCTTTTGAAGTAATTTCTCATTTTGTCAGGCCATAAAGGTGCTGTCTTTTATTGAATTGAACCTTCCCCATTACAAAGGGTTACACTTGCACTCGAAAGCTCACGCCTTGAATAAATCTTTGTTGGTCTTAAAGGTGCCAGTGGACTTGGATTTTGTTTAGTCATTGCAACGGAAGATTTTGGTCCCTTAGGAAAGGCTTTTTGAACTGGTCTTTGAAAACAGTCCAGGAGCTTCAATTGATATAACATGAGGCAAGGGGGTTACATTCTAGATGGTACACATTTTAGAGAGCATATTTTATCACACATACAAGAAGAAAAGAGTCACACTTTTTACTACCCAGAGGAGTTCATAGTGGCTTCCCTTCCCTTCCTCTCCCCACAGCAGAGACCCTGTGAGGTAGATGAGGCTGAGTAAGCTCTGACTGACCCAAGGTCACCCAGCTGGTTGCATGTGGAGGAGTGGGGAATCAAACCCAACTCTCCAGCTTAGAAGTCGCCCCTCTTAACCACTACAACAAGCTGGCTCTCAAGATCTATACTGGCTACCAGTTAACAATTCAAGAACTATACTGGATACCAGTTCACTTCTGAGCTCACTTCAGTTCTGGGTTGATTGTTACATGGAGAGTTCTAATAGTCTGAATCCTTGCTCCTCTATGGGCCTGACTACTTACTATTTCTATACACAGATTCTCTTAATTTGTTTTTAATAACCCCCTGCCTAAAAACCATTTTAAGCATTTTATTACAAACATTCACCAAGTAAGCTTAAGGCATTCTCCACACCAGTTATTTGACCGAAAACACTGGTGGGAATGGGGTGCCAGGCTCCTGGCTGCCATCAAGTAGAACAGCAGTCGGAGATTTTTTTCCTTTTTTTTTTAAGACACTGGCATCACATGTGTGGTGATGTCACTTTAGGGGGGGGGAATTACCAGAAACTCTATTAATTTTACGATATATTTTCCAGAAGTGACATGACCTCACTTCTGGGTTTCTCCTATGGCAACACCACAGAGCACACAACCATGGAACATTTCCCATGTCCCTGCCCCAAAGCTCCTCCCAATTGCCAAACATGGCCTGACAACCCTAGCAGGAAGTGGATTATTTTTCTGTTTCTTCACAGCCTCATAGTGCATTTGTACATTTCCCAGGTTTTCCCAGACTTTTCTCTAGTCTTTCTCAAACCCACTTTGCAGCAAAGATAGATAGAAGCAAAGACTGAACGGTTGCCATGTGGGTGGGAATGTTGGATTTGCCTACTCCTGCCCACATGGCAGCCATTTTCCCTGTCCCACCCCTTCCCCACAGGGCTTTCTCCAATGATTCCACCCCCACGCGGTAAATACTGGGTGACCTTAGCCTCATCACAGCACTGATAGAGCTGTTTGGACCAAGCAGTAATATCAGGGCTCTCTCAGCCCCACCTACCTCACAGGGTGTCTGTTGTGGGGAGAGGAAAGGGAAGGCCGCTTTGAGACTCCTGGTAGAGAAAAGCAGCATATAAAACCCAACTCTTCTTTTTAACTCTGCTTAGGAGTGCACTGTTCATGTATGTAAGTCACTGAAATTTTAACAGGTTAAAAGTGCAACCCTAAGAATGCTTTCCTGAGAGTAAGTCCCAGTGAACAGAACTGAGAAGGATTCTGCATAGACCTGTTTAGGACTGGTTGGTTTCTTAATCTTGGAATATAATGATGGGGCTTAATAGCAACTGTTGCATAAAATATGTTAATAAACAATCCACCAGGGGTGTCACCTGTGCAAGGTCCATTTAAATTAATGAGATTAGTGGAAATACCCGGCATTACCTTGTGGGAGAACTTGTTCCAGTTTCCTGCATGCTTCCCCCTGTTATTTCCCTGAGGAATGGAAACAAAGACTGTCAGTTTACATGAACACATCTTTGAAGGCAGCAGCCACAAGCAAAAGAACTGTATGCCCTGATCTTTATTCAACCTGGCATTAGACACTCACCTCCACCTTATCCTACTGAACATTAAAACTTGGATGCAGTCCAAATTGAACTGAAATAATGGCAAAGACCACGCTGATTTTAATACCTTTTGTTATTATTCAGATGATTTATTTAGATTATTGTGCCCCCTTTCCAGAAGATCTGCTCAGAGCAGATATCGTTTTCCTAATTTTCTTTTAACCAAATGCCTTTCTAAAGTCATAACGTAAAGTTCATAGAATAAATCTGAAAAATTATTCAAAGAACAATCCTTGCTATTGGCTCAATGCAGCATTACTGCAACAGAAGAAAAAGGTGGAAGGGTATATACAGATCCTGCCTTTTCAGTTCATTCTAAAGAAAGAATTGAGATTTTTGACAATTAGTATGGAATAAGGGTTTATAAATCACCTTGATAAAGTTATCACAAAATATAAGGATGTATTCTTGCACTCATATTGTAAACAATTAACAGTTGAGAGGTGGTGAGCAAAGATGGTGGTGAGGAGAGTACGCAAGTTGTGCTGTGTTGGGTATTACTTCCCTACCCTATGTGTTGCCATGGTCTTGGGTAAGTAATTCTCTTGATCCTTGTTCAGTAGATTGGGGCCAAATAAAGGGGGTGTATACAACCCATGACTCTTGGCCATAATCCCAGGATCACTAAGACCACCCTTGCCTACTCTCAGAGATTCATTTCCCCCATTTCAGAATCTGGGTCAATGAGGCTTGTGTCAGAGTTGGAGGACAGCTTTTGCCCAATGTGAAGAAAAAGTATTTTTATTTGGAGGTTTGGACCAAACAAAACTTTCACCCTGAGTACTGAAATGTCTTTTTCTTTCTTGGCAGAATACAGGTGAGTGTGTGTATAAGGGGGGAGTCAATTGCTCACCAGCTTCACACACCAAACCTTCAGATATGCAAATAGTAGGCTTGGAGGATACAGTAAGATGGTCAAATCACACACACATTCTTGCAGCTAGACAGGTGATATCTAACAGGAAACAGAGATCTGGGGGACTTAAGAGGCTAGAAAGACTTCAGGAAGACTCTCTTGCTGTTATAGTCCTTTTAATGGGGTTTTAATGGGGTTTCTAGTGGGACATATGTAAACCGCCATGAGCCTTTGGGAGTGGCGGTCAATAAATGAAAGAAAGAAAGAAATGCTGGCCCAAATATCTGAACAGAGACTTCAAAGTACTGGAAACCTGGTAGAAGATTAGTAACTTTATAAGCTAATGAGCCTGATTTAATTTAACATTAACTAGGGCTTGTATAAGGGGAGGGACAGAGGAATTACAGTTTAGGTTTATCCTTTTGAGTTCTTTGCTCAATATTGTGCTATATAATGAGAGTCTGTTTAAGGACATTTTCTTTTTAATAAATACTTATCCATGGTTCCTCTATATATTTGTGAAATGTCCCTGTGGGAGGAGCGTGTCTAGAGTGTCAGAGCCTGAATAAGGGCCAATCAGGGTGTGGCCAGCACTGCCCTCCCTAGCAGCCTCCCTCACAGGGTGCCTATTATGGGGAGAAGAAGGGAAGATGATTTTAAACTGCTTAGAGACACCTGGGGCCTGCTGGGTGACTGTGGACTGTTCCTGGTTCTCTCAGAGCTCTCAGTCCCACCTCCCTCACAGGGTGCCTATTAAGGGGAGATGAAGGAAAAAGGTGTTTGTAAACCACTTTGAGACTCCTTTGTGTAGTAAACAGCAGGGTACAAAAATCCAGCTCTTCTTCGTCTAAAGTGCAACAGTGAAAGAAGCATGTGGGCACATAACATTATATCAATAGTAAAAAAAAATGGAAACAGAAGGAGCAGGGTGGACACCTGTGTACTGTGACTACCTCATGTGGATTAGGGCAAAGGGACATTTCACTGTCTGTAGCCTAATTCGCACAAGAAGGGAAATGAGGTTGAACACAGAACTGGGAGGAATTGGTTGCCATGTAATATCCCCCTAAGAAGAGTCTCCAGTATGATTTTCCCTTCACATATCTGAAGACATAGATCTTGAAAGCTCACCTGTAACCACTATGCCACAATTCCCAAAGGTCAGTCCTCTCCCACACTCAACTAACATTCCAAACCACAGGTTCTTGACACCCATCTCTCCACACCCATACTCTCATTTCTCACCATACCACCACAACCCCCCACACAACACATATATTCAACTTCATGCCCTTACAGACTGGACAACCCCGCCCCTTATTCTTCCCAATGCCAAGCTCTCTATCTTAATCACTATCTTTGTTTCTATCTCCCTCTCTCTTTGCTATTTTCTCCCCTTCCCCCCGCTAGCTCCTGTTGTATCAGCTACAACGGGCTTTAATTCTAGTACTTTATAAGATTTATTCTGGTAGTGATTGTCTGTACCACAGAACCCTTCCCTATCTTGGACCTTCTGTTTTAAAAGGAGTGCCAGGAAGAAGGGAAGGGGCAGTCAGTTGGCAAGTGGCTACTCCCCAGTGATGCACAAGTCACCTCCAGACTAGATTTCTGTAACTCGCTCTACACTGTCCTGCCTCTGGGCTTGATCCGGAAACTGCAACTCGTCCAAAATGCGGCTGCTAGAGTCCTCACAGCTACACCATGGAGGGCTCACATCCAGCCAGTTCTGAGGCAGCTGCACTGGTTACCAGTTGCCTTCCGGATCAGGTTCAAGGTTTTGGTTTTGACCTTCAAGGCCATCCGTGGTTTAGGACCATCATATATGAGGGACCGCCTTTCGCCCTATATCCCCTGCAAGGCTTTACACTCTGCGTGGGCTAACCTATTGGTCGTTCCCGGCCCCAAGGAAGCCCGCCTGGCCTTGACCAGGGCCAGGGCCTTCTCGGTCCTGGCCCCAACCTGGTGGAATGAGCTCCCGAAAGAGCTGCGGGCCCTGCGGGAATTACCAGCATCCCACAGGGCCTGTAAGACAGAGCTCTTCCACCAGGCTTATAGATGAGGCTGGGCGGTAAGAAGATCAGCCCCCCCTCACAAACTGGCGGTAGAGAGTGTCACCCCCCCTCCCGTAGTTGAGGATGCAGAGCCTGAATGAGTAAGATTAAGCCATCATTGTTGCCACTGTGACCAATTGGTTACCAACTACTGTAAATTTATTGGAACTTATTGTTATTTAATGGTTTTTAGGAGATGGGGTTATGTAAGCCGCCTCGAGCCTTCGGGGGGGAGGCAGGGTATAAATACAACAACAACAATAATAATAATAAGGCAGTAAGTTGTCCTTGCCATTACCAGATGCTTAATAGCAGGAAACACAGCAGCAAGGCTCAGAACTGGGAAGGGAAGCTGAAGGGTCCTGTTCCTCCCACCAGGCAATTTCTACAAAGGGCAGGTGGTGGCAGCAGTTGAAGGAAGGAGGGAAAGAGAACAAGCCACTTGAGGTATTGGGAACACCTTGGAGGGCAGAGATCACAGAGGGCTGTCCCGCCATGTCCTTATTATATCCCATACTTCTTCCCACTGAAGTTAACTGCAGCCATTTAACTAAACTAAAACATACTTGTGCTCACATCAGTTCAGTGGGAGCAAAATCTGCCTTCTAGCAAGCGTGATCTCAGTGGCTGAGGACAATCAATTGATGCTCACTTGATATGACCCTATGTATTTTGCCCAAAAAACTCAATGGAAATTAGTGAGAATTATGTCTGTATATTTGTTTAAATTATTTACAGTTTTTCTTTCTGCAATGCCTAAAACAGATTGCTATATATATATATATATATATATATATATATATATATATATACACACACACACACACACACACAAGCAAGCAAGCAAAACATTTTTGTCACAAAATAAGGGAAATCCAGTTAGAACAGACATATTTATTAATAATTTCTGCTAAAGGTATGCTAAAATAATGTAACTTTTCACCTTTTAAGGAAAGAAGAGAGTGTGAGCACTTTTCATTCCATATCTGGCAGGCTTTTCCAAAATGTGGGTACAGCCACTGAAAAAGAGTATGCATGGGCAGTAGCTGAACAGACCTCCTGAATACAGGGGTTGATCAAAAATGGGGCACCAAATGACCTTAATTGGCACAAGGGCTCATAGGACAAAAGGGGGTCCATTAGACATGCAAGTCCCAGTCCATGAAGGTCTTTAAAGGTAAAAACCAGCACATTGATTTGTGCCTGGAAACAAATGGGTAGCCAATAAAGCTGCTGCAACACAGGTATTATATAATTAGAAACAGAGAGTTCACAAGGACCCATATCATCCACTCCCCCCACACATTTCCCTTCCCTGAAAGTTTCCCTAGGCTTCTTTTTCTGCTTTCTTCTCTCCTTCCCACCCACCAGCCAACCCCCTGTGGGAAAACTCTGGCCATGTGAGATAAGCTGCCAGGTGAGCTGGGCCCAGCTGTGTGGTGGAAAACCTACAAGGGTATCCACAGGGTTTCTCAGGGGATTTCCACACAGAGGTCAAAATGGTGAGATGTCTTCTACCTGCAATAGCATGATATGAAATCATGCAATTTCTCCCCTCCACACTTTAAAGCCTTCCTGCTGTGTCGTCGAACATTTTCCCCTTCTCACATACTGCACAAAAAACAAGAGAGAGCAATGCGCTCTTTCACTCACTGCTCCTTGGCCTGTCAATCAATGGGGCCAACCAATAGGAGGTTTGTTGATCTAGCCCCCCCTTTTTTTTAACTTGAAACTTACACGTGGCAATGCATTTTCAGTCCTATGTAAATACATTGCCACATTGGTTAAAGCCCCCCCCCCTGCCAAATAAACACGGCCGGCCAGTGGAAGGCACAGCGAGGGAAGCAGATTCCCCCCCCCCATCATTTCTAACAGCATTAAGTCTCTCTTTAGTGGTTTTTAACTAAGTGCATCCTTCCCTTCCTCTTTAGTACTCAGACCACTGTCCCTTCTTCTCTTCCCCACTGCTCAGACTTTCCATGCCATCCACAATTGCCCCAGACTCTTCCCCTCCCTCTCAGTCCCTGAGCACCTCTTAAGCTGAGCACCTGGAGGCAGCACGCTGCAGCATAGAGATTGCATGCCGCTTAAGAGGTGCTCAGGGAGGGGGAGGGAGTGAGAAAAGGAGTCCTGGATGCCAGGCGGCATGGGTCCCCTGGAGTTACAGGGCATCTCTAGACTTAGTTTTGGACCTTTCCATACACAAAAAATCACAAAAAAAGAGAAGAAACATAAATGTGTACAGAAAGCCTTTTTTTTTTTTAGATCTTGCTTTGCTCAATATGAAAGATGCCATACTGGAGAGAAGCCATACTCATGCTCAGACTATGGGAAAAGTTTTAGTACTCTCATTCCACCAAAAATGCCCCAAAGAAGATAGGCCATATCAATGTGTAGACTGTAGGAAAAGCTTTAAGATGAGAAGTTATTTGACACACAGGAGAGAGGCCTTATTAGGGTTGTGTGCTCTGGTGTGTTTTGGTGAGCACTTTTAATATGCTAACTACACATCTCTGATGATTCCTGCAGAACATTTGGGGTTTCAATGTTTGAAATTTGTGTAATTTTTATGGTTTTATGTGGTTTATGTGGTTTTTATGGTTTTATGATGTTTTTTGTTTTTTTTATTGGATGTAAACTGCCACAAGCCAGCCCAAGGTCAGTTCCCCTGGAGAACATGGCTGCTTTAGGGGGTGGGCTCTGTAGCATTATATACCATTGAGGTCCCTCTCCATTCCAAACCCTGCCCACCCCCAGCTCCAGTCCAAATGTCTCCAGTTATTTCCCAACCCAGAGCTGGCAACCCTATTCTCACTACTGTCCAACAGCAGCCACTCTACAAAGTCAGGGTGGGATAGTAGAGCTTCAGACTAGGATCTGGGAAACCTGGGTGTGAATCTGCGGTGGAAGCTTATTAGGTGATCTTGGGCTAATCAGTCACTCTCAGCCCAACTGGGTTGTTTTGAGGGTAAAATGGAAGTGAGAAGAACTATCTACATATGTGGCTTTGGCAGCCCACTGGGGGATATAAATAAAGTAACTTGCTGCTGATTCCTGGCCCCAGGGAAGTTCAGTTGGCCTCGACCAGTGGCAGGGCTTTTTGGTCCTGGCTCTGACCTGGTGGAATGAGCTCCCAGGTGATCTGAGGGCCCTTCCAACATTCCACAGGGCCTGTAAGATGGAGCTCTTCCACCAGGTCTATGGTTGAGGCCATACCGGGAAGATCTGATACCTCCCTGGCAGATGAGCAGATGAGGAAGATCAGAACTTGGAATCAGTAGAGTTCCCACCGGCTGACTGTTGTGGTGGGTGATGAGCCAGCACTCTAGGTTCCCCCGACACCATATTTAACTAGCGTGATGGGATTTTGGAATTGTTGCCGCCATAAGGGTTTTTTAGTGGGTGTTCTTAATGGGATAATATTGTATGTTTTATTAGGGTTTTATTTGTGACCCGCCACAAGCCAGCTTGCTGGGGGCAGTGGGATATAAATTTAAAAGATAAATTATATAGTTGAATGGAGGGCAAAGAAAAGGCTAGTTGGTGAGTTGGAAGGAGGGAAGGAAGCAGGACAAGTTGAGGATACGGAGGCTGGCAGGAGGAGAGAAGAAGCATATAGCATGGAGAGGGAGATCGAAGGGAAAGGGAGGTTCTCCTGGCAAGTCATTGCAGGTTCCCCACTGCACAACTAGCCTTGCATCAGACAACAGGGGCTGGCCTGGGAAACGGCACCACACAACTTGGCCTGAATATTCTCCATCAGGAGCTGCCATGATGGGAGAAATTAAAGACAGGGGTACAGATAAAGGTATATTGGCAGCTAGGAGGGGAGAAAAGACTGAAGCAGGGAAAGGGGAAGTTGCTATGTGGCTGCCAGGGAAAGGAAAAAGGAATGAGTGCAGGAGGGGACAATGGAATGCCCCCACAAGTCCTTGTGGATCCCTCTTGTGTAAGGTTACTAACTTCTATATGAGGACTGGAGGTATTCCAGAAGGACAACTAATTTCCAGACAGCAGGGATCAGTGTCCCAGAGGCAACCGCTGTTTGGTGTGGCCTCTATGGCATTAAACCCCACTGAAGTCCCGCCTCTCCCCAAACCTAATCCTCCCCAGTCTCCACCACCCAAATCTCTCCCAACCTGGTTTTGGCAACCCCACCCCCTATGTGATCATATTATTCACACGTGTTCCACGGTTTCATGGGAGCATTCCACACAAAAGCAATGCATGACACCCTGCTGTGGATCCATTACCACCTCAAAGCTGGCACCTGAACAGGCCAGCCCAAGAACACTGAATCTCTTCCACACCTCGCTGCAAAGCAAGACCTGGAAATAACCAGATATTCCCTAGCAGTAAATCTTTAAAGCTTTTTTCTGACACACATGAGATGCACTCTCTATGCAGAGTAAAACAATAGCTGAGAGTGGTGTTCCTAGATACTACATAGAAGGCGGGGCTCCAAAAAGAAATACTATAGAAGTATTTGTTGGGGGTTACACCTAACAGATTTCCTTTGACCATCCCGCTATACTTCATAATTGTTTTTAGATAAGAGTGCATTATTTAATATTATTGACCACTGAGGAAGACCCAGGAGGGTTGAAATGCATTTGGTCTGTTCATGTGCAGTTAGATCTGTATAGTTTTTTAGTATAGGTTTTACTTTGTATTTAACCCAAGACTGGAGCACTTTAATGAATAATTGTTAAAAATTTATATTGTTTTATAGGTCAACTTTTGAGTTCCTGACTTTGTCAAAGTTGGGTTTTCGTTCCCTTTTTGGTTTTCCATTCCCTAGCAGTAAATCAACAGCCCAGATTCAGGATTCAGGCAGTGAATTGGAAGGCGATCTGAAATGATGACACAAACAATGAAGAAAGGGAAACTATATTTTATGGGACCCACCCATGCAGGATGACTGGGGTGGGTCCCATAAAATATAATTAGAATGGGGGAGGACTGTTCGTGGGTCAAGGGCAGGAATTATCAACTCCTGAGTAATGACATGATCATTCTTTAAGGTTCAGCTATACCTCCAGAGTCCCTAGCAATTAAACCTTGGAGAAGAAGGCAGATGCATCCTCTTCTTTAGGGTCAGTACATTCTTTAGGGTCACTACATTGCTATGCAGAACACAGCTTGTCTTCTTACAAAGTGCAGCTGTTAAAACATATTTTAAACAGTTGATTACCTCTTGCAAAGAAGAAGAAGAAGAGTTGGTTCTTATATGCCGCTTTTCCCTACCCAAAGGAGGCTCAAAGCGGCTTACAGTCGCCTTCCCATTCCTCTCCCCACAACAGACACCCTGTGGGGTGGGTGAGGCTGAGAGAGCCCTGATATCACTGCCCGGTCAGAACAGTTTTATCAGTGCTGTGGCGAGCCCAAGGTCACCCAGCTGGTTGCATGTGGGGGAGCGCAGAATCGAACCTGGCATGCCAGATTAGAAGTCCGCACTCCTAACCACTACACCAAACTGGCTCTCTCAAAATGGCTGTGGTTTTCTAATATATTGTTAATATATGCCTCACTTCTCCGAGTGGTGATAAGTTCTCAGGAAATTGTAGTATTGGTTGTTTTGCAAAAGACAAACCGTGGTGGGTCTACTCACTATATCTGCCATTTTAAAGTGTGAGTTGGTGAATCCCATAAAGTGGATTCACCAACCTAAAAAGTGCTATCCCCCAGCAGAAAACCAGCAGGCCACCAGCCAAAGAAATTTATGGAGGCGAAGAAGTACTGCCTCCGCCTCCAATATCCTGCCCTCACCCTCGCCCTCGCACCTGCCTCTTTCTCCCTTCTTATGGGGGATGGGAAGTGCTTTTTATAAATGGAGAACAGCCTGGAGCAATGAATAGATGGACAAGTGTGCAGGCGATGCCATAAATAAAAGTATTTTTTTCCAAAGTTGTGACACAAAGCATACCCCTCTAAAGTCCCCCCCCCAAAAAAAAAATCAGGAACACTATGCCATGCTTAGCGCTACACCATTCAGCTGTTGTAACACTATTTTACCTACTAGATATTAAGCCCGCTGTGGGCAAAATACAGCGGGCCCTAGCATGATGGGTGGGTGGAGGAATGGGGCAAAGGAAGGAGGAAAAGGAGAGAGACAGAAAGACAGAAAGAAAGGGAGGAAGATACAGACAGAAGAAGAGGGAGAGAAACAGGTAGCCAGAAAGAGGCAGATGGAAGAGAGGGAGGAAGGGAGAAAGGGAAGAACAAAGGGAATGCTGGGAGGAAGGGAAGGAGAAAGGGAATGCTGGGAGGAAGGGAGGAACAGAGTAAGGTAGGTGGGCTTGAGACCTTCTGCTGGGCCTAGGAGCAGGCTCGGCTGCTCCAGGGCCTGGCAGAAGGCTTGGGACGGGGGCGGTGGGCTCCGCGGCCTACTGCCACCAGGCCTAGGAGCAGGCTCGGCTGTTCCAGGGCCTGGCAGAAGGCTCGGGACTTCGGGAGTGGGCTTTGTGGCCTTCTGGTGGGCCCAAGGGCAGGCGAGCCTGCCCCAGGGCCCGGCAGAAGGCTCCCTGGGTGAGGGGAAGCCGGCTGGAGGACTTACCGCTGGGGAAGGCTTCTTCCTCTGAGCGGCAACTCCCCCGCCGGCCCAGGCGAGGCTGGGCCAACCAGCCAATGGGGAGCCGCGCTTTGTGCGGCTCCCCATTGGCTGCTTGGCCCTCGAGTGACACTCGGAGGGCCCAATCAGGAGCCGCTTTGCGGCTCCTGATTGGGCCCTCTGAGTTTTTATCCCGGACAGGGCCTGCCCTAACTCCTCCCCACTTGCCCTTATTCCTTTATTCCTCCCGCTCCTCCGGAGCGGGGGGAGGTTTAAAAATGTGCAGAAATGCCCAAGGTTTGAGTCCAGGGGCACTTTTAAGATCAACAAAGTTTTATTCAAGGTGCAAACGTTCATACATTCCCTCAGACACAATGAAAAAGGAATTAAAGGTAAAGGTATCCCCTGTGCAAGCACCGAGTCATGTCTGACCCTTGGGGTGACGCCCTCTAGCGTTTTCATGGCAGACTCAATACGGGGTGGTTTGCCAGTGCCTTCCCCAGTCATGACCGTTTACCCCCCAGCAAGCTGGGTACTCATTTTACCGACCTCGGAAGGATGGAAGGCTGAGTCAACCTTGAGCCGGCTGCTGGGATTGAACTCCCAGCCTTATGGGCAAAGCTTTCAGACGGCTGCCTTACCACTCTGCGCCACAAGAGGCTCTTGAAAAAGGAATTACAAGTCTTAAATAAAATTTTATTGGTCTTAAAGGCACCACTGGGCTCAAACTTTGTAAAAGACAAATTATACTCACAGAACAATAAACATACTGATTTTTTTCTTTCATGGGCCAAACTGCATCATTTTCATTTCTTTCCAATGTAGTGGATAGTAAACATCCTGGCTTCCTTTTTGGTCTGTATTCTACACATATACAAGTCTAATATCCTGCACATTACTCTGAGCTCTTGGGGAAGAACAGGATGAAAAATGGTAAAGTGGCAAAGGATTATGGGAAAAGAAAGCCAATCTGCATGTGTGACCACATCTGTCCATATCCACAACTCTGAGTATAATCCACTTGAGAGCCATCTTGGTGTAGTGGTTAAGAATGGAAACCTCTAATCTGGAGAAACCAATTTCATTCCCCACTCCTCCACACGTAGTCAACAGGATGGGCTACAGCCCTGTTAGAGCTGTTATCACAGAGCACTCCTATCAGAACTCTCACAGCCTCACCTACCTCACAGGGTGTCTGTTGTGGGGAGAGGAAGGGAAGGTGATTGTAAGCTGCTTTGGGACTCCTCCGAGAAGTAAAAAGTGGGGTATAAAAACCAACTCTTCTTCAGTTCCCCACCCCCATGCTATTTCCACCAAGCCACTCCAGCCACCACATAATCCTCCCCCCAGAAAATTTACACAGAGGCTAAGGGATAGCCATGTGAACAAGCCACCCCTCCCAGACCTCTTCAGAGCTCTTCAAACCCTGAAGCCCCTCATTCGCTGAGATTGCTTTTTTGTGGTTCTGAGCTCCACTTTGTAACCGTCCCAAGCAAAGGAATCGGATCTGCTCTATTTTCTTTTTTCATAAAGTAAACAAACCAGAAGGTTAAGCAAAGTACATTAGCAGTGGCTGGAACCCAGTTCTTCAGAACAGCCGCGCCTCTGCTAGGACTGAATTACTCCTGCCAAGTAATGCTGATAACCACTTGGTTGAGTAACTTTGCTGATACGCACAAAACGAAAATCCTAGGAAACGGCTTGCTTGTTAATCTGCAAAACACTCAGTGTGACTGTACCTTAATTTGCTTTGAACAGAACACGCTATCATCTAATCTGTATAACCAAGCACAACTATATCCAATTTTGGTCTATGAGTGGCTGAGGTCATATGCCTCCTTAAATGTCAATTTCTACAGTCTTGTTGCAAAAGAGATTTGCATGTTTTTAATAGAAAATTATCATTCAAAAGCGAAGACAAGTATTTGCAGAAAACAGCAGCATTTCTCAGCAGTACCTTGGAGATCGGGTAGTATTACTGTATTACTGCAACACATTGAAATATGTTTTTTATGGCTACAGAATAGGTGTATGCTCCAACTTCAACAAACCCACACAAAACATTTGTCAATGCTTATCTTTCTGCATTGGTGAAGTGTTAAGAACTGTTCTGCTGGTGATATTTTTCACCCATACCTCTTCAAATTGTAAATGTGTGTTTGTGTGTATATATGTGTGTTGAATGCATAATTTAAAACACAATGTGAATGTAGCCGAAGCATATTTACAAACATGCACCCCATGGAACTGCTCATTTGGAAGGCAGGATAAATTACAACTCTTTGTGAAATGTATACTGCACAACAAACCCAGATAAAGCTTTGCATAATACACATAGAGTCTTAGCAATAGTACTCTACAGTCTACATAAGATTCTAGACACAGTCAGGTAGGACTTTGCAAGTCACTCATCTATTCTTTGCTATCTAGTACCATGTTCTATAATTTAAGATGCAGTAATTTTGGATTATAGCATCTATGTACACTTACGTAATTCTAACAATACAGAGTTTAATCATTTTGATAAATGTGTAAACGTGCTTGAAACAAACAAGGCGATTAATAACCACAACGCTGTCCTAATTGCCGAGACACCTTGAAGAAATACATTTCTTCTATTATATAGAAAACGTTATAAATCCACTTTGTGTGATGAAAAGGCCACTGTGGGGTGGCTTGATGATAAATTTTAACATAAATCACAAAATGCATCTTAGGTAAAGCAAAAACCAATGAACAAACTCACATCCTCTTTTGGAAATTCATCACTACCCAACTGCGCAAGTAACCTTGAAGGTGCCGGATTTTTTAAAAGTGGAAGCGCATTCTATGAGTTTCTGTGGTTCAACAGACAACTATCAACTCTGCTGTTTTTAGCAGGACTTGGAGGATGTTTGCTCAATTTTTTGGTACTGGATTAAAAGCATACCTTGTGCATGGTACATTACAAAGGGGAGGGGATCCAACCCTTGCATGAATGGAGTTTGCAAAAAAATGGCCACCTCCCCCTTTCCCATGCAGAATTCCTCCCTGCTCATAAGCAAGCTTTTGCTCTCTTTTGTGAGCTTGCTGTGCTCATGCAAGAGCCCTTCTTGGCACCCCCTGCCCATGCCAAGTCCTACATTGTTCTAAAAATCCCCCCACTTCCAGGGGGCACATGGAGGGAACAGCATTGCTAAGCAATAAGGTAGCAAATGATAGGGTTGAATTCAATCTAATGGCATTAGCGCTATACCACATACCAACCACCAGTAGGATTTCTATTATCCATGTGCAAGAAAGAAAGAAAGAAAGAAAGAAAGAAAGAAAGAAAGAAAGAAAGAAAGAAAGAAAGAAAGAAAGAAAGAAAGAAAGAAAGAAAGAAAGAAAGAAAACCAGGTCTACTGAGCAGTTTATCAGTATCAATGTATTATTACAATTAACATTTAAGAAAAATGGGAAATGTGGCCCTGGTTCAAAGCAAAACTTTATTCTGAATGCTTGATGGGAAATGGAAGAACTTGACCATACAAAAAGAAATAAGAAAGTAAAAGAAGCAAGATCATTGTTCAATGAAAGAATCGAGCTGCACCCAGTGCATCAAAGGCCTGATTCTGTTCCACAGTCATTATATAACAACTACATAGCCATTTTTTCTGGAGCAATTTGAACACAGAAAGCTTCCTTGTCAGACGACTAGCCCATCTGTCACGATACTGTCTATTCTGGTAGGCAGTGACTCTCTAGCACCTCAGGCAGAGAAAGTTATTTCTTGACATCTAAACCCCAAGATCCTTTAACTGGAGAGGTCCTTTAGCTCTCTCATTATGTCACAGCCCCTTCCCAGTAAATCTTTGGCATATTACTCCTTTAAGCATGAAGTACAGGCATCTTTCAGGTATCCATGAATAGTTCAACAGAAAAGACATACAATGTTCAAGGTAACCTGCATCAGGAATTCATTAAAAATAAATAAATCTGAGCTACAACACATACTAGTTCTCTTTCCTCAAACTTATGAAAACTTCACTTCCTTGGGTGTTACTTCCCTCCACTAACCTCATGTCCTCTCCCTACAATTTCATCTCCCACCACACCAGTTTTTCTATAGCATAAGAGAGCTGGAAAGACGTACGGTTCGACTTTGTTGGAGAAGTATCGGCGCAGCAGGACTATGATTGTTGTGATGATCAGGATAGAGGTGCACATGATCCTTCCCCATTACCAGACCAGGGGCATTGTTTGGCTTTCCAGAGAGCATAAGGTAGAATAACCTGTCCCTTTAACACTCTGGGACAGGGACCAGCATACAAGCCACAGGGGGAAGGATTCTTTTCTTCTCAGTCACCTGCAGGCTCTCATGACTGCTTTCAGAGAAGATTAGTGTGGGATAAGACATAATTAATGGGTGGAGAAATGAGGACACAAGCCTTTGACCTCCAGCCACCAGGGGAAAAGGGGGAGCAATTAGCTGGACTGCCCACGTCTATTGGTTTCCCCAGTGTGCAATGGCCCTGATTTGAAAGCAGAGAAAGAAAGTGGTCTTCTACAGTGGGGAACATGTCCTTCCTCTTCTCCCATGCACAGCATCAGGCTCCAGTAATTCCTTTCCATCTGTTTTCTAGTGACTATAACAGCCTATAATAGCCTTAATTCTCCACCGAGTGCCAAAGACCAGGAAATATATTTATTTTGCTTAAAACGTTTCTACCCTGCCAGTCAGTTAAAAATCTCCCAGACAGCTCCAATATGGGATGTTTCATAGATGTTATGTTTTGAAATCAGGGGAAAGTCCTTCTATTTTGTGGGCTTGTAATGTTCCAGAACAGGGAACAATCCGAAACGGAACGATGAGGGAGATCAGGTGCCCATTAAAAGAAGCCAAAACTCATTGGAGGGAAAAGTCATCTGGCAATGTTACTTGAGTGCAACCCACAGGGAAGTTTTTCTGCCTGCATAAGAAACATTTCCAGTGATTACACCTTTGATTTCTATTTCTTATGACTTCCTCCAGCATCTATTACAATAACTGCCTGATCTTCCCGCTTTTAGGAGCTGCAGATTTCTCACTATCTGCCAGCAAAAATGTTTAAGATCTAGCTTTACTCTCTGTTCCGCATAATGCACAGTTTTCCTCTTCTCTCTAATATCCTTCCTCCAAGATAATCTGTAAATCCCTCTGGTTAAGTGCCAGATGGCTGTTCTTTTAGACACTATTTCATTGCCTTTTCCTTGTCCCTTCATTCTGCCTGGATTTCCCACACATACCCCATCACCAGAATTCCCAGTTTTCAGTTTGTCTCTATGAGACACACACTTGTTACCCCCTGATTTTTCTTTGCAGATTATGCTTTGCTTTTCCTAATGACTGCTGCAAGACAAAGCAATTGGAGGCAAACCCCTCCCCCCAGTATGTTTTCTTGTGCCATGGAATGAATGAGGTGCAAGAGCATCTGCTATTTCATGGTCCTGGAACTGTTCAGTCCTGGGGCCAGTTTGGTGTAGTGGCCTCTAATCTGTAGAACTGTGTTTGATTCTCCTCCTCTTCTTCCACATGTAGACAGCTGTGTGACTTTGGGCCAGTCACTGGTCTATCAAAGCTATCTCAGCCTCACCCACCTCACAAGGTATCTGTTGCAGAGAGAGGAAGAATCTGTTACCAGAATTGTGCTTAAACATGTGTCCTGTGACATGGGTGTATTAAGCCGTGGGGAGTTAGCAGAGTGAGAGGGTGGTAACATAGCATTTATGGATTGATTTGCCAATGGTTTATGAGGTAATTTCACCCTTAAGAACCCAAGACAGACAACGTTGGTAAATGGTGACAATAATAATAACAGTCTTTATTAGAAGAAAAATAATAAAAGCTTAAATATATCTAATTTACCAAGCAAGCAGTCATATAGAGAAGAATAGGATGGACAAACAGGTTTGAGCTGTCCACTGGATCAGGGGTTAGGAGGAGAGAAATATTTGAGTCATGGGATACCTGCATCAGGCAAAGGCTGCCATTCTGAACCTGTGGCTAAGAGCAAACTCTTTAAGATAGACCTGGCTTGGCAGACACTTACAGTGACTTGGCTTTAGTTTAAGCTACACTATTGAGGGGTGCCACTGGCTGTAGAAGAAAGTATGCCAATCTGTGAGGCAGGGGTCCTGCCATACTTAACAGATAGACAATTGTAAGCCACTCTGAGATTCCTTCAGCGAGTAAAAAAAATGAGGTATAAGAACCAAGTCTTTTCCTCCTCCTTAAATTAACATTGATAGCAGTGGGTTTCAATTAAACCAGCAGCTGTGCCATGGCTACCCCCAAAAGAGCATTGCACTCTGCCAATGCCAACTGGCTAGTGATCCCTGGCCCCAAAGAAGTACATCGGTCTGCAACGAGGGCCAGAACCTTTTCTGTCCTGGCCCCCACCTGGTGGAATGAGCTCCTTTAAGAGATCAGGGCCCTGCCTGAATTCCCAAAATTCCGCAGGGCCTGCAAAAGGGAGTTCCTCCACCAGGCATTTGCCTGAGACTGTCAACAGGTCCCCCCTCAGACATTCCTCCATGGCCTGAACCAGTCTGTCCTCTCGGGGGCCTTGGCTGTGTTCCGTTCCTGTTGTATTTTTTATGATCACTGAAATTGTGTTATTGGATTGTTGTTGTTGTTGTTGTTGTATTATGTTGTTTATGTTGTATTTGTTTATGTTATGTTATGTTATGGAAGGGCGGTATAGTAATAAATAAATAAATAAATAAATAAATAAATAAATAAATGTTTAACAAAGCCATGATTTTTTAAATTTAACTTTATTCATTTATACCCTTTCTTCCCAGCAGAGACCTGAAGGAGCGTGCATCGTTCTCCGCTCCTCCAGTGCAGAAGGTTGGGCCGAAGAGGACAGGAACAAGGTCACCAAGTCAGCTTCCATGGCATGAGTGAGAATTGAAGCTAGGGTGTAAACTGCACGGAGCTTTTATTCCAACCCCAGATCGATTCAGTCCCTGCCCTCTACACAGAATGCGATTTCCGTTTGGATTTTGGCCGATTTAAATTTTCCTTCTGCAGCAAGAAGGATTGATCCGGAGTGACCCTACCTTTATTGTGCGATATCTCAGACTGCTTCTAATCCTCAATATCCATTTGGGAAAGAAAGCTCCGTGGTAGAGAACCTCTAGTAGGCTACACCTGGTCATGTGATACGCTTGCCTTAAAGGAGAAGCCCCTAATTTCCCTCAACTTCTGTAGGTCTTGGATTTTTTTTTTCTGCCTTCTTCAATCCTCTTACCCCCCACTTCAAGAAAAGAAAGGATTTTTTCCTCCCTCTCTCTGACTTCTTGGATCCTCTCCCCCCTTCAAGAAAACAGAGAAAGAGTCTCCATTTTCCTCCCCCCCTTCTAAGCCTCCCTAACCACATGCAGAAGACTTTCCTGTTTCAATGGGGGTGGGGGGGGAGACGAAGACCCGCGTTCAAAGCGATCTGTATTCAACAGGATTGACAATGGAATAAAGAAAGTAAGCGCAGACTCTGCCTAGGTCTCCCAGACCCTAATCCAGCACTCTTAACCACTACACCATTCTGGATGACTGGCTCTGTTTCTGGAGTGGTTTGTGTTGATGGACCCAGGCACTGGGATGTCCCACACAGAGCTCTTGTCTCTAGTATTCCCCTTCTGTCTCCCCTTTTCAGCACTCTTCTCCATTACCCTCATAATAGCCTTCATTTGTAGAACTTCTTCTCCCTCTAAGAACCAGTTGCTTCCTCTTTGTTCTCAATGAACTGCAGTCACCAAGTTTCCTTTGGAATGGGGGATTTCCCTTTGTGGCTTGGTTAACCTGTCCCCTTTAG
The DNA here is from genome assembly GCF_049243985.1 of Paroedura picta. Taxonomy (NCBI): domain Eukaryota; kingdom Metazoa; phylum Chordata; class Lepidosauria; order Squamata; family Gekkonidae; genus Paroedura; species Paroedura picta. Next base: position 128,645,213 of record NC_135371.1, read on the forward strand.
CTTAAAGAAAATCCATCTGGTTCCTAATGCAGAATGTAGAAGCAGAAGGAAGAGGAAATGTGGCCCATTTGGGTAGCAAATAAATTATCTCTTTGGACAACAAGCAACAGATTGCTGTTAGTATATTCATTGAAGTGAAACCTTAAACAACATGAGCCTATTTACTTCAGGGAAGACATGGCTACTCACCACCGAGATTTCACAGCCCATCAACCTTTGCCATTCAGGCTACGTGCAAACTCCAATCAGCTAATGTCTGATTCCTGCCTGCCCACATAATCCCAAAGAACTGGACTTTTCTGGATTGTGGGACTCCGACAAAACCTCAAATCCATATTCCCAGCCACAGTACTGTGTGGCCATTTCTATATCTTGATTTTCCCTATCTAGCTTCTGATGCAGCAGAGGCCCAACCACCGTGAATGTAGATAAGAGATGTTATTAATGATAATATACATTCTCTACAGGCATGAAGAGACTGGGGTAAAGAGGGAGCAGGGAACTGGATATAGTGACGAATAAGGAAAGCTAACCATCTCTTCCTTGCCAAGATAGACACATTCTAGAGCAATATTTATTTTTCGATTTCTGACTCACTGACATTCAATAAACTTCTCTTTATGAAAATACTTCATGCCAGGATAGAGTGTATCGGTTTCAGACAATCTTGGCTGAAACAGGCACAGATACACACACCCCAGTTCAAAAGCGCACAGTGCGAGCCGCCCGGCTAACATTTCCTGCCCTAGACCTTGAAAGACCGAAGAGGGGATGGGAAGCCAGACTTAACGGCTTCTGAAGGTTTTTGCTTTTAAGATATGAATCAGTGGCTCTCTATGGGAGCAGCAGGTGCATGATCTGAATAAGAAGTGAGGCCTGGCTTTGAACCTGAGCTAGGATCTTTGACAGCGTTTGCCTCAAGAGCCAGGGCCAAACAAAAGATGACAAGAATATCATATTAGCCACCTGGCTTCTCTGAGCTCCCTGTGCCACCTTCAGAACGGATTCATTAAAAAGTAAAGTTTCAACAGACAGACATCTGGCATAAGGCTGGTTGCCAGTTCCTTTATGACCAGGCATGTAGCTGGCAAAAGGAAAACACTTTCATAGAGCTGAGATGGAAAGGATGTGGATCTGGATCTTCTGACAACATTACGGGAAGGAGAGGGTAGAAAGCTATATGGCATCCCTAGATGGTTGTTGCCCTCCCTGCCTCTTTAGATTCAGTTCTCTTTCTTTCAGTTATGTTGGCTTTATTCAGTTTTGCCACCTTTCTCCCCAGTAGGATACATTGCTGTCCTCTGCCACCATTTTATATGCCTTGCCATTGGCCAAGAAGCCATTTGGAAAGAGTGAGATCCAAAGAGAGCTTGGAACCTGCTTGCTCTTTGCAGGAAGGAAAGAAACATCACAATGGTGTTTCATGGGGGGCTGAGCTTTAATGTGCTACAGTTCAGCATGCTGACAGGGCCGACCCTGCAGATCCTGAGATCAGTATGCTGCTAGGCTCATTTGCAGTCATCAAGGTATATTATAACATTTGGACTCCTGCCATATAAAGGTTCTATAAAATCCCAATGAAATCAGCACTAGAGGAATGCCTAAATATTGAGAGCTGGCTTGGTGTCATGATTAAGAGTGGCAACCTCTTAGCTGAAGAGCCAGGTTTGATTCCCCCCTCCTCCTCCACATGCAGCCAGCTACAATTCTCTCAGAGCTCTCTCAGCCTCACCTGCCTCACAGGGTGTCTGTTGTGGGGAGAGAGAAGGTAGGTGATTGTGAGCTGCTGTGGGACTCCTTCGGGCAGCAAAAAGCGGGGTAGGAGAAACAGTTCTTTGGTTTATTTGTTGTTTCTGCTTTCTTTAAAAATTACTGTAACATTTTGAAAGATTTAGTGAAATTCATGTTCCAGTCTGTTTCTTTGGGCATAGCTTAATTAAGAGGGATTCCCATTCTTCCTGGTAGGAGTTTTATGCGAAGGAACCCCAGTTAACAACCCCTGGGCCAAATCCAGACCCCTGAGGCTTGGACCTACTACAGTCACTAATCCAGAGTCAAAAGAAAGGGGCCAAAGGAGAGGATGCTTCAACAATCGGGTGCTTCCAGGATACTCAGGAGGGCTGAGCACTGGAGTCTTGACCCTTGACAGCCCTTCTCGAAGTAGGTGTCTTGTCAAAACTGACTGGTGAACACCTTATCAAAACTGATGGTGTTCCTTATAATAATATATAAGAAGCAAAGATTCAACAGAAGCATTATTTGAGAGTCATCTTGGTTTAGTGGCAGCCTTTAATCTGGAGAACTGGGTTTGATTCCCCACACAGCCAGCTGGGTGACCTTGGGCTAATCTCAGAGCTCTCTCAGCCCCACACAGGGTGTCTGTTGTGAGGAGAGGAAGGGTAGGTGATTGTGAACTGCTCTGAGACTCTATTGGGATAGTAAAAAGCAGGTACAAAACTCCTCCTCCTCCTCTTCCTCCTCTGCTGCTGCTGCTAAGGGGGTGCTGGAAAAATCCAGTGGCTGAATTTTCTCACAGCAGTCAAAGGCTGAGAGCCCTGTTAGAAACAAAGATGGAAAGCCCAACTTCTGTAGTAAAAAGCCCAACCACCACGGCAACTTCCACATTCAAGCCTGACTTCCAAGGTGAAAAGCAGCCCAGGCAGCAAGGAAAGGCAATTGAGGAGGTGAGAGTAACAGAGAAAACAATGGGGGGAAAGACAAAAATCCAAAAGGAGAGCTCCAAAGCAAGGGAAATGGAGAGAAGACGAGTAGAAAGAAGAACAGCAGGACCGCAATCACCCACAAAATTGTTTCAGCACCTCCTGCAGTGGTGAAAATGGAGTCTGCCCCGCTGCCTGGCCATGCACTTGATCTTTTTACTGCTGTGCTCAGGCTGCCTGTCTCCAAAGCAGTTTGAAATGGACGAGGCTCTGATCCCTCTGCTCTCTGACAAGCAGCAGGTCAGGCTCCTGTCATTTCCAATCCACTCTGGGCTCAGCCGCCTTGGCAGAGCACGCTTGGGTTGCTTTTAAAGGGGCAAGACATGGGAAGCGAGAAACACCAAGGGGGGGGGGGAATCCAGGGAAACAGATAAGAGGAATGGAGAATGACAGAAGAGGACAGGGAGCTTAATGGGAAGGAGACCGAGTTGGAAGATAAACGATGCAAGAAGGGAAAGCTCAGCAAAGCTTGGAAGAGCCATTCAGGGAAAAGCAAAAAGTGCAGGCATTAAAAAAAAAAACTAGAACAAGCAGAAGGAAAAGAAAACAAGGGCAGAACTTTAATGTGTTGGTTTGTAACTCTCAGAGTTATTTGAACACACAGAGACACTCAGTACCTCAACCACAAAAGCATGGGAATCACAGGAATGGTATCATCAAATTCTTCTGCTGTGCCAATGAAGAGAGAATCCTCTCTTTGCTGGCTTATAATGAATAAGTGTTCTCATAATGGGCACTTATGACTCTTTGTGTTAAACTGCTCTTGGAATGAATCTGAAGTCACATTTATTTGCAGGAATGGCTAATGCAAATTTTGCAGCAAGCATTTTCAGCAGTGAAAATTACTGTCTTGATTGTGACAGTTGGACATTAGCTGATCACCAGCAACCATTAATATATATTTAGACAAACACCAAATGGTAGAATTTTTTTAAACACAGTGTTTATTTATGACACATTTATATTAACTGAGACTGGTTTGACTGTTTAATTAACCAATTGCCTGCTGAATGGCACAGTAGGAGCTCGATCGGGCTGTGCAAATGTTCCAAAGGCCAACTGTATTGCTCAGTGAAAAAGGAATATGGTTGCAGCCACCTGCTGTGCAGCCAAAAATGGGTCTGTTGAAAAACTGTCTCCCTGCTTGTGACTGGCAAACAGTACATGAGCTGAACGGTCAGGTGTTTGAGCGTCCCTTTTCAAAAAGACAAAAAAGAAATGTGATGTTTTAGGAGGTGATGGGCAGAGACAGCTTTGGCTTATCAGGGGAAATGCTGTTGCTTCAAGCTTGATGCTATGTCCGGCCTGTCATTACAGGTTGCTTGCCATCTGAAGACCCTGTACATTTTTAAATAAGGCTATCTTGTAACCTCCCACCACTTGGGAAAGTGGGAATAGCAAAACATGACCATACTTAATCCCATAATGCCACAGTCCTAGAACCTTGCCCCTCTGTCTTCTTTCTTTAAATGCTTTACTAGTTGCAATCATGAAAAGTGAACACAGAGCAGCAATGAATTTCAGTGGTAAAGTTGGGTTGAAAACAAAATCAGTTCATGGCGTTTTTCAGGTACAGCAATTTTAAGCAATTGTGATGTTATACTCCTGGCATTTCTGCTGTTTTGCCACAATACCTCATCTGGAACCAATAAAAAGTTCAAATATTTTGTGGTTAATATCCTGGTGCTGTTCCTCTTCTTGTCCAGTGCTCTCCAGCCTATTTTCCATTTTAGAAGTGTCTGCTCAGCCACAAAGAAATCGGCTGTGGCATTACTTCAAAAGAGATTATAGATGAATACCTTCATATTCTGTTTTATCCACTTGCTCTGCCAGTGCCTTGGACACTGTGAAGTCCTCTAAGCTTCCATCAGATACATATGTAGACTTAAAATGCTGCCAGTCTTTGCCTTATCAAAGCCTCCTGTAGATCAGCCATTCTCAATGGGGGGTCCTGGCATATTCTAAAGGGGCCACAGACTGGAAAATGTAAGAAGTCCTGGTAACTGAAATTATGCAACACCCTTTCTGTCATGCATGATGTCATTAATTGCTACAAAGTTTGACCTTTGTCAAGGGAAACAAAAAAGAAATCATGTAATCTGTTCCTTTGTGAGTGCTTGAATTACTGCATTTAAGAAAAAAAATTAACATACATGTGTCTCTTGATTTTTTCCCCTTTTTCCTCTTAGTTGAATGTCCTAGAAATCTGTCTAGCTTGTGTGTGCATATGTCTGTATGACAAGGTATCTATGCTAATATAGGTTTATTGATTGATAAGGCAAGGTACATCAAGTAAAGTTAGTTCCCTCTTAGCTTAGGCCTTTTTTAGCCTAGCTCATTGTGCCTACCACAGGGGCCCTGGAAACGGAGAAGAGCCCCTTAGAAGGGCTTGGCCACACACAAAAAAAGAAAAGAAAAAGAAATTGAGGATGACTGTTATAGGCCAACACCGTTTAGTCACTCTTAGGATGCTTTGGGCCGATCTTGCATTGAGCAGGGGGTTGGACTAGATGGCCTATATGGCCCCTTCCAACTCTATGATTCTATGATTCTATATGATTCTCTTGTGGTAAAATCTCCTTTGCCCACAACCATAGAATCATAGAATGACAGAGTTGGAAGGGACCTCCTGGGTCATCTAGTCCAACCCTTCACACAATGCAGGACACTCACAACCCTATCGCTTATCCACTGTAACCTGCCACCCCCATGTTCTTTGTGGTAGCAGAAATACTTCCTGTTTGGGGGGCTGAGGGCGCTGTTTCATCATCTGAAAAACCTGTATTTCTGGCCCCACACCTTTCTACATCTTGAGAGGCCAGTGCGATAAACAAGAAAGGAATGTATGCCAAAGGTTACAAGGCCCTGCTACACAGAACAATCTAGTCAGTAATGCCTCCCCATCACACCCAAGCCAGTCCCCTTTTCTCACCTGGCCACTTCTGTTTACTTGCCTTTGGTGAAGGGAAACTTTCACTACTCCCCAAGTAAGTTCCCCTTTTTAAAAAAAAATAATGGTTTTGCCAATATGTTTTATTTCTCTTTTCCCAGAATGATCAAAGAGTTGTCTGTCCAGGCAATAGCTGCACTGATTGCTTTGGGCGTTCATATTTTTCTTAATAGGTTGTTTCCAAATTCACAGTGAAGGGGCTATCTTTGACCCTTGCACAGGCATCTTAGAGAATAATTTGGTTGCTAGGAAACCTTCAGAATTACCAGTATAGAATGGCCAGACCTGCTGCAGGGAGGAATAGAGTGAGGTACCCAAAAAGGTAGTGTCCTAAATTAGTCTGGGGAATTTAGCTTAAGGAGATATAGTGAGATGGGGTAACTCAGGTTCTCCATTGATGTTTACAGGGATTGTTCCCTTAGAGAAACTTAAAATAACCAGTCAGATGTTAAACTGGAGACATTTTTTTATTAAGGAAAATTAAAGGGGTACAGCAAACACATGGAAACACACCTGAAACATACGCACGTACACACACACACAAAGCTAACTAAGAAAATAAAGGAGGAAAAAGGAAAGTATTGTTGGGGAAGACTATATTAACAGTTGCAACATGGAGGGGTCCTTGGATCCAGCAGTAAAACCAGTGTTTCATGGAAGAAGAAGAAGGAAGAGCGTAACCTACATGCAATAGCGCTGTACTTTGGCACCCAGGACACACACACGATGGTTGCTGGGTGCTCTTGACATGGGGGGAAATGTTTCCCAGTGCACTGCTGAAGTGTTTGCCCCTAAAATAATTACTAGATGGGATCTCTGGTGTTGGACAATGATCCAGAAGAAACATGGATGGGTTCCCATGAGATAGACAATGGTTGTGATTGCTTTCCTTGATAAGTAGCTATAAGTGTTAAATGGTTCTTGGTATTTTTAAGGCTGGTAGCCAGATTTTACTTTTTTTTCAGATCCTCTTTTTTGTTGAAAAACCATATTAAAAAAAACATGGAACTCTAAAAACACCTTGCAACAGCTCATCAGATAAGACAGGCAAGACTTTGACTAATGGACTTTCTAATGAACTCTACCCAGACTCATGAAAAGGGTTTCCTGGTTCCAGCCCAAATAAAGTCTGGAATATGATGCATTACACCCATACAGATGAGGGAAATAAAATGCCCAGCAATTATTCACACACTTTGGCACAGAGACCGATCTTGCTGTGTCCTACCTCTGAAGATGCTAGCCACAGTTGCTGATGAAATGTCAGGGTCTAAAACTACCAGACCACATCCACACAGCCCCCCCCCCCAAAAAAAATCACAAGAGCCAGCTGTGAAAGTCTCAGACAATTCATCAAGCAAAGCTATATTGACCCTCAGTCTGATGAAGGGAAAAGGGATCTCCTCATATGTTGTGTGACAGTGTTGAAAGATGAGGTCAACTGTGTGCCCTCAAAATATTAGGCAGTAATCCCTGGAATCACTTGTAATTATTTCTTCTGTAAGTGCTTTGCTGTGGTGCATTTACTACCTGTTTATAGCACATTGAGGTTTGGACCTGATGCCCATGCCCCCCCTCCCCTTGGTGACCCCATTTTGTACACATGCACTTCTAAAGCATGGGCCTAACAATGAAAGATAGAGTCTGCATCAAACTGATAACAAAATGACAGTGAGTCACATGGAAAGTAATGAAAGGAGTCTGAAAGGAATGTAAACACAGCTTCTCCCACAACAGTGCAAGAGCCAGTCTCTGGTGGGAGTCAACCAAAGGATCAGTTCCCCCAAGGACCCAGGAGCCTCCTCTCTCATTATCTGGACCTACGTTTTCAAGACAATAAGCCATGGGCAAATCCCATATCTTCTCCCATATCTTAATGACTGGAGGGGAAAGATTTCTGTCTGTAGCCATGCCTAGTATTGAGTCATCAGTATTTACATATCTAACTTCCAATCCCCCTGAGGGGATATTTTTTGATAATTTTAATGCAAATGGGGGGAAACTCCCGTACAGAATGCAAACAAAGATTTTCTTTTCAGACTGCCCATCCCTGGAAAGATTTAATTTTTATTACTCTCGTATCCTCTTGCCAACAGTCCTTTCCCTTCCCTCTCTTGGCAAAAGTGTATGAAAAGTTACCCTTCAGCCCCAGATCTTGGTAACCGGATTGGGATCCCTCCAGTTACTCCAGCTGTGTGACTGGCCGCTCTTCTTCTCCAGGTTCTTCCCTACACTTTCCCCTGCCCAGTCAGTTTCATGGGGCTGCAACCAAGGAACAGGCTGGCATGTTTTAGGTTCCACGCCTCCTTCTTTTAGACTTCCCCTATTGGCAGGTAGCTTGTTGGGGAAAGGCTATAACTATTTTACTCTAGTAATGCTTTTGTTTTTTATTTCATTCTGTAAGCTGCCATTTTACTCTGCAAACTGTTTAAACCTTTTACTCTTCTGGTAAGTAATTTCTTTTTATTTTGATGGGTTTTTTACATTGTTGGTGTGAATCTTGGCCTCATTATAGAGAATGTTAAAGATCTTGATATTTAACATCCCACAATCCATATATCTGCTGCTGGTTATAGGACCGACCTGCATTCGCATAGCATAGCAACTTAGGTAACAGGTTACTTGAACCTTTTTGGGGAGCTAGTTTGTGAACAGTCTTGCCTTGAAGCTAGGGGAAATGAGACTGGTAAACTGTGCGTTTTCTACTTCTAAACTGTTACTACTTTTATTTACTCTGGAGTACAAGATGAACAAGGCAATCCTATGTAGAGTTTTAAACTAATTGACATCAACAAACTTATATTGGAGTGTCTTAGCACAGCATTACATTGTAATTCTCTTGACACTAAACATGGTAGTAACTTTCCAGTAGGGGCAGTTCTTTCTAGGATTGCCAGCTCTATGTGGGAAATGCCTGGAGCCTTCGGGGTGGAGCAGAAGTGGACAGGAGTTGGGGCAAGGAAGGACCTCAGGGAATTACATCCTTGAAAGCTGCCAATCTCCCCCCCCCCCCCAAGTTGATCTCTTTAGTCTGGAGATGAGCTATAATGCCAGGGGATTCCCCAAGTCTCTCCAGGGCAGTGGTCCCCAACCTTTTTGAGGCTGGGGACCGGCATGGCAACTGCCCGCCCGCGCATGCATAATGCGCAGGCGCGGCCCTGATTCCCTCTCCCCCCCTCCCGCAGTAAGAAGCTTCCCGGGCCGCAAGCTTGCGACCTGGGAAGTTTTTTACTGCGGGGGGGGGGAGAGGGAGCCGCGGCCCGGCGCCAAGGCCTTCACCTCCCGGCAATGGGCAGCGGCCCGCGGGTTGGGGACCACTGCTCCAGGGAACTGACATCCCCTGTACTTCCCTAACCAGAGTTACTTATGCCTGTCTGTGCCTACTGAAGTCATGGTGGGGATGGGACTTGTTTAGGATTGTTATTCTCAATTTCAACAACTGTGATATGGAGATGATTTATCATATTTCTGCATTTTTCCTTATTGAGTAAGGAACTGAGTAAGGAACATGCTAAAGCTTATTGTGCTGCAGAGTTCTATGAATGCTGCGTATTCCAAAATGAGGGTGGCACTGCCACCTTTTGTCAAAACGCACTTAGATGAATTCCTCTGAGCATATGCAGAGTGGGGTAAAATGTGGGTTGTTCTCTATTCTGGCTTCTCCGTCGTTCTGTTGCGAGGCAAAAAGCCATGATGAGGCAGAGGGAAAACGTGGAAGGAAGCTTCCTGTCAGGAAGCTTGCAAACATGTGGCTTCCAATTGCGCGTTTACAAGCAGGAGGCGGCACATGTTTTATGCCTCTGTGTGGAATCGGTCTAGCAGATAGCAGATAGTCCACAGCTAGAACCAAATAAAAAATGAAAAGACATTCAGCTGGATGCAGCCTAAGGAGCTCTCCAGCTGACTTGTCCCCTCAGTTTTGGCCCCCTCAATCCCACCCGTCAGTGGTCCTGTGTATAGTGCTTCCATTTTAATAATGTTGCTGCATATTCAGTCCAAGTGACCACAGCACATTGACAATATATGTGTAATAAAGCTGGATAATCAAATCCCCATGTAAATCAAATCTTACACATAATGTATAGCTTTAGACTTTGGCTGAGAAGCCCAAGAGACTTAGTTCTAACACCATGGATTTCCAAGATGTCAGTTTTTAAGCCTATCTTGTCTAAACTTTTAGGGAGGGGAACCTCTTCAAATATTTCAATTTTGAATTTTCTACACAGCTCCGCTGTATTGTATAGTTGTTATTCCACAAAGGCACAGGTGTTATGGAAATGCTAGAGTGTGATCAGTGAAGTTCGAGATTCCAGCTCAAAAAGCTGACATTTACAAAAACTACTATTTAAATATGATACAAGCTACATTGTTAATGGTATCTTGCCCTTGCTTACATTTTATTTCAAAAATGGTTTCAACTGCCCCACCCTTCCTACCATCTTTGTTCCAACATGCTTTGAGCTGTTAATTACTGAAGACACGCTGAACATGCTCCCACCTAATTTTAGCTCTATGGGGGAAAACATTCTATGGATTTTATGAATGCTTGTTGATTTCTCACACATTGTTGAAATGTTATTTTTCTACTATTTCCCTTTCCTTGGTATTTGTGTTTATTGTGTGTGTGCGTGTGTGTGTGTGTGTGTATAAAAGCATATCATATGCTTGTTGAAGTGGTTAAGAACAGCTATCTCTAATCTGGAGAATCTTATTCCCCGCTCCTCTATGTACAGCCAGTTACAGTTCTGTCAGTCTCGGCTGCCTCACAGGGTCTCTTGTGGGGAGAGGAATGGTAGGCAATTGTAAGCTGCTTTGAGACTGCTTTGAGTAATAAAAAGCGGGGTGCAAAAAAACAGCTCTTCTCTTCTTCCTCTAAGCTGCTGTCTACATAACAAAGGCCCTCTTTTCAACATTTTTTCTTAATAAGTTCAATTTTTGCAATCATATGCATGCCTTTCATGTCTCCTTACTGATACTGAAGTCCCTTCAGCTTTTCTGACTATTATGAATTGCAGCTGCCCTAAATTGGACATGTAATCTAGGTTTTTCTAACTGTGCTAGTTGGTTTATTTTCTCCTCTTTCTTTTTTTCCTGAGATGCATTTTGAAATTTGCTTGTCTCCTAATTTCTTTCTCACTCACTTATTTTATGTTTGCATTATTATATATATATTGCTTCCCTATTGATTTTTCTGTCCAATCACTGTTCTGTTTTTTCCTCATTCTAAGAAATGAACATCCAGTTCAGCCTGTAAATTATCCTTCCTCTCATTAAATCTCTAAACTTGTAAACACTTTGCAATGTTTTTCAAATATAAACCAGCAGTCTTTATCCCAACATTTTAACCTTTTCTTTAATCTTTGCCCAGATGGTCTCCAATCTTCAACTGTTTCCTTTCTGTTTTCCTAATACTGTCAACTTTATTTCTGCTCTGTGCATGTTTAGAAATGTGAAATATGTACAGTTATTTATTATCCCACACACCCTCCCATTTATATTAGCATACTCCTTAAGAGATATTATCAGTGATTCCCAGATAGACACAGACTCTTAATGTAACAATGTAACAAACTTTAAAAAGAGGCATAGTTGCTAGTTTTTGGTTTGCTTTAGCCAGTCCCGCTAAGAATGGCATGCCCATAAGGCATGCCCAGAGTTCCTCTACTTCAAAACAGCAGGATCCAAATTTTCAAGAAAGTATCTTCAGGTTTGTGATAGCATCATTAATCATCTTGAAAATTTCTGCTAGAGGTCTTCTTCAAGCATCCAGAATTTCTTCTTCTAGAACTCTCATTTGAATATTAGCAGTTGCTTAGTGTGCAGAAAAGAGCCTCTTGTGGTGCAGAGTGGTAAGGCAGCAGGCATGCAGTCTGAAGCTCTGCCCATGAGGCTGGGAGTTCAATCCCAGCAGCCGGCTCAAGGTTGACTCAGCCTTCCATCCTTCCGAGGTCGGTAAAATGAGTACCCAGCTTGCTGGGGGGTAAACAGTAATGACTGGGGAAGGCACTGGCAAACCACTCCGTATTGAGTCTGCCATGAAAACGCTAGAGGGCGTCACCCCAAGGGTCAGACATGACCCAGTGCTTGCACAGGGGATACCTTTACCTTTAGTGTGCAGAAATTGTTTTTGGTGGATCTCTTAAAATGTGGCCATTACAAAGGTGTTTAGCTTTTGTGATGTGGCTTAAGATTCATATTTTCCTTTTCTAAGCAAAATGGGTTTCTCTTGGGGATGTTTGCTGATGGAGAGTCACTTTGGGCAATGTGTTATACATAGCATCAGAGGAGGAATTTATTGGGATTTCGCTAGAAACTGGAACAAGCCTACAGTGTATATAGGTTGACTGCTTTCATTTTTTATACAAGGCCAGCCAGTTTACTATTAAATTTAATTAGAAGCAGAATTTGGAATTTCATAGTGATAAAGGCTGGACTCCTCCTGCTGGTAACATTTTGTAATCAACTCTGCATAACTGTGAATGAAAATACAGGTTTTTTTTAAAAAAAAGAAAAAAATCCTATTGGACCTGAAAATTTGACCAGTAAGCTGGGAATTCTTTCATCACAGTATGTTGCAAGAGTATTTCAATTATAATATTTTTATTTAATATATTTTAATTAAAAAAAACAAGACAGTGATGCAAAAGAGATACATAAGAAAAAGAGGGTTCATACAACAAACCATGTACATCAAAACCCACTACACACTATCGGACATGTAGATCAGACAAAACCTCTCTCCAGCATCCCCTTCATTACACTCTCCAAAACATCTTTAACCGCTCCTCGCGGAACGGATAAAATAAAACAGTAAGGGCTCCTTCGGCGGGCCCTGTCCGGGATGAGGAAGGATGCCGGTTGTCCCCTTCCCCCAGACTGACAATCGGAGGGCCCAATCGGCAGTCACGAAGCGCCTGCCGATTGGGCCCTCCGACTGTCAGTCTGGCGGCAAAGCACCAAGTGCGAGCCGCAAGCAGTTCCCACGCAGCCAGCCGAGTTCCCACGCAGCCAGCCGACTGCCGCCATTACCTTCCAGACTCCCAAGACCGCTGCTCGCTGCCGCCGCCGCCGCCAACACATCGCCTCCCGACCGAGCCAGCACCGGCTGCCCGAGGAAGCTTGGTGACCGCCGCCGACGCATATCACCAACGAGCACCAGCCACCCTGCTCCAGCGACGCCGCCCCAAAGTGCTCCCGCCTGCTGTGCGCGCACCGGCCGCTCTGCCGCCACCGCCCAGAACACTTCAACCGCCGGACCAGCCAGCCAGCGCCGGCCACCGGAAGAGGCTTCGCGGCCCCCCGCGCCGCCACCACACTCCAACACGGCCATCAGCCTCCAGCGCAATCGCGCCCAGCCACTCCAGCCTCAACACCAAGTGCAGGACGCTCTGCCGCCCACAAGACCTCGCCTGACCACCCAACCTGCCACCAGCGGCTGCAGCTTGGGGAGCCTGCGCGAGCCGCCACAGCCCGTCAACTTCCTCTTGCCCTCCAGCTCGCCTGCCACTCGCCCCCAACACGCCCGGTAGGTCGTGAGCCGCAGAGCCTCGCCGCCCTCATGCCGCGCCCCACTAGCGCCCACCGCATTTTGAGTGCAGCAGGCTTTTTTACTAGTTCTCCATGAAATACAACAGTCTTAATCTCAAACACACCAAATTTCAAACAGCACAACTGATGTACTATAAAATTTACATATAATCAATCTCATCATCACTGCATATTCCACATCACATATCTCAACCTTCATTTTGATCGCTGAAATCCTACCCAGCCATGAGATTTTAATTTTTTTTTCATATGGATAAGTCTGCTAGCATGTGTTTTCTGGTCTTCTGAATTCACAAGGAAGCATGTGTTTCCTGGTCTTCTGAATTCTTTCCTTAATTCTGAAAATATTAGGGACAGGCTAAAAGCCAGAATGAGCTGGAATGGGCCGGAACAGGCACTGAAGAAACAAAAGTACCACAAAAACAGTAGGGTGCATTACAGACACTTGGGAACAATATTTTAGAAATGAAAAGGTGGAAATCCAGTGCCTTTATTAACCCTTACCAGTCATAAAAGCCTCTAGAACTGGCCAGAACATTTATTAAACGAACATTTATTAAACGCGGAAACTAATGGGATGAATTACAACAGTGGTTCTCAGCCTGGGGGTTGGGACGGTGAGCAGTTATGTATGTTATGTTAGAACTGTTGTGAACTGCCCCAAGCCAGCAATGTTGGGAGGAGCAGTTATAGAAGTCTAATTATAAATAAATTTTGAGGATGTTTTCATGATCCCATTACAAAAAGTTATGACCGAGCTAAAAGAAGGAAAGACAATACCTCTCATGTGACAAGAGGCATATCTGTTCCACATAATATATTTCTGGTAAGGCCTTGGAGGAGGAATATGTCTCATGGCTTAAGTGCCGCTCAGCGCTTAACACCCACTCAGGGCGGCTGTCCCGCCCCTGAGTGCCTCCTCCTCCAACTGCCTTGCCTGTCTGTCCAGCAGCCAGCAAATCGACTCACAAGCCCCAATTCCTTTTGGTCCCCAGGAGTCCAGACACCCCTGTGACCATCCCAAGTTTCCGCTGGCTGACCCTGCTCCTTTCACTTACTCCCAGGGCACCAGCAAATCAAAGAGTATCTCATACTGTATAGATGTGCATATCTAGGGGCTGTTCCACATTCGTCCAAAATAGCACAATGGTTACTAATTGAAATCGCTACAGTTTTGCCATTATGCACAACGTCGTTGACAATCAGCAACACTCCTGAAACCGATCTGCAAAAAGCGCTTCGTTGTAGCGCTTTCAGGGAAATCCCAAAAAGTGGATTCACCCTCTGGAAAGCGCTACACTCCTGCAACCAATCTGCAACACTAGCGTGAAAGTTTTGTGCGTTACCATTGTTGCGGTTTCTGCAAAGTCCCTCCCCCTGGCTCTCTCCTCTGATCTTCCGGCAAAGCAATCACCATTTTTTTTTCTCCGAGTGAGCGGAGATCAATGCACCAGCGAGCCTTTGTTTACCCAGCGAGGCTTCCCTGGCTGCAGCCCCTCTGTTTAAAGTCACCAAGCACAAGCATCGCAGAGGCCCGTTTGCTGGTTTATTTTCCCTTTATTTTTCACACTGTTTTTGGCCAAAAATCACGCCCGTGAGGGGGGTGATTTTTTTTTCACTCGGGGGGAGCGTGGCAATGATGAAACGGCAGCTCAAACACCACCTGCTAGCTGGATGGGCCTCTCCGTTGCAACGAATCAATGTATATTCGTTGCAACGGGTGTGTGTGTGTGTTTTTTTAAACCTTCCTTAAAGGGAAAGGGGCTGTTTAGGAGCATGATAACGGCCGCCCATTGGCTGCTTGACAGCCAGGGGCGGGACACAGCTTAGCAATAGCGCTTCCTGGCTAGCAATTTTTGCAGAGACCGGAACCCTGTGGGAAACGATAGAAACGCAACTGGACTCCACTACAAAGGCAGGTATGCGTTATGCCGAATTCCACTATTTAAAATGGCGATTTTTCGTTCAGCAAACAATTTGCTACATGGATCCCAGTGCGGAATGGCCCTAATACTCTATACTGCCGCTGCTGTTTAAAGGCATCCCCTAGTTTCTGTGTCTTTGCTGCTGTAGGCTAGGCCACAGACAATCAATAGCACTTTTGCCATTTTGTGCTATTGCACTCTAGGAAGGCAAGCTTACCTGCTGGCTCTCCCTGTTAGTGCACTTCAGCTAGCAAGACTCGATTGGTGTGATATCCCTATAGAGACCAGACTTAAAGAATTCACAGTATAAAGAAATGTAATAAATGAATTAAAAATGAATGCATGTGGTCTGTTCAACCATCAGACTGAGCAAGGATATATAAAAAAGGTCTAAACACTTAATCCCATATCCCTTTGAAAGCCCTTCTCTGCCTTACTTTACAGACTAGGGGCTTCTCCTCACTTGCCCTCACTACTTGGACAAGGTGCATTTCCTAGGTAGGAGCTTGTCCTACCATGCCTTGTGCCCATCTGGGATGGAGGACATTTCTTCACAACCCTATTTTAAAATAGTTTTCCTTTTCTGTGTTTGCAATTTTCAAATACAACACAACCAGAAACCCAATGGAAAGGCAATGACTTTCACACTTTTTGACCCACTTGTACATTTACTGTACTTTTCATGACCCTCTTCTAAGCTTGCTGGGTTTTTTCCTGAAGAACCCTTATACATTCATTGTACTTTTTGGGACTTATAATGTAATTCCATGCTACTTTCTCCCTACCCAGTATAAAATGTAGAAATTGCATATCAGCGAGTATTGAACAAGCTTATATTTTGTTTTTCACCTCTTCTATTTATAACTGAGCAACGAGCTATTGATGAGGATACCATGTACAAATGAAACATTTGTAAAAGGAACTGGGACAATTCTATGAGTCAAAATGTGGGTCAGATCTGTTGGGGTAAATCTATTCTCTTTGCAGAGTTACTGTAGTAAAAGTTAGCAGAGTTATTGTATAAATAATGAGACCAGACAAGGCAGATTTACAGTATATAAAAAGGCAAACTTTATTAACTAAACAGGGTAAGGGAACTGGAAGGTAAAAAACAAGAAAATACTTAGCTCATTACAGGACCTGCCTACCTTACCTGCTATATGGTTGAGATTCAAGATGGATCTGCTTCTCTGCCTAAAGCAGAGTTCTTCTCAAAACAATGGGAGGAAGTAGAATTATTTCTCTTCCTCCCAAACTTGTGTACATGACAAACCAGAGTCAGGCCATGGCCAGGCAGCTAGGACATTTACATTTGAAAACAAACCATTTGACCCACTCTGCATGTCCCACTAGTAACAAGATTAAACAGTTTAACCCTTTGACTGGCAGTCTGTGGCTGCCTCTTGCTAAACGACAAAGTCCAACAAGATCTACCTGCTGCACTGTAACATGACAATCCAGATTCACCATTCACATAGCTCTACTTATCAAATTGATTTTAGAAAGGCTGGGGATGCAAAACCATTATGAAAAACAGGTCATTGTGCATGCTATGCAGGGACAGCCCCAAATTTGCCATTACACCTTCTAGAACCTTCTCCCCCAACTCACCATGTTCCTCTTCCTACCTGGCATTGCAACACATTTTTGGACTAACCCACAGTTCAAGCACACTCCATGCTAATTGTAAACTCATAAGCTTCACAAATGCACTAAATTGGGAGGGGGGATTAAAACAGCATCTTTCCCCACAACATTTGTTCAACCATTTTTATCCCAGGTTTGAGCTGAACAGACCCCATAGCACTGTAACTTCTGCTTCTCTTTGAAAATTTCTCTTTGAAAAGTTGAACTAATATTCATGCTTATAGTATGGAAACAATTTATTTCAAAAATTGTTCCAATACATCATAGACAGGCATGAGGTGCTTTGACATTTTGACCGTAATGTTTATCAAACTGACAGTGTGAAGCAACTGTTCTACAAAAGCGTTTCTGAGCATACTCTTCCATTCACTTCAGTGGATACCACTGATTCAGAACAGAGCCAGCAAGGGAAGGGAGGGGGAGGGTGTACATTAATTATTTATATTCTCAATCTGTCCAGAAATTCACTTTATTAGAGGATCTGAGTGGTAATTCTGGATTTTCAGATTGCTGAATAGTAGGCAATTTTGCCTCATGGTTCAACTCACATAAAACTTGTCACCGTTTCCTTTACAAATGTTTGCTTTGCAGGTAGTATCCTACTTTACCCAAAGGAAAAGAATACCCACTGTAAAATAGGTCAGGCTGAGAAATAATGATGTCCAAGGCAGAGACATTGTCTAGATGGGGGCCATTTGATTCACAACCCTACCTGGAGTTTTGATTCATTTAAGGATTTTTGAAAAAAGCAGGATTTTAGATTTGTGACATGACAACTTCCAATTTGTGAGGCTCCCCTGTTCCTAGGATAGGCTCCCTGCCCTCTGTTGCTTCCCCAGATGAGAAGCAGGCCTCATTATGGCCTCAGCATTGGGAAAGAAAGGGAGTTCTGACCCCCGGCTCCTCTTCCATCCCTGGATGGGCTTGCTCTGAGACTCGGGCCCTCCTTCTTCCCTGGCTAGGAGTGGTGCCTTCCCTTCTGTGGGACTCCCTGGTGTTACTCAAATTAGAAGACATCTGAATTGAACTGGGGAAATAGCTAATATAATTGGAGACTGGATGAGCGGTGGATAACTACAGGATCTCTACCTGCATATGATTGCTCTACTAGAGTTGAACTAAAGATGTTATTAATATTTCTTGAAAATCCCTTGATTGCTGGATGTGAAGCTGTTAAGGTGCAGCAATGTGTTAGCAATAACTAATTGAGTTCTGTGGGTGTGAGGGGAAGCTGATAAGTACAAGGTTTCTTGGAGAGCCTATTGTCCCAAAGGTATGCATCTCTTTTGGATGGGGAGAGAAAGCCAGTAGCGAATCAGCCTTTGCAATCTCACAGAATCTAATCTAATTGTCCAGTTATGTCCTGGAGAGTCATATTTGGCTGGTATCCATGTTTTCTGTGCCTGCTTGAGAGAAGACAGAATATTTTGGCCTTTTGAGAAGCAAATGACATCAGTTCTAGTGTCCATTGCAGCCAGGTGGTATGCTGCAGATTAATATTTGATACACGGTTGAAGAGAGATATTTCTGTATATTCTGCCTATAAACTACCCCTCAGCATGAGTAGGGGGCTGGCTATTAACCGGCCCCATGCTCACATGGCCTGGATCCAATTCCCTTCCACCTGCTCCCCCCAGGAGGCTATACAAGGAAAGGAAATCCAGTCCCGTTTATTCCCCCTGCTACTTGCTACTTCCTTTTCTACTCAGGGCTGGTTCTTATCCTCTCTCATCCTGGCCTTCCCTAACTCCAGGCTATGCCTGGCCTTATGGTCATGCCTCTCTCTGCTGCTTCCTGGCTATTGGTCTTGTTTTTGGTTGGGTTGGAGTATTCTACTTGTATCCCAGACACCTCTCTCTCTCAGCCCTCCTCTCATGGGTAAATCAGGTCCCCAGTTATCTGCAACTCAGGTGGCTGAGGCAAGGTTGAATCAGGATCAGGCAACCTCCCAACACAAAGAATTAGAGTCATGAACTCTTCAGGGGTGGTGGGGATTGTGTAGCAACCTCTAATTTGGAGAACTGGGTTTGATTCCTCACTCCTCCACATGAAGTCTGCTGGGTGACCTTGGGCAAGGCACAGTTCTCAGAACTCTCTCAGCCCTACCTACCTCAGAAGGTGATTGCTATGGGGAGAGGAAAGGAAGGTGAATGTAAGCTTCTTTGAGACTCCTTTGGGCAAGGAAAGCATCTGTTTATCTAATTCTAGTGATCTAAGCTCTGTGCGTGCAGGACTCCTACAGACTAAAGTTTTGGAGATCAGTTATAGAAGTGGGATATCTCTAGGCTTCACCTGGGATTTGGCAATTTTAATGGCATGGTACCTTGCTAAGGGTACCCTAAACCCCACCACCAAAATCTCCAGGTAGATCTGATGTTCAAAGAATCCTGGTGGACAAAAAACATTTACAACCATCACAACTGTGATTTGGCAAGGTGTTTAACATCATCAGGGTAACTTATGGGAGATAACTGTTTATTAAAGGTAAAGGTATCCCCTGTGCAAGCACCGAGTCATGTCTGACCCTTGGGGTGACGCCCTCCAGCATTTTCATGGCAGACTCAATATGGGGTGGTTGCCAGTGCCTTTCCCAGTCATTACCGTTTACCCCCCAGCTAGCTGGGTACTCATTTTACCGACCTCGGAAGGATGGAAGGCTGAGTCAACCTTGAGCCGGCTGCTGGGATTGAACTCCCAGCCTCATGGGCAAAGCTTTCAGACGGCTGCCTTACCACTCTGCACCACAAGAGGCTCTGTTTATTAAAAGGAGATAATTAAAAGCAGGAAAAGGCCACTTAACTTTTTAAAAAGTGAATCAATACAGTCAGCTCATACATTCTAGATGATTGCCTATCCTGAGATTTTTGAATTGTGGGTTGTGGATACCAGTCTTGTTTTTTTCCTTTATAAACAGTTGGATTTGCTGTGCCTTACCTTGCTGTGCCCTCTTTTTCAGAAAAAAAGACAGTACTTTTCCCAGGCTATCAAAATCAGTATACAATATAATATATTTTAATAATTAATGAAGCAACCAGAATGGACTTTAGATTTGTGCCGTTTTCAATGCTGGACTTTCATCAGTGGATTTGCTGTGCCTTACCTTGCTGTGCTCTATTTTACAAGCATTCCAGTTGTCTGGGGGGAGGGGATTTGGAGAACAGGGGATGCAGGATGGAGCAGAGGTTTGATTCAAATGATTCACCCAGCCCAGTTCTATTTTAAAACAGCCCCCTGCTTCTGATTTCTTGATATGTGAGGTAAAGGAGTTGTCTGGATTTTTCATCCACTGGGATCAACAACAGTAGGAGGCAGAGGGCATGCTTAGTGCTTTTACATGAAATTATAAACACAGAGATTTCAGTACAAGAGCAACAGTTGTTTAAGAACAAGAGATGTTCTGACTCTTCCTCATTACTGATCTCTCCTCTCATCTGGTCTGTGTGTCTTACTGTAATGATGGGTGGGAAGCCACAACCCTTTTCTTATGTCTGTTTGTTATATCAAATCATAAAATAATTGTCCTCCAGGCTGCCTATCGTTTGGAGGAAAGGTTGGTCATCTGTCTCTGTTCTCCCTATCTTCAGAGCCCTGCCTGTCTGCCAGTATGCATAAGCAAAGCCTTTTAAAAGCTGGCTGGCACTGTCTGCCTCGCCCTGGGAGAACAGGAAGCTGTTGCCTCTGCTCCTTCACATGCACCCCCATCTGTTCTGCAATTCAGCAAATACAAACAAGGCATTTTCCCCACCCAGCCTCTCAGCATTTGTACATCCCCATATAACAGAATAGTTAAGGCAACAAGAAGAACCCACTGTTGTACAGAATTGAAGGTTTCCCCTAAGCCACTGAGATTGTTCAATAATTGATGGGAAACGAGAACTCTGAACACACACACACACACACACACACATATTTGGGGATATTTTGTTGGATGCAGACTCCTCCAGCTGAATGGAGTCCCTCATGTCCA
Organism: Paroedura picta; assembly: GCF_049243985.1. Taxonomy (NCBI): domain Eukaryota; kingdom Metazoa; phylum Chordata; class Lepidosauria; order Squamata; family Gekkonidae; genus Paroedura; species Paroedura picta. The sequence continues at coordinate 128,665,970 of NC_135371.1, forward strand.
TATCTCCTTCTCTTCTCTGCCCCAACATTTCTGACTTCCTGCTGCCTGCTAAAAGGAAAACAGAGGTCAAGATACCAAAACAACTGACAAATCAGAAGTCTTCTGATAGGGTCTGGATGTAAGAAATAATTTTGGGTGGGTTAAGAAACTTTCTGTGATATCTGAAGGGATGTGGTTTAGGCCACAGTTCAGTGGTAGAGCATCTGCTTGGCATGCAGAAGGCCCCGGCATCTCCATCTGAAAGAGCCAAGCAGTAGACAGTGTGAAAGACCTCTGCCTGAGACCCTGGAAACCCACTGCCAATTAGGGTTGCGCGCTTTAGCTGCCGAAGTGGCCGTTCCAGCCCAAAGCAGCCAGCACCGCAGAGGGCCGGCACCGGTGCCACCGCTCCCCCTGTGCCGCGGTGCCGGCTGCTTCGGGCTGGAACGGCTGCTTCAGCGGCCGAAGTGCACAACCCTGGTACTGACTTTGATGGGCCACTGGTCTGATTCAGTATAAGGCAGCTTCATGTGTTAATTAGTAAATTTCTGACTGCATATCTGTGCAAGATGCATTTTTTAAAATCAACTAGATTTTTAAAATCCTGCTCAACTTTAGTTCTCCCCTCCCCATATTATTCTCACAGTATTCCTGTGAAGTAGACTAGATAGAAAACAACAGGGACTGGCCCCAAGTAACCCAATGAACTTCATAGTAGAGCAGGGCCTGGAATCTGGGTCTCCCCAGCCTTAATATGATACTTGAATCACTATTACAAATTCATTCTACATAAGTAAGGTGTTAAGCCATTTTGTACTTTTGGGATAAATGATAGTTTAGGGTCCCTTCTTGTTTGTTTTTAAATAATGGTAGCTACATACCTGTACATGAAAAGTACAAATCTAACCAGATTTTTTTAAAAGAAAGGGGTGGAAGAATAGCTGCATGGCTATTTAAAGCCTCAAGGCTGTTCTCACTACCATGTCTCAAGGCAGTCTTATCATGCATAGCTGAGATATCATTCTATTGCCATGGAAAAGTCACTTGCAGGACTTCTGATTTCCATGGGAAACCAAAATTCTCAGCTAGGTTTAAAGGCATGCTTTTGAATTGCAAAGAAGGGGGTATTTTAAAGCATTTATTGTGGTTTTCAATTTTTTTAAGGAATGACGTCTAGTGTCGTTGGCTAGAGCACTGAACTAATAACCTGGGTCCAATTACTACTTTATCATGAAATTCACTGAGAGACAGTGGGCCCATCACTCTGAACCTTATGAGGTTGCTGTGAGATTAAATTTTGCCCTGAGCTCCTTGGAGGAAAGCAAAGAAAAATATATAATAAAACAAAATTATCTCATTTTTAGTTTTTAAAATGTGTCATCACTATATCATCTTTTAAACACACCCTCTTTTTTAATGAAAAGTTATACATACTCAAATACTTTTCATCTCCTGCATATAACAATGGCTACTCAGATAATTCATTGGCCAAAAATACAGGTGATAGTTTGAACTAATCATATGTTTATTTTTATTATATTATATTTATAATACCACCCTCTCTTGCAGCCCAGGGCAGTGAAAATTTCCATGGTACATTACAAGGAACGTCATCATTGAGAATATATATTTCAAACAGTAGAATTAGAAGCAATAGGATATTTAACATTTAACATTTGTATGAGAACATTTTAACTTCATAACTCAGTGATTGTATATTATTTGTATGTGATTTGAAACCTGGGATAGAGATGGCATTCCTCCCCTTAGTAAATGGTACCAATGCAAGCACACACGATTGGTAGTTGATGGTTAGAATCAATGGGACAAACATTCTGGGTTTTGGCCTAGTTCAAAGGACTTATAAAATTGGCTTTGGTTGTCCAGAGAAAAACTTTGCTTTTCCTAA